>NC_081185.1:134243599-134576681 GCF_029867415.1 Vicia villosa
CTAAGAAAATGAAGGAAATTATGAGTTCTGACTATCTAGTTTGCGTTTTTCTTGATAAATTTTCCCTTTGATTTGATACCTTCTAAGTAAGACGATGGGGAATTCTATCAGTATGTCTCCTATTAGGCACACTTGTTTAAGGTGTAGCCCGTTACAAATGGCCCAACCCTAGCCTAGTTTGGAATTATGTGTAATGGAACACATAGAAGAAGAGCAGGTCAGTTATTTTTTAGGCAGAAGTTTGGTTCGAGTGAGGACTATGAAGTCCGGATACACCAAAATGGAAGAAGTATCGCTATCAGACATAGAGTCTGAAACATTGGTGGTCATGACATATAGTATCTCTGGTACTAAACATAATCCAAAATGTAGAACAAATACTAACATGTTGTTCACGTACATGCAGGCACAACAACTTCTCAGTCATTTTCGTAGTCAGCGTGAAGGAGCTAACGGGAGGGGAAAATCATGAAGATAAACAATTTCGGTTATTTTGTTGCCCTTCACTTTCTCTTTCAGTTATTAAGGTCTGTAGGTTTACTTTCATTACTAATTTTTTTATTCTTTTTAAATGTATACTTCGCAGTAGTGTCGAGGGTTTTATCTTACAGTTTTCACTTTTATTCTGTTGGTTTTAATGGCTTTGTTTCATTCTCATTGAAGAGGTGTGTTATATTAGGTAAGTTATTTCTGAAGCTTTAGCTTGGCGACAAAAGTTGAACTCTATTTTGCTAGAGTCAAGAGTCATAACTGGTGTGGTCCCTGGTCTTTTTTGTATATATATTTGTAAATATGGTATAAAATCTTGTGGTCTACCACAATTGTATTCAATCATGTGATCAATTCATGCTTTCACTCTGACTTGTATACCATATACTATATAATATACTAGTTGTTAGAGGTGTTTTAGACGCCGCTGCAGTTCAATCATGACAAAATAAATAGAGGTCTTATTTAACAACGATTTAATTGTGACAGTATTTTAAAAGATCCAATTCAGCCACCGTTTAAACGTGATAAATTTTGGACCATGTGGGGTTGCTCGCCTTGTACTCCCTCAAAACGGCCATGTTAATTGGTTATGCCGAGAGCGCTATTCAAATTGTTGGAAGGCTAGACATGTTAAGCTTGTTTGTTGAACATGTAAAGTTTGAATAACTGAATTAACCTTTACAGTGGGGACATTAGCTTGTGGTCATGTGTAATATGATAGGAAGATTTCTATCAAAGCTAATAAAATTAGGGTTTCAACAATAAAAGAGAAAAGACATTAAAAACAAACTAAGAAAATAGAGATAAAAAGATAACTTTGATTTCATTGATAATTTTGTCATCTCTCAATGAGTACATATATAGTAGTAGTAGAGGATAATAACTAAAGGCCCAATAACTAATTAAAGCCCACCTCAATAGTATTTTAAGGTCCTAAGAACATTCTAAAAAGCATTACAAATTAAATAACAATAATATAAATTATACTTCTAATTAATCATAATCCTTACTCTATCATTGTCGCGGAGTTCACTTGAACCTTGTCTTCAAGGTTCTAAAATTAGTCCCAGATTCCATTGCTTAAACTAAATAATCATAACAGGAAATTTATCTTGAGTCACTGGTGGAATTGTTGCCATTGAGATCACCATGATTCTTATCTTTAACATGGTGGGATTCAGTGGTCCTGTTGCTTTACGCCTATACATAAGAGCCATACATGTTAAGACAACACCTAGTGGTCCTGTTTCTTTACGCCTATACATAAGAGCCATACATGTTAAGACAACAACTACCTTGGGATGTTTTTCTCCATAGATCTCTTCTGCCTTAGTTAATGCCTTTGTCAAATGCTCCTCTGCGTTATAGAAGTTACCTAAATGTGATTCAAGCTGTCCTAAAGCACACATGACCCCATCATTAAACCCTCCATGTTCATGTTACCACCTCCTAAGTATACATTGACACTTTCTTTAAGGTCAACGACTCCTTCTATAACATTCTGGTAAATCGCTTTCGCCATTGAGTAGTTCTGCCTTGTTTTTTGGAACTCCGCATACGATAGAGCAGCAGTGCCTTCGCATAGCTTCGTGCGTAGAGATATGTCAAAGTAAGGTTCATTTGATTTAATATCTCCCTTAACAAGTTCAATAAGCCCTTTTAGAGCTCTAGCACGAACATTCAGAGCTTCAAAATCTTCTATTTTCTCGTTCTCCACGAGCTCTATACATTTATCAGCCACTGCAGATGCCATATCATCCTGTTCCAACTCTAGATGAAGCCCAACCTGAGCTTCAAAGGCAGCAACTCTAATATCCAGGGCAGCGACATTTCCAGGAACACTTAAATGTGCAGTACTCAAAGGTCTAGATGTATTTCGAACAACGTTTCTTAAATTTGCAGGTATAAATACCGGATGATCTAAAATTGAATTTGAAAAATGATTGTTAGTTGAGCTAGAACCACCATCCCACTTGTCTTGCTGCCAGTACTCCAAACTTTTGTTAAAATCAACAGGTCCAAACATCTCAGCAAGCCCAACTAACTGCCCACTTGTATTAACAAAGAACAAAAGGAAAATAGGGCAGCCACCAGGTTTCTGCTGAGCCTATTGGTAGGCGCCATCAGGCTTCTTGTTGCCGTTTTGTGTGCTGGCCCATACATTATACTTGATGCTTTTGTGAATGTCATCCTCACTATAAGACTTGATGACAAAAAATTTAGCATCAGTGTATTCTTCTAGAAAATCAGACTTGTTGTATTGCTCACAGTCTGAAATATTAGAAGTCATCTCCTTCTCTTCATCAGCACTAACTAGCAAATTCTGCCCTTTCACAACAAGAACACTCGGTGCAAAAACCTTTTGGTTCTTGCCACCCTTGGCCCTAGGTGTACCAGCATTGGAAAGAGTTGGAGAAGCATGAGTAATCCATCTATGAGTCATCAAATGATAAGTCTTAACAGAGATTCAATATCATGCTTGTGAATTCCAACAGAAACCCTCATTATCATATGTTGAGGCCTCTCAACAACAGTCCCATCAACTTTCAACATATAAGACCTCTCAAGGGTTTAATCCAAAGTAATCATAGTCAAAATCCCTGTCATAAATTATCTCACTGTTCAATCGAGTCGAATTCTCAATGATTATTTCATAGACATCATCAGCAATCAACAGAGCTTTCTTCCCAGATCTATGATTAAAATAATTGTACATAATCTTCACAGTTGCAGAAAACGATTCCTTAGTGTTCTTATGCAGATTCGAAACAACAATCCTAGCCGCCAAAGAAGCATAATCACGGTGGTTAGCCGTCATGTCGACGGCAGTTTCAGCGGCCAATTCATCGAGTTAACTAGTAGTCACACCTCTATAAATGATAAGTGCAAATTGTAGCTATTTTTGCATATACTTTTTAGTGCACTTATCGACTTTTTGTTGTTAATTTCAGTTGAATAAACCCAACTTTTATGTAAATACGTTTAGTTTGTGTATACTTGTGTTTTTGATTCATTTATGTATCATTTGATAGTTTTCTATTCATTTTGTAGGTATTGAGGCGTATTTGGAGCATGAGCAATAAAGTGTCGAAGACATGGCTTCAAACGCGCGATTTTGAGCAACGGAAGCAACTAATCAACGAATAAATCTCAAAATCAAATAAAAATAAATCATCAATTTAGTTGATATTCATTCATTATTTGATAGAGCATGGAATAAGCTTTCCAACGCTTCGAACCGGGCGCAAATCGGAGTTACGGTTCTCAAGTTATGGCCGAAACAATGCAAAAATTTTCTGCTACTGGTGTCACTCGCCGGGCGAAGGATTAGGCTCGCCGGGCGAGCCCGACTGGCCCAAAAATGTGATTTGCTACTGCCTGGAGTCGCCGGGCGAACCATTTTAGTCGCCGGGCGAAGCAGTGTCGGCAGAAAACGCAATAAAGCTGTTGGAAATCATTTTTTCAAGGATGGTTGGATATTTTAGAGCTCCAATCCATCCAATAGCATTTTTTGAGTGGAAAGATGCTAGAAAACACATTGGAGCTGTCAAATGGATGATCCGGGGTTGAATCCTTCATCAATCGGAGCCGACAAACCGGGAGATTTTTGGGTTTTTCTTCTTTTCTTCTCTTTGTGGTTTCATTTGTGGGTTTTATGTAGATCTACTATGATCTCATGTATATTTGTTGACTATTATGTTATATAAAGCTTGCTTTCATATTTTTATGGATTATTGTCTTAGATTGTTGCTTTGTTGCTATGTGTTTGAGTTGCTATAGAGATGTAGGGCTCTAATGCTTATCTAGGATGATTTTCTATTAACTTAATTGCAGAGATGGATTAGGTTGATAATCACTTAGTGTCAGTGCTTAATGCGTCTGAGTGGTCGTGTTTGTCTGAGAGATCGACATTTACGGGAAGCTCGGATTTCTCATGTGTTGTTTAGGTGTCTGAGAGATCGTCACTTAGATAATGTTGTGGGTTGTGTTGTTGACATGTGGTAATATTGATAGGTTACAAGTTGAGTATATTCGGTCAATAAGTTTAAGTTTGTGAAGAGTAGATTATATGCAATACTTGATAGTTTCTTCTATCTAAAGAATGAATTCTTTTTGTGTTAATATTTACTTTTCCGTTTTCATATTTAAATTCATTCAAAATCAAACTCATAACTATAGAAACTGTTGAACGGCAGTTCAATGCACTGATCCCTGTGGAGACGATAATTTTTCCCGGAGTAATACTTCCTAATTTTTGTTGCTTGCCGCTTTACCGCCTCAACAATAAACACCAGCACAAACCTTCTGAGAGACCAAAACAGGGTCACAGTGCTCAGTGCTTAAGTCGTAACTGAGTTTCTTCAAGTGCGTCGTAATCTTATCGAATTGAACAGTCTTTTGACGCCCGTCTCTCTTAACGACATACATCTTGTATTGATTTGAGAGATTTTGGTTGGGGAATTTGGTCGAACAGTTTTGGCGCAAGAGTGAAGAGATAGGTGTGAGAGAAATGGAAGCTAGGGTTGTTGTGTATTTATGACTAATTGATGAAGGTAATTTGATAGGAGGAGAGGAAGGTAGAGGGTTTTCAGAAACCTTAGATGCCTGTTTCAAATGCGTCAGTTTTCGTTCCATGATGGGAGAAGGAGGCGATGGTTCAAAATCGTCGTCGCTATCCATGATTGATTCTGAGATCTGAAACAACACTTTTTTGAGTTGGTAAAAAAACGGCTTTTCCAAATCTCCTGGCTTGAGTTGTTTTTGTTTCTTTTTCTTAAAAGAGGAATGAGATACTTGGAGATACTTCTCAAAATCTCTTCTATTTCTAGAATGGATTTGATATTGATGATAAATTGTGGAAAAGGTGTTTATTGGTTGGAGTTGTTGATGATAATTATTATAGTAATATGAATAATGAGATGATGAATAAGACGAATATGGGTTGGCATTAGATGGATGTGGTGAATACCCATGATTTGGATACAAACTTGGTGATGATGATCCAACATGAGCGTAACAAGGTGTAAAAAGTTCCCATGGAAAAGATGGAAATGAAGATGTAGTAGGAGATGTAAAAGAAGGGTTTGTGGGAAAGGTGGGAGTAATACTCCATGGATGATATGAAGGTGTATGATAAGGATAATCCACAAGAGGATTTCAGTACATGGATGAAAGCACCAATTGATAGGAAGATTCCTATCAAAGCTAATAAAATTAGGGTTTCAACAATAAAAGAGAAAAGGCATTAAAAACAAACTAAGAAAATAGAGATAAAAAGATAACTTTAATTTCATTGATAATTTTGTCATCTCTCAATGAGTACATATATAGTAGTAGAGGATAATAACTAAAGGCCCAATAACTAATTAAAGCCCACCTCAATAATATTTTAAGGTCCTAATAACATTCTAAAAAACATTACAAATTAAATAACAATAATATAAATTATACTTCTAAGTAATCACAATCCCTACTCTATCATAATATATGTTGTTTAAATGTAAAGTACAACCTCTTTGTGTGTAATATTGAAAAGTCATGAGTAAAATAATGCACTAATTTTTTTAGATGCAGGAAAGCAAAAGGTAAAAGAATAAGATATGCTATAAATTGAAAAAATGACTCGAATAAAAACAATGTTGACTCTTCAAGAACTATACTCTACCATACAAAAGGAAGGAATTAGACTATGCCAAACGTGTCAAATCACTCGCACACAATACTTAAGTGTTCAAGTTTCTAAGTGTCGTAATGATGACATATTCGAAAAGATGTTTGAAGTAGCGAATTCCCAAAACATTGAGACGTCTCCCTTTTGCTCTCCTGAACGTAAACACCAGAGTAGTCGGCAGCCGAGGCTAAAGTAGCAAGCCCTTGCCTTGCTAAGCACAAACACGAGCTTGAGGAGTTACTATTCTGGGCTGACCATAGCGACCCTAACCGACCACTTTGAAGGAATTGTAATCCTTTCAGAACCAATTTAGCATGCGAGGACTCTCCTCAAGGTGATCACAAATAATCTTAACTGCATTCACATCCAACGACTTTCCACAATTTACTCCTAACAAATAAAAAAATTGTTATTTCTTCTCTACTATATATAGAGAAGACGCCAAGTTCAAGCACTCAATTTCAATTCACTCTTCTCTCTTACATAATGACTTGAGTGTTAGAGTGCTATCCTTATAGATGAGCCATTTCTCCACTGCACCTAAAATTTAAATCTTCCGTTACCACCGCTCCTTACTCCATACCGCTTCTTTTTCCATTTTTGATTTTAGATTTTAGAATATATATATATATATATATATATATATATATATATATATATATATATATATATATATATATATATATATATATATATATATAATTATATATATAATATTTGTCTTATCTACTTAGAAAAAGTTGGCTAATATGTTGATAAAATGTCCAGTAAAATATTCATAGACAAAACTAGTCATATTTTCCAAAACAATATGATCTATAAAATCAAGCTTTGCATGGTTATTTTTGCGTGCAGTGTATGATTTTCCCAGGTGACGGATGTACGAGACTGTCCCATGTTCAACTTGATTTTTTTTTTCTTCTTTTCTATTTCACAGCGTTTTCGTATGTGTACTATTTTTCAGTTCATTCTTCCATAAAATTAATCGTTCAAGTTAGCTTAAGTGTAATCATGGAACATAGGCAAAATGTTGAATGTAAAGTGTTTTTGTTTACTATTTCTGATACTTCTAATATTATTGTAGACCACTTCTTTCTAGTTTCTTTAAACCTAATTAGGTGTATTGTTGTTTTCAACAAACAATAAGAATACTTCTAATGGCATTTCTTATGGCTACCGGTAGCTGGACTGTAATGGCATTTCTTATGCCTTGTTTTATTAATAAAGTCTTTATTCTTTTGGCTGTTCAAAAAAAATAAGAATACTTCTAATTGTAATAATGAAATTTCTGGTTGAAAAGCTCGACAAAAACAGCAATAGTAGGCTTTGGTTTTCTTCCAATACAAAAACAAACGTACAGATTTTGGATATATAGTCCAATTTGGATGTGGGACTCACCTGAACTATGAGCAATTTGAAATTGCAAATTTACCCATTTAGTGTATCTATGGTAAACCGTACATACAAACCATGTGTACACAACACAAGTGACTGCTAGCTTTGTAGACTTTTGATCCCTAAAAGAAAAACATCATGTCTCGTTTTAACTCTAGTGCTTTTTCATGGTGGGCATTGCAATTGCCAATTGATATATGACATAGTTAAATAAGAAGGTAGTACGAAATTATTCTATACGTTTTATTTCAATGCTTAATGACTCTCCCTCACATACTTATATTCACAATCCTATATATATCCTGTCGATTTGAAATATTTTCCACTTTAAAATCTCAAATGTTTTTTATTAATTATAAAATCTAAGAAGAAACGGATTGATTATTTGATTTTTTTTTAAAAAAATAATCATGTATTAAAAGAAATTACGCAAATAATTATGTTTCGGAGAAAATTACGCAAATAATCAGGTTTCAGAAATCTTTTACACTAAGGTGCATCTGAGAAGGCTTTTTCACTTTTACTTTGCCCTAGGCGCCATTTGACATGGCACATTCTGTACAACAAGTCATGTCATATGACGTCTCCATTCATTTTTTAGGAGGAGGAGTCATCTCATATGACTCCTCCTTGTATATGTGTTTTCTATAAATAATACTCCCTCTTTCTCCACCATTCTTCACACTTTCTCACTAAATCTTCTTATTTCCTCCCAAATTTTATCATCATGGCTTCTGAGATTTTCACAAGAGATGGGTATGTATTTTTCTCGGCCGTCAAACCTCCGATTAAAATAAAATTTTGGCACATCCATTCCATGAAGTGTCTTAAGAGAGAGTTGAAACGCTGGTTAGACGGGGACATCCCAACGGACGAAGAAATTAGAAGAATCCAGAGAAGAAGAACCGCCACCTCACTTGCAACTGGAACGTCTCGCACTTGGTTGGAGGAAGTTGAAAGAGACAGAGACGTAATGATGATGATGATGCACGGTTCTGATGACATTGTTTTGGTGCTTGTAATTTCTTAGATATTTTATCGTGTTGTTGACGTTTTTTTATCCGATGTATGTGTTGTTTTTAAATCGTTATATCATTTTATTTTTAAGAATCGTATGTGTTGTAACAAATGTTAATAAAAAAGACATGTTTAGATCTTAAAAGAAGTGTGCATACAAATTTCAATTTGTTGAACCACTAGCACGAGTGGGACAATTTTTTGTATTGTGTCCGACTTGACGACATAAACCACACTTTCTTTCTAGTTTGTCAAGCTCGTCCATTTCAGTTGTGATACGCTTGCTTTTGGGACGACCCTTTTTATTTCTCCGCATTTGGTCGTTGTGCCAAACAATTCCCCCCTTGTACGCAGGCCAATAATACTCTTTGCTACCACTGCAAAGTCATTGTTGTATACGTGGAGCAAGGTCTCAGACTTGTAAATGGGAGACAGAAATGTTAATGCATCTAAGTGAGAATCGGCACATGCTGCAATGACATGGGAGCAAGGCATACGAAATGTTTGACTTTCTGCAATCGCACCAGCGTTCTTCTAGTAGAACCCTATACTCTTGTCTTGGTAGCCCTTTGTTGTGATCGATTGTCTCTTTGACCATGAAATTCTGGTTATGTCGGTCAAACCTTG
Source organism: Vicia villosa (assembly GCF_029867415.1). Classification (NCBI taxonomy): domain Eukaryota; kingdom Viridiplantae; phylum Streptophyta; class Magnoliopsida; order Fabales; family Fabaceae; genus Vicia; species Vicia villosa. Next base: position 134,252,802 of record NC_081185.1, read on the forward strand.
TAACCATATGTGTGTTGGCCTTCACACCTTCTACCTTGATAAATCTTATGCAACATTCACTCCACAATTGTCCAGCTCGTAACACCGCGTCCCATCTTTCACCTATTTGTGCAAACAACGAAGTCATCCTAAAATATGTTGATTTTACCATAGCGGTTACAACGAAGCCATCCTAAAACAACGAAGACATGTGTGTGTCATGCATGCAACTACAACCACCCCTTTAAATTTATCATCTCAACACTCCCCTATAAATATACTTGTTTGATTTTGTTATTCATCATCAATTCTAACACTCTCTACTACACACTCTCTTACAATCTCATATATCATTTCTATCAAACTTTAAATTATGGCTCTTCTCTCCATGGGCGATAAACATAGAGGCACAATAGAAAACATTATCGCATATGTAAGTTTTACATATTCATTTGTATATTTTACATATATTAATTTACATATTCGTTTACATATTCATTTATTTATTCATTTATTTGTTTAGGATGCGTCGAGATTTCGATGTCGTGGACACGGTTTTATGTCTCCCGATTCGCTTATCATACCATATCTACAACAACCCGGTTTTGGACATGTTATAAACATTACAAACACCACGATTGATACGAGGTTCATACTTGTAGTGTTAAAAAGATGGAAACCTGAAACACACACGTTTCATCTCCCCATTGGTGAATGTACCGTCACCTTAGAAGATGTGTATATGTTGTTGGGTCTCCCTATTGACAGTAATGAGGTGAATGGTCCAGTTCAACTACCCAATGCTCTATGTGAGAAATCGTTGGGTAGAAATATGTTAGGTCAAGTTGATGCGAAGGGTCAAGGTATTTTTCTATCCCAACTTAAGACACATTATGAGAGTCTTCAATTGAATGAACACTCAACCGAGGAACAAAAAATAGTAAAAGCTATAAATTACATTATGATATTGTTTGGTTACCTGTTATTTCCCGAAAGTACAAGTAATAGTGTCAATATGTTGTATTTACCATTGCTTAGAGATTTTAACCAAACAAGAGAGTATAGTTGGGGTTCCGCTGTTTTAGCCTTTCTATACGCTACATTATGTAAGAATGCAAAAAAAGACGCTTGTACTTTTTATGGATGCGCCCTCTTGCTACAAGTATGGGGTTGGTGGAGATTGGACTCTCTTAACCCCATGAACGACATGATATTCAGCTTCCCCAACGCAACAAAGTAAGTCTACAACGCTATCTATTTTATCTCGATTAATGATAAATATTTATAAATAATTTATTAAATCTCTTTGTTTTTGGTTTTGCGTAACAGGCATGGATTACACGAAGAATCCTCAACGACATCTTTCTTCGTATCGTAATCTTTTGGATCACCTTGGAAAGGCGATGTATGCATTACCTATAAAATTTTCTTCTTTTAATTTATTTATCTTTAATCGTTATCATTAATTTAAGTTTATTTGCAGTTTATTTGGAGACCATATTTGGGTTTGGAGCATCAACTCAACCAAGAAGATGTAGAAATTTGGACTGCAAAAACTGCAATCATACGGTTCTATGTTGTGGAGATGCACCATAGCGACCGAGTTAAAATGCAGTTCGGCATGCTTCAAGATATTTCGTCTGACCCAACTTGCTTGATCCTTGGCATCAAAAAAGGGTTGACGGCCGGTGGAATATTGATAATTAGCAAGATTTTGCACCAGAGTGGTGTAGGATGTGGAGGAGACGTGCCCAACATGTGTTGTTGTTTCCTATTTTCCCCGATGAACATCGTATGCAACACACACGTCAATATATCACATGGTACATATCGGTTACTAACTCTGAAATGTTTGTGGCTGAACCGAGGTATTTGGTCGACCCACGCACACGTTGGGCGTCGACATCAAATCAACAACAACAATACCATCCACCATACACCACTCAACAAGTATACCACAATAATATCTACAACCGTTCACCACCCAACAACAATACCAACACCAAACCCAACACGCAACATATATTATTCGACAATTCTCTTCATCTCTCGTCAGATTGGACGAAATCAATTTTAGCCTTTTACTATATACAAAACAAAAGGAAAAAACAACATACATATTATTTTAAATATTATCTTATTCTCACTCTCAAATTACCATTCAACATCAAAGAAATCAATGTGACAGAGATAGGGATACTGACTAGTATTTACTTTTTAGAAATTGTTTAGGTGCACGCATGTTGAAGTGAGTGGTGAAAGAAAGAGAGTTGCATGAGGTTGAAGAATTGATTCATTAATTAGACAGAAGTTAAGTACTAGTTGTCTCCTTAAAGATAGAAGCAGAAGCCCGTTGAAGATTTATTGCTTTATGGACCACCAGCTGTCTCTGATCTGTAGCAGGGCTAACTCCTAGTTGTAGTTGAGTTACTGACTCCTTTAGTACCATCACGTAATTAACATTGGACCTACTCAACCCCATTTACTTTTTTTTTTTGTCATCATCAAATTGTAAATAATTGAATCAACTCATTAAATTTAAATCCATACAAAAATTATTCCATCCATAGTATAAAACGATAAGGTTGAGAAACAGTTAATATTTTTATATAGTTATAATTTAAAACGAATGAAATGTAATTACTCTATAAATAGTTGCCACATATATTTAATATTTTAATTGCTATGTACGTCTCTGAGCTTTTAAATTTTGTAAATATTTATCCAGATTAATATAATTTGGTTTTGAGTCCTCGAATTTTAGTTAAATCTTTAAAATTTTAAATAAATTGTATTTAGATTTATAAATTCAAGGACCCGATGAGATGTAATTTAAAAATTTAGGTAGTCAATTTAAAATATTTTTAGTTTGAGAATTTAATATTTAGTTATGTAATTGTAATTAAAAGTGAGTACAATGGTAGGATTTCTGTTTATTTTATCGAGCACAAGATGATTTATTAATTATAATATGTAAAAGTTGAATGATTCTAATTCATCTATTTTCTTGGATATGTATATACACAGTCCTCTAATAGAGGAGGCCAGTGAGAGACCGGGTCTAACACCTACAACCTAGGTCATATGCCTCTAAATTTTGACTTATTTTAAGGATGGGTGAGTCATTCCTCTAATGCAGAAAGTGGTAGAGTATTTTAGATATTGGATTCACTCAACATGTGGCTAAACACATTCTCTTATGAGATACAATACACTTATGGACGAGAGAAGGTTGATCACATGCACATCATGTGGTCCCACCCTTTCATAATGGATCGAGCTCTTTAGGGTCGACCAACGATATTTTAGTCTATAATTCGTCAAGCACGAGACCTGTAAGGGAAAAGAATTTAAGCTAGGACTATCTTGTTCATACTCCCTCAAGCACGAGTCTTATAAAGAAGAAGTGGTTAGCCTAGGACAATCCTATTCACACCCTCAGGCATGAGACATGTAAGAGCGAAGTGGTTATGCATCTTTGAAGTCAACACCAATTGGAGTGCTTATTGACGTGAACATTCATGTTTATTTTTTATCATGATGTTTTGTGAAAATTAGACGACAACTCGCCTAAGAGCAACAAAACTTTGAGGCAAATGGTGTATTTAATGTGATAAAATGATCAAAGTTTTCTTAGGAATGAATAAATGATCAGGGTTGTTGTTTCAATTTTTCATGCTTGTGATAAAGACCCTTGATATTCTACCATAATAACGATTTCTATGACCCTATAGACTATAATAATGACAACTATGACCCTAAAGAGACCTATTTTCCCTTATCTTTTTTTACATGACTGAGTCATGGTGTATATTAGAGAGCATGATGAGAACAATACTTTAATAGAGTATTAAACACACGAGGAAAGATGAGGGATGTGGAAACCTTGTTTAGCAAATTCAAGGTAACATGATGAGATGGTTGATTGGAAACTTGTAGAATTGGTAATGTTTAGGCGCTACGATAGTAGCTCTAGTAGCTTCAATTATGACCAAAGTAGTGATAATGACCTTGTTTTGTCCTCTTCTTTCCCATGGCAGAAAAAATCGTTGATGGCATTGTTAAAAGGGTAAGTATTTCCTTTATCGTTTCCTCAGGGATTGATGTGATACTACCGCTGTTCTACAGTTTAATGTATTTTGAGTTAAGGTTTTGAAAGGGTTTGGTGTCATAAGATGTAAAAAACATGAAAAGTAATTAAAGATAATAAACTAGGGTTTAAAAACGATTTGGTAAAACTGTGTCAAGATTAGTTTTCGTTAACTTGCTTTGTATATACTCTAATGATCATGTGTATGAACATATTAATGATTAATACAACCACGTATCCTCTCGATACCGTTTATCTCTAAAGAAATATCGTGAATATTATCATATTAACCGTCAGATGATCTCTCATGCCGACAATCAACATAATAATCTTTAAAACTTGATACAAGTGATTATCAACTCACAAATCTATCTCTAGCGTTTGTTTATTGATAGATGAATATCATTAGATCAAGATTTGAAACATATATCTCAATAGTGCATCAAAACAACATATAAACATGCATAACAAAGATATTCACCATATATTAATCATCCACAAGGTTCATACACAAAATATCAAACTAAATACATACTATACAAGCTAACTAACTCTAATCTTGACACATGAGAAATTTATCTCTTCATAGCTTCAACAACAAACATCAACACAAGATTTTCTAGCATAAAAATCCAAAGATGATGAAGAAATATGCTTGAGAAATCTTGAATGCTTTATGAGATTCTCTCTTCTTCTCTTGCCCTAGAATGTTCTTGGTTGGTAGGAATGAGAAAAAGATAAAATTAACCCTTAAAATATCTCCAAGTGCCTAAAAGTAGTGTCCTTCAAAAAGTAATCCCGCTTAGCGCACAGAGGGCCGCTAAGCGGACTAGCTAAAATATTTTCTGCCACGCAAGGGTCCGCTAAGCGGAATGAGGCCGTTAAGCGGAACTGGAAACACGATTCACCTCTGGAAAGCCCGCTAGAAGGCCGCTTAGCGGACCTTGCTGAACAAGAATTCTCATTTGCCTCTAGATAGCGCGCTAGACTGCCGCTTGGCGGAGCTTGCTAATCCACAATTCTTCAAAACTTGCTCCAAAGTGACATCTTTCACAACTATTCTCCAAAGCTTTCCCAAAAATGAAAAATACCTTCAAAACATATAAGAAAAACTAGTAAATTACATATTTACTACTAAAACTTGATTTTATTTATTTACACGATTATAAACGTAGTTGAATCAAAAGTAAGGAAAGGAGTTATTGAAATACCACAAAAGTAATTACCAAACTATCCATATTTTGGATTCTAACAGGCATTTACAAGTATTGTCCGCTAAATGGCATAGTTGACACCATTAGTTATGTCTTCACTAGCACAAACAATGCAGCTTCATTAGTAAAAAAGCTATTTATCCACCACTAGGGACAAAGATGATGTCTTATTAGACTCGTGTATTGAGGATGAGACGACCAGCCTAATGAGGCCATAGAGTGCAAGGGGAGATTTTTTTATACATATACATATGTCATTGTTGACATGGGGATGGGGACTCCATTCACCGTGTTTGATTTCGATGTCTTGTAGACCGTCAATATCACCCCTTTTCAACTTCATCCAAACAATTAAGCTTTCATCAAGAGGTTTGAGATATTTTGTAGGGGTTTGAAGATAACATATACTATAGTGACTTCGTGGAAAGCTTTTTCCCTTTTTCTTCTTGCAGTTCTGAATATTCTGGGTGTGTGACCTAATCATCTGAGAAAGTTTCCATTGCTGATTTGGTTATACTTGCTTGATCTTCTTTTCATACTTTCGAAACTAGGCTTCATGAGCTTTCCGTCTTTCCTCTTTCAAGCAACATGTGACCCAGAAGTAGGTGGAGGACGATTTTTGTGATTTATCTTAAGTGCTTCCCCCCTTTCAAGCCCAGTGCTTGTGGGGCCGTGTACATCCCAAAAATGAGCAGGAATCTAGAAGCTAATTGGAGGAAATTGTCAAATTAATCTGAGTGTCTCATTCATAAGCACTTCACCCATTCAAGCCTCGTGCTTTGGAAATAATGCACCCCGAGAAATCATGGTTTGGTGTTTGGTCGTGTACATTGGAGGTTAGGAAACATTTCCCTTAAGCGCTTCGCCCCCTTTCAGGCCTCACGCTTGGGGATTGTGTACATCCCGAATATGGCATCCCAAATATTGGCATACCTATAAGTAGATTCGATACGAACTCTCACATTGTTACATCCCAAGTTAGAGTCGGGTACACCATAAAAGTTATGTAAGTCATCCAGGAGTCAATATATCCATACAGGCCTGTATGAGCATTTACCATTGTGACGTCAACATGTTAAAACATGTTTCTTAAATCCCATAATGAATGAATATTCATGGTTATGACCATTGAATGATAATCAAACGCCTTTATCTCTCATGTCACATGAAAATAAGAGAATCACTATAAAAGCGAAGACACTTCAAAGTAGAAAGGAACAACAAAATCATTTAACAGAAAAATCATCACTATGACTCTCTTATAACTCCTTTAAGTTATTTTATTGTAACTAGATGGTCCTTTATATTTTTTTGTTACAAGTTCTTCCTTTATGTTAACTAATGTATGCATTGTTGACCTTTTTTTTTTTTTGCTTTATTTTGTTCTATTAATTTATTTTAGTTCATTTTTAACTTCTAAAATTCATATTAATTTTTTTTTGTCCAAAAATTATGAAAAAATTTCTAAAAAAATTTCTTCTCATTTTACACTTTGGGTAATTTTCTGTTTTACTATTTTTTTCTTTAATTTGTTCCTTTTGCATGTATTTTAATTAGTTTTAAAATACTTTTATGCACTACAAAAATTTTGAAAATTTTATTATAAGATCCAATGATGGGATCTGACTTATCTTAAGTGACACATCAACACCATTAGTACCACTTTCAGCTTTTTTGGAACGGAGTTTATGAAAAAGGTTAACGGTACAGACGTTAGTTAACATAAAAGACTGGCTTGTAACGAAAAAAACATAAAGAGCCAACTTGTTACGATAAATTAACTTAAAGGACCCTGGATATATTTTTGCCTTGTTTTTATGAAGGTCTTTTTTAGAAAGTTTTAACTAAAAAATAAGTGGGTGTATTATACAAAAATTCTGTATGAAGGTCTATTTCTATTTGCTATAATAAATCCACTTAAATTTATGAAGCTGTGTTCTAGCAAGTTTTAACAAAAAAATAGTTAATGAACATAAGGTGCATGTTACTAAAATAGACTTTTATAATAACAAGTGGGTCTATTGTAGCAAACTAATATATATATATATATATATATATATATATATATATATATATATATATATATATATATATATATATATATATATATATATATATATATATATATATATTAGTTTGATATGTATATATAAAACGTATCAAATGAGAATGAGTAAGTTATATGAGAATCTCAAAATTTAACAACAATTATTGGATTTGAATTAATGGTTGTGATTAAAATATATTTTTAAAATTTGCTTAGTGATTTTTCTGTCCGAAGGTACGTGAAACACAAGAAAGGGGGATTTGAATTGGGGTTCAAGGTTTAAAACAAATTTCTTCCCAAATCAAAAACACAAGAACAAATAAATAACACAATTATTTTTATCCTAGTTCACTATTAACGAAGTTACTCCAGTTCACCCGCCAAGATGATTTTGCCTTATCAATAAGAACTTAATCCACTATAACCAAACTGATTACAGAACCACAATAAAGACTACCTATCGATATTGCAAACCACAACAAATACCAACTGTCACTTGTTGCAAACCACAAGAACTAACTGTCAATGTCTTCTTAAGAATTCTGACTACAACCCTAGTCTCTCAAGGAACTATCAACTTCACTCGTTGAATACAAAAAATTTGTGTTTACAAAGATGCTTCTTGAAAGCAGATTACACAAGTTTGAAAGACAATTAAATAACACAAAAGTGTTAAGCAAGTTTCGAACAACAACTCACTTGCTGCAAGTTAACGCACAAAAGTTTACTTATTATAAAACTTTACAAATAAATTATTAGAGTTATTTAGCAGTGCTTCAGAATGAGTTTGGTAATATTCAGAGTTGTTGTAACATCGTTCCAACGTCTCTTTGATTCTTCTTCTAAGTCTTCTTTTTATGGCACAAGAAGAGAAGTTCATTAAAGGGTAGAATTGGAATATGCAATTCTAGCTGTAGGTTCTAGCACTCAGTTAGGAGAGGTAGACAATACTGTACAGTAGTACAGACCTAGCGCCACCTAGGAAGAGTAGAAACCACTTATTATTTCCTCACGTGAATTCAAATTTGATCTTACATCTTCCAATATTCAGTGGCTTCAAATAATAGTTGTTGAAGCATGTTTAAAAGGATCAAACCATTGAGTTACTAAAACCTAAATCTTCACAGCCTTTAAAACTTGTTTAAACAGAACCTTGTCTTTAGAGTCCTTAGCACTTGGTTGTTTGAAACTTCAGAACCTAAGTCTTCAGAGTCTTCAAAACTCTTGTCTTTAGAGTCTTTAGCACTTAGACTTCAAATCTTCAGAACCTAAGTCTCTAGAGTCTTCAGAACTTGTTCATCCAGAACCTTTTCTTCATAATCATCGGAACTTGTTCTTCCATAATCTTGTCTTCTGAATCTTTAGAACTTGGATAGCAGAATCTCAGAACTAGAAGAGGCCCCAAAAGTTCTTTCATGAGAGTCTCGATCAGAAGCTCTATTACTAACGTTCATCAGAACCGTTGTTATAGTATAAGCATTCTCGAACTAGACTAAATTTGTAAACACGTTGATCTTCTTCAGAGTTAAAGGGTGCTTTGTTCAAAATCTAATGATGTCACACACATTTTCTTCAGAGTTAGAACCTGTTAGCAAAAGCTACACACTAGACATAAAACGTTAGAGTACTAAATTATTCTCTAAGATATCATGTAATGTTTTCATCAAAACCTAAGGTCAGATGCAGAACCAAATCTTGTTCTTACACTTTCTTCTTAAATGCGTCTGATTTTTTGAATTTTTGACACAAGATTCACTGAAAGCCACGATTTAATCTTAACATTTTCTTTTATATATATATATATATATATATATATATATATATATATATATATATATATATATATATATATATATATATATATATATATATATATATATATATATATATATATATATATATATATATATATATAAAAGTAACATACATCGTTATAAATTAACATTAACATCGTTATTATATGATACAAAAATTAATTCTTTTATACATACCCCTCCATGTGCATCACACGAGAGCCCATAATTCAATCCTTTATTTCTGCATAAACTAGCAGATAAAACTAAATAAAAAATTGGAATGAATTAAAAATTTACTAAACTGATTTAATAATAAAATCCAGCTTAGAAAATTGACCACATGAACTTCATGCTTGCGGGGTTACCTCATCAATGTCTCTATTAAAGTATTGCATCATTCAACCTAGGTTTAGTAGTGGATGTGAAATGTCGAGTGGTACCACCCTAAAAATAAATTCACTAATATTTTGACCATATATATTCTCACATCATATAAACTAAAATTTCAAAGCTCGAGTAACAAAACAATACGCAAATAAACTAGTGTTTGGTGGAATTAATTTTCTATTTATTGATGTGAAAGGTTACTTCGTGAATTGTCAAGTATGCTTGAAAGTTACATTTAGTTTAAAATTATTTCAATATATTTTAAAATAATAATTACGACACCATCAATTAGTAGTATATGATTCACTCACTTATATAATTAATTAATTATAATCTATGTATGATTGTGAAACGTGTTGTGTATCGTTGAAATAGTTTTTTTTTACTACTTGTGAGAAATTAATTTCATATATATAATGTTTTGCATGTGAAGGCAATATAGGTAGGTATAATTAAAAACACTGAGTACTGTATATGATAGGAACAAGAGAGAAAGAATTTATTTATATGAAATTGTGAAAGACGGGAACAGTATAAGAAGATTGTAGTACGAGATTCTGTCATGGACTGCCTAACAAGAACTGAAAAAATTAATATCATACTAGTTGAATTATTTAACTGCTACTCTCGGCTGCATGCAAAAAGAGTGATTTTTTGGTCAACTGAACTAAGCTGAAAACAGAAAAGGAATTAATAGAGAATAGTGCCAGTAGGAAAAAGTGTAAAAGAAAGTTAATAGTAGTAGAAAGTTATTCAGTTACATTAACTTCAACTAACCAATTGGAGAGAAAATATGTAAGAATGATTTGATGGTTTATGTAGATGAGTTACGTTGTTAGTACTTTTAATTATCATGATGAATAGTTTTATCATATTTTCTTATAAATTTGTTAGGATTTCAAAGGACAATAATCTATCAATGGTGTTGAGTCTTAGAATGTCAACTGATACTTGTAATAAGTTATGATCCTTTTAGGAACTATCCTATATGAGGAGGCCCAACTAAATATGTGAGAATGCTAGATTGATACAGATGCCGCCTAGGGAGGTGTAGCAAGTGACTTAAAGCCCAATAAGATTGTTAATGGTAGGCCCATTCGCATTAAGAGGTTTCCTTTCAAATATGATGATCACATACTTTACAAATAAATATGAAAATTTCTTTGTACAACCATATGGGGTGAAAACCCCTATTGAAAACCCTAAAATATCCTTCAGAGATGCATCTCCGAAATCATGATTTTTTTTAATATTTCAGAAATGCATATCCGAAAACACTTGGGGACCAGTTTTGGATATGCATATCTGAATTATGTTCTGAGTGTTTTTTTTCTTTTCAAAACAATGATAAATCTCATATTTTACATGATTCGACAAAACTGCAAAACGGAATCAGATAACACATAAACTAGAATAAATACAGTTATATTAATTAATGGTAGTTGTTCAGATAAGTCAAAAGTGTAAAAATATTACAACCCAACAAAGTGTCATGAATAAAACATAAATAGGCAAGTATTACTGAGTATGCCTAATCCGAACTCCCTGAGACCTCCTCCGACTCCTATACGCCGCCGCACCGGCCGCGTCACTGACCATCCTTTCCACAATGGCAACTGCCTCTGGATCGCCCTGCTCAATGATACCTCTGTCCAATGCATCATGCCCAATCATTTGTATCCGCTGGCATATCGGTAGGAGATCAGTGGCATGGTCATCTTCGGCTTGCTGGTTCTCCAAGATCTCCTCATGTGCTGGCCTAGGTGGATCTCCAAGAGCATGGGGTGTCATCAAAGGATGTGACACATGATAAAACCATGTCACGTACCCATCTACACAGTGCCGGCTCTGGGTGGCCACCATACGCCGATACTCCTCTAGCACCAAGTGATGCGCTAAATCCTCAAATATAGCAGTGAGTTCCCGGCGGGTAACGGTGTCAGGAGCAACCTCAAACGGAGACCTCGGTAGATACCTGACCATGGTGTTGGTCCCACATGCCAAACATCCAAAATATAATGCGATGCAGTCGAATATGACAACATTACCGTAATCAACGAAGAGCGTCCACTAGATGTCATCGTGAGTAGTACGATCTAGGTATACACGATATGACTCCACTTTCTGATTACCCCTCTGGAGGACATATCATACAGCTCTGGTCATGGCATTTATGTAAGCGGGATCAACATCGTAGTCGTGGATGCGGTGGAAATAAGAGATGATCCAGCTCTAAAACACAAATACGATAATATGTTAAATAGAAATATGAACCATAAATAAATGTGAAATAATTAAAAAGAAACGCACCGTAAGGAGTGTGCAAGAGCTAGTCAACTGTCTGGTCTTTCAGGTGGAGGCTTCATTCAGCTTCTGGTATAGGTATACCAGAATGGCGGCCCCCCAGTTCCACTCGTGAATTGTAGTCAGATCAATAAAGTATCGGAGATAAGTCATGTCGACGCAGGTTGCACTTTTGTCCACAAAGAGTGCAGTGCCTACCAAGAACATGAACCAACACCGCAGAGCGCAACCACGATGATACTCAACAATAAGCCCGACACCTTCCTCCTCGGACTCTGTTGCCGCCACCAAGTGGTTCTCATAAAGCTCTTTTAAGTTGGAGAACCGGATATGCGCCCCCCTCGTTGATCTGCACTCATAATACTCCATGTTTGGGTCCATACCCAGATAGTCCACCATCCACTCTATGGCCTCAACCTTCTGTATCTGAGAATGGTCCAATAACCTCCCTCTGATCGGCAGGTGGAGAAGACAGGCCACGTCATGTAGGGTGATCGTTAACTCCCCAACAGAAAGGTGGAAAGATGAAGTCTCCTTGTGCCACCTTTCAGCAAATGCCCCCTGCATGTCGTGGATGATGGTACTACATCTGGTCATGCATAACCCGCCAAGTCCGGAACCAGCTACAATTTCATTAAAACACTCATCCCGTGGTTTGAACAAATCAAATATTTTCAGCACATGGTTCACGAATTTTATGGGCGCCCGTTCCTGTCATAACAAAAGCAAAAACAATGTTAGTTAAACCGTTAGAAGAAAGTGCAATAAAAACTTAAATAAAAACGGTTAAATTATAAAGTATAATAAAAAACTACCTTTCCCTCCCAAACACGTCGAGCGATGTGTCCGAAGGCCCTCCCGGGTAACCTCATCCTCGTCGTCCTGAGCCTCCACCCCGGGTACCCCCTCCTCCTGATGTTCCTCCACCACATTCTCCTCAACCTCACGGGAGGAAGACGCCCGAAACAGCCTAATCCTCAATCCAGATGAGGAACCTGCAGGCGCCTCATCCATTTGGACGAGTACTCATACTCGACCCCATCTCCGTGTCGCTGCTAGCTGTGAAGTCCGCTCGCGTCGAGCCGATGCTGTCTGGATCTCCCTACCCTGTCTAAGTCATGTTGGATTTCTTGACATGTTCCTGAAAAAATTGAAACTGCTAAGACTTTGAAACAATTTAGAAAATGAATAAAAAATCAGTTCATACTACATTTCGGAAGTGCATTTCCGAAACTGGTTAGAGGTGATTTCAGAAATGAACTTCCGAAAAACCCCTACGATTCTCCATTTTTGCAGTCACCCATTTCTTGCCCTAACCCATTCAAAATCCAATTTTTATAAACTAAACACTACCATTAACCCATAATAACTTCAACCTACTGCATTTTGCTAATTTCTAACAGCCCTAATAAGATTATCAATGCTAGAGTTCAAAGTTTGGAAACTTACAAATTTTTTGAAGCTTTAAGTTGCCTTTGAATGAGCCTTTGAATCCTTTGATGTTGTAGAGCAAGTGTAGTTTGTGTAGAAGTTGGAAGAAATGGGTGTAGTGTGGAAAATTTCATGTTTTGGGTAGAATGAAAAGAGAAGGGCGGCTGTTTTGAGTTAACAGAAAAACGCAACATATTTCGGAGATGCATCTCCGAAATGGTGATTTCGGATATGCGTCTCCGAAAACACCTTTTATTTTTTTAAAAAAAATAATTTCGGAGATGCATATCTGATATCACCCTTTTTGATGTCTTCGGAGATGCATCTCTGAATTATAGGGGTATTTATAGAATTTTGCCACAGGTTAGTAAGAAGCTATAGAGATCTATAAAGAAATTTTCATAAGTATTTGCTTTGATTTATTTTCGTCCTTTTGTTTTGAATTGTTTCTAGATTTATTAGGATTTTCATTGCTGTAAAATCTTTAGTATGATTTTGTACTGAGCACTTTATTATGAAAAATATCTCTTCTCTTCTAGGATAAAATTTTAACCGACCCCCGTTTAACCGAACCACGGACATAGAATCTCTGACCATAGGGTAATCCGTTTAATTCCTTTTCTTTAGGATAAAAATAAATGGCGGCGACTCTTTTTCCTTAAAATTTTAAGCCTGTTGCTACAGCCGCGCCTGAAGCGTGATATGAAAGTCGATTCCAATGTTAAAAGTCATCTACCTAGAAAAGAAACTAAAGTTAAATATGACCCAAGTGAGGATATGAAAATTCTAAGAACATTTTGACATAATTAATTGTCCAGTTTCAAAAGAACTAAACAAGTACTTGAAATGTGAAATAAAGAAATCTCGATAAATTAAGTCATGGATGAAATGGAATGGGACTGAAATTAAGATAACCAAATAAAGTCAACATTGATAATGTATTTGTATACACTATAGAGCTAAAGATGATAAATGATAACAAGGATCATGAAACAAAGTCTACCAAAGATTATAGACAAAGTGAGAATTGATCAAAATGAATAAATCATGAGTCAAAGTCTATCAAAGATTGTAGACAAAGTGAGAATTGGTAAAAATAAAAAAAATCAAGAATCAACATCTATCAAAGATTGTAGACAAAGTGAGAATTGACCAGAATGAACAGATCATGAATCAAAGTCCATCCAAGATTATAGACAAAGTGAGAATTCGCAAAAATAAACATATTCAATTGAAGAATAATTAAACTCACGTTAAAAGCCAATCGTTTTTGGACCTGTAGTCAAAATACCTCGAGGAATGAAACCAATAAGATATAAATGAGTTTTTGCAAAAAATAAAAATAAATGGTATAAAGCTTGATTTGTCGCTCAATGATTTTCACAAAGAATTAAGATAGAGTTTGATGAAACATATTCACCTGTAGTGGATCCAACTAATTTTCGATATTTAATTAGCCTTGTAGCACATAAAAGACTTAATTTGAACATGATTGATGTTGTCACATCTTATTTTTACTCCCTCACTTAATAGTTACATTTATTGAAACTCCGTAAAGCATTTAATATATCAGAGATACATAATTTTGGATCTCAAGAAAGCTACTCCATCAAAATGAACAAGTATCTCTATGGATTAAAACAATATGGACACAAGTGATATAATTGTCTCAATGAATATTTGCTAAGGGAGAGATATAAAAATAAGTCCATAAGTCCTTGTATTTTTATGAAAAGTTCTAGAAAATAATTTTCTATAATAGTTGTCGATGTAGATAATATAACATTATTGGAACTCCTGAAGAGATTCCAAAAGCTATAAATTATTTAAAGAAATTATTTGAGATGAAGGACTTAGGAAATAAAAAGTTCTTACTAGATGAACATGTAAATAATTGAACTTTTACATACCAAGAAGGTTATATAGAAAGAATGTTAAAACGTTACTATATGTGAACTTTTACATACCAAGAAGGTTATATAGAAAGAATGTTAAAACGTTTCTATATGTGAAAATCTCGTATATAGCAAAATGTTAAAATGTTATTATATGGACAAATCTCGTATGTTGTCTATCCCTATGATGTTAGATCATGGGATGTGCAGATGATTCTTTTAGACATCGAGAAGAGGATGAAAAACAAATTGGTCCTGAAATACCATATCCTAGTGTAATTCAAGCACTAATCTATTTTGATAATCATACACACCATGATATATTAATTTCTATAACTCTACTAAAAAGTTGTAGTTTTTCACCTACAAGAAGACATTTGAACAGAGTCAAACTTATACTTCATAGTTTTTGTTTATTTATGATGGTCCGACCATTTCATGGTGACATGCGAAACAAATCGTCAGCAAATTCATTTAATTATGAAGAAATTTTTAGCACTGCATAAGGCAAGTCGATAATGCGTTTAGTTGAGATCTCAAATTCAACACACACAAATAACTTGTGGAAAAAGAAATAAAATAACAATATATGAAAATAATACTGCATGCATTGCTTAATTGAAATATGGTTACATTAAATGAGATCGAACAAAACACATTTCTCTAAAGTTCTTTTTCACTCATGATCTTCAAAAAAATGGTGATATAAGCTCTAACAAATTTGTTCATGCGATAATCTTTCCGATCTTTCAATGTAAAAAGATTTGACTTCATCATCGAAGAAATAATCGTTCAACTAAGGGGAGAAATGAATATTGTTCAGCTGAGGGGGAGAAATGATTTTTTCTTAAAAGGATATTGTACTCTTTTTCCTTCACTAGATTTTTTCCCACTGTGTTTTTTCTGGTAAAATTTTAACGAGGCATATCTTGAACAAACATGAAGGAGGATTGTTATGAATAATGGATGGTTGCCTCCCTCTAATCTCATTTTAATTTATATTGATTAGTATCGAGGTAGTTCCCTTATAAAGAATGTAGTACTCTTTTTCCTTCACTAGAATTTTTCTCACTGAGTTTTTTCTAGTAAAATTTTAACGAGATATATTCTTTAATTATGGACATCTAAGAGAGAGTGTTATAAGTGGTATGATTATGGATGTCCACCAATTAAGAGATTTCATTGTTGATTTTCCATTTACTCTTAGACTATGGATAATATAATAAACCCTCTTCTTCTATTTCTCTGTTCTATTATTTTATTCAGTTTCATAACAATATTCAATATTTTAAATGAAACACTTATTAGTATAATTTTCTTTAATCAATTATTCAATTAAATGAAATATTTTCAACCTTTAAAACTTTTACCATTTTAAAGATATAATCATCATTTTAATAAAAATTGAAATAATACATGTTATCTATAAGAGTTTAATATAGCAAAATTAAAGAAGCTAAACTATCTCAATGGAGAAAACTAATGTTTGAATTCTATCTGAGAGGTGTATCTAACTTAGTGCATGTTTGGTTTGACTTTTGGAAAAGCCTAAAATAATTTTAGAGGTATAGAATTGATTCTGGGTGATTTTAAGATGTTTGGTTAGACAAAAGTAGAATTGACTCTATTTAAAACTATAATTTGTAGCCTCTGGCTCCATAATAGATTCTGGATAATTTTTACACTGTAGTTTATTGTTCAACTCAGGTTTACATAAATGTATTCAAACATAAATCAATTATGCTAAACTCATTTCAGATAAAATTAATTTTACAAATATCAATTCTATCCGCCGCCACTCCATACACACCCTAATTGAAAGTTACAAAATCTTTTAATATGTTGTAACAAAATTTTAGAGTTTTAAAGAATGTGATTGTCACAACTAAATTAAAAACAAAATAAAATAAAAATATTTTTTATAAATAATAATGAAAATTTACTACATTTATACATATGGAACATCTATTATTGATATAATTTTTCATATCGAGGAATTCATTAATTTTTTCCCTTTAATTTTACTATTATTTATTCAATACTAATAAGGATGGTAAGAAGTGGACAAAGATGGTGTCAGATATTAAAGTTTTTATCTTTCTAAAGAGTAAAGGAACAAGAAAAAGGTTAAAAAGAGTAAAACTGATAGAAGGGTAATACAGTCAATTCAGTATGAAGTGTCATTCATAACTACAGAGTCATGAAAAAACATAGAATCATGTTATTCCCTTATTTTTACCCCTTCAAACTTTTTCCTGTCTCCATCCAAACCTACTGTCCAACTTTTCTTTCCCTATTTCCTCCAAAGCCTAACCCTTCTCTCTCCCTCTCTAAATATCTCTCTCTCAATCTCTCTCTTTCTCTCTCTCTCTGAAAAACACCAAGAATGAAGAATATTAACATAACCACTAACAAATGATGATGATGAAACAAGTTTGAGTTTGCTTCACCTTTTTAAGGTAAAAAAAACTCAGAAATCAAAGCTACTAATAGATATATAGATATAAATATATAATATAGCTTTGAAAATCTTTCCAATTACTAGTATATTGTTGAATGAAAACTTCAGAGTACTAATCCCATCAATCTCATCACATTCTCAATCTCAAAAATATTCTTCTGCTTCATCATTTTCAGGTAACTATTTCTCTACCCTAAAATAAACAAAATCTGTAACATATCCATTAACCCCTTAATTTCATTCTCATCTCAGGAACCCTAGAACACCAATTCACAATTCACAAAGTTCAAAGCAATTAACCAACCTTGGATCTGCAAAAATATAAAGTTTAACAAAACTTTTATATATCAATGGATTCAATTCAACAATTTATACAGACATGTAACCATGAAAACACCTGCAACTTCATGAACACAATAAGCAGCAACAACAACACAAGCTTAACAACAACTACAGCAACAACAACAGCAAGTGGAAGCTCTTCTTCATCTGCAGCTTCAACCATAACAACCAACACACCAAACAGTAGCAGCCGGTATGAGAATCAGAAACGCCGTGACTGGAACACTTTTGGTCAGTACCTCAAGAATCATCGTCCTCCTCTTTCGCTATCTCGATGCAGCGGTGCTCATGTGCTTGAATTTCTCAGGTGAAGTGCATATTCAAATATCAAATATATAAATCACCATGCATCCATTCTTTCAATTGTATAACAATTTTTCTGTTGCAGAAAATCACAGCCATACACATGGATGCAAGTTTTGATATAACAGAAAATCAGTCATATTTCACATCTTTGTGACATGAAAAATCTTGATATGACTACTCAATTTGCAGTCACAGACCTTTTCTTAAAAAATATTTTAAAATTACGGCAGCTTTTGAAAAATGATATAGATATTGCGGTTACTGTGATGCGAATTGAGATATATAATTTTTGTTATTGTTTGATGTCTAGGTATTTGGATCAATTTGGGAAAACAAAAGTTCACACACCAATTTGTCCATTTTATGGGCATCCAAACCCTCCAGCACCATGTCCATGTCCTCTAAGGCAAGCATGGGGAAGCCTAGATGCACTGATAGGCCGTCTCCGCGCCGCTTTCGAAGAAAATGGAGGAAAACCAGAAACAAATCCTTTTGGTGCTCGAGCAGTGAGGCTCTATCTCCGCGAAGTTCGCGATCTTCAATCCAAAGCAAGAGGGATTAGTTATGAGAAAAAGAAGAGAAAACGTCCTCCACCACCACAACCACGGCCACAGCAACAAGTTCCACCACCACAAGGTGCAAGTGCAGCTCATTAGAGATCAATCAAATTCCAAATTCTCTCTCTCTCTCTCACTTCACTCTCTTATCTTAATGCTTTTTCTTATAATTTATATTTAGGGTTTTTTTTTGTTTCTTTTGTTTAATAATATGTGAAAACTGCTGTGATCTGAAAAAACATACAGTGCTTTGTCTTTGGATCCTGTTTGGTTGCTGTACACAGAGATGAAAAAGTGTTATAAAATGTAAGATATCATTTATCTGCTTTTAAAGATATTGCAGACTGTGTTGTGTTTGTGTACTCCTAGTTGAGTGATAGTGGTCTGAAAAAGTTGAAGCTAGTAAGTGAGAGTGTCAATGAATATACATGTAGTACAATATCTTTGTGATTCTCACAATCACAACCATGGCATTATTCATATATATAATTTATATATCTTTCAATTTGTACAACTTCAATAACTCAAACTTACACTTGCAGCATATTATATGCCTTTAATCATAAATATACTATATAATATATAATTCTATTTTTGATGAATTGAATTTAACTAAAATTGTAAGCAATTTGATGCACCACAAATGGAGGTTAAATTTGAATTTTGAACCTACATTTTTAGTAAGTAGTCACTTCCATATACATAATGATGGATGTGGATAACATTATTTGGGTTTGAATGTTTCACATATTTGTATATTTATAGAATATGATATGATTATTTGTGTGTGTGGAAAGAGAATGATAGAGGTTTTATTTTAAAGCATATATATAGTGTGATGATGATGATGATAATAAGTTCTGTTTGAAACTGACAAGCTTTATTGATTTCTCTTCCCATTGAAATATGAGACTAACAGTTGACCGTTAAGTTTCATTGATGATCATACAGATTCATGTGTGTGTAGCAGTAGTGCTGTCATTTCAAATTATCAAAAGGAAGTTGCCAAAAATATTTAATGGCAGACAATGTAATTCATTCATAAATGACTAAACCTTCAATTATTAGTTTTTATTGCTAACTTCAATTATTATTAATTTTTTTGTTAATCTATAGTTGATTGATCTTCATTATTTTTATGTTGCTAACATGAAAAAAAATATAAATAATGATATTTTGTATCTTATATTGGGTTATATTGAGTTGGAGTATTCCTGATAATTCTTTCAATGTCACTTTTTGTTTTTAAAAACAATCTAACAGAATTAAAAAAAAAAAAAATTAGAGGTGGAATGCTATCAATATTTCAATCCAAATACATAATCATGGGGAAGTGGAAACAAAATCCAACATAGTAGAAACCAATCTCAATTAGTCAACTATTTCTATATGTATTTTCTAGCCAAACTTAATCATGGAAGTACTTATATTCTTTCTTCAAAAAAGCAATATATTGTTCAAAGTAATTTCCACCACAATGGAGAACCCTACTACAAAATATGTTATCATTTCAGATATCCCAAATTGATCACATATGCTTGAGTGCCAAATCAAGGAAAGCCCCTAAAGACCACTCACTATCTTAGGAGTTAACATCCTCTCTATTTCTTCTTTTCTCCATTGTTTTCATTACTATAATTACATGTGATATATATTATATTTATTTAAATTTATACACATAAAAAATAATAATAATCAAGTCTTTCATTTCTTTGTAGAATATGAAGAGGACCCTACTCCTACCATAGACCCAAAACAAAGGAGGATAAAAAGGAATAAGGATTTGAAATCCTACTTCTACCTTAGACTCAAAATAAAGGAAAATAAGAAGGAATAACAATTCGAAATTAATAAGTCCTACATTTTTTTAATGAGTTAAATATATTAATAACTTATTATTTGAGCACTCGATATTAGGAGCAATTCTTGCATGGACACGACCATAAATCTATATTCTTAGGCACAACTAATAAAAAGAGAGTAATTTTTAATTTATTTTTATTTTTATTTTGTTTTTAATTGGATTCATGGGGTGGTTGAGATTACGAAGGAGAGAGAAAATTCTTAATTTATTATTTAATTAATTAAAATTATGTGATTGGTTGTGTGTAAAACAATTTCTTAGATCCGTGTCCACTTAAGAATTTTCCCGATATTAAAAAGATGTGTGGAGTTAAGAAATTACGCATATGTGAAAATAAGCAGGGGCGGAGCCAAGGCCCAGCCAGCCCGGGCAGGCGCCCGGGCTCAACCCCTATTTTCTTTGTACTCCCCTAATGTAATAGTCGATTTTTAGATAAAATCAGGGATAAAATTAGGGGCAAAATTTGTAAAAATAAGGTGTGAAAATTAAAACTGATGAATAATAAATAATGCAAAGTTTTTGCCCAGGCTGCCTAAAATTTCTGGCTCCGCCACTGAAAATAAGTAAATTGAGATAATTATAAGTGGTTGAGAAGCTCGGAATATTGATTCAAAATTTTAGATCTAAGAGCATCCACAATTAAAAAACACAAATTAGTCTACTATGTTCTCACATCTCATATACTCCAATTATGTTAGTGTAATAATTTAATTAGTATAAAAGTCTAGTCTCCTAAAAGACAATAAGAGAGGTAAAAAAAGATATATTTTGACTTAAATTTATGAGACGAGTGATTTTAGATTTGATATGTTTTAGTGTTATTAACTATAATTGATTTTGTTTCTAAATTTGATTTTTTTTTTAAATCAAATTTTGACGTTGATGAGAGGCTATCATATTTGAGTTTTTCTAAGCAAGGTTTGGGGCTAGAATTTGAATTTTCACTTGAGATTCATGACAAATGTTTTTCTCACGTACATGGAGGAGGTAATTAATTTCTTCAAAGGTGAAGGGATGCTTATGAGTATGAATAGATACAACAAGGTCACAATATTTCGATCCAAGACCGTTAAGAATATAGATGGTAAGTTCTCATCAAAGATATTTCTTCAATGAAATAAAGTTCATTTGCAAGGATTTTGACAGAAAAGAGATTGTCGTTGATGGATTTACTGCCTTTGATGGAACAATGAATTTTATTGCAAGATCCGTAGTTTTCCTATTACTAAAATTAGGGTTTTATTTTTCTAGAGTTGGATTTCTCCTTTAAAATGTGAGAGTGTTTTTGTTATGGAAGTTTTATTTTGGCTGAATGAGTTGTATTGTCCTAAGCTTTAATGAAAAGTATTTGAATCATAAGTATGTTTTTTTAAAGGCAATATATATATATATATATATATATATATATATATATATATATATATATATATATATATATATATATATATATATATAGGATGGTTATATTGACTCCAAGAGTAAGTGTACAACACTTACTCCAAATCATAACCATTGATTATCATTAATCCAACGGTTTTAATTAAAATTTTATAAAGAAAAATATTTCCAAAAATAACTAGATTAAATGAACAATTAAAACCGTTAGATTAATGAAAATCAATGGTTATGATTTGGAGTAAGTGTTGAACACTTACTCTTGGAGTCAATATAACCCTCCTCATATATATATATATATATATATATATATATATATATATATATATATATATATATATATATATATATATATATATATATATAAAGGTACTACAATCACGGTACAAAGAATCTCAGGAGAAGGTTCAAGAAGTAACAATATCAGGATCAAAACCAAAAAGAAAACATATTAAAACTACCGATTACAACAAAACCAACTACCAAGAATAAAGAACAACATAAAAACAACCACAGAAACAAACAGAAAAATCAACATTAGGAAAAGCTAGATCTCTCCGATCTGAGGACACCTGAAAAGAGCAACAAAGCCACAAAATAAGAAATAATACATGGTTTTTGTATTGGTATAATTTTGCTAAAACATGGTTCATAACTGATGTTGAACAAGATGTTGTAACATCCTGTTCTGCTGTCATACCAAGTTTTGCTGTTATGTGTGTGGACATATGTTCTGCCAGATGTTGTGATAATCTACACCAGAACATTCTGACAGTTCAAACTCTTTTTAAACCTTGAAAGATTTGATTGAAAAATATGAGAATCTGAAATATTCAGATAATCATTACAAGCGCAGGCAATCAAGGGATGACTAGGACAAATGCTAGTTAGTCATATTAGTCTCTGTTTTTAGAAAAATAACCTTTTAGATTTCTTTTGGAAAACTAAGATTTGATATTATTTTTATCTGTTCCTAATTTGTAAAAAGATCTTGTAGGTGTTTCAGAAAAGAGAAGATTGGATTCAAATTGAAGTCCAAGCCCATTCTTCAAGTATCGATAAAAAGAAAAACTTGGAAAACCTAGTTGATCAATCTTTCTTGTAAGGAAAACCGTGGGAGCAATAAGGATTGTTGTTTTGGGAGTTCTTAAAGTTCTCCATGTTTTCTGTTTATTTATGTCACTTATGTATCTTCTGATACATTGAATTGGACGTGTGTTCTCACTCTTGAAGGTTTTGAGCAAGAGAGTTGAGTGTTGTTCTTGATCAAATATTTTAAGCAAGATTATGTATTGTTCTTAGTTAGGGTGCTTAACTAAGTATTTTGTTTATTGGAAATTTTAATCTTTCTACTTGGGTTCCCTTGGTCATGGGGTGTGTAACTGTTTTATTACTGCGGTGATTGGAAGTGGGATGACGATTTCTCAAGTCTAGATGTCGACTTCTAAGCAGAAGTAGCATTGAGTAGTAATTAGGCGAGAAGTTGTAAACGGGGGGTTTAGCTTTGAACTAATACTACTGATAGTGGACTTCCTTCCTGGCTTGGTAGCCCCCAGATTAGGTGTTGTTTGCATTGAACCGGGTTAGCAATTCATTGTGTTATTTATCATTCTGTCATTTACTTTCAATTTTGATAAATGTGTTATAATAAGTTAGCAGATGTTATAACATCTATCTTTACATTGTGTGTTGTTAGGACATCTTTTGTGAGTGCTAGATTTTCAATTGGCATCACAGCAAGCACCCTGTTCTGTTTATTAGGTGAGCTCCAAGGAAAATGTTTTTCGGTACTATAGATAAAGAAGGAGGATAGATCAATAGATCATCTCTGATGGATGGGTCTAACTATGAGTGGTGGAAAGTCAGAATGATTACTTTCCTAAAATCTATGGACACCAAAGTTTGGAAGGTTAGGAACATCCTTTTAATAAAGACAAAGATGAGAATGTGACCTTAAAAGCTGAAGAAGATTGTTCTGATGAGTATGATAAATCTTCTCTTGCAAACTCCAAAGCTCTGAATGCTTTATTCAATGGAGTAGACAAAAATGTCTTTAGGTTGATCAACACCTGTATTTTTGCAAAAGATGCCTGGGAAATCCTCAGGACAACTTATGAAGGTACATCTATGGTAAAAATGTCTAGACTCCAGCTTCTCACTTCCATATTTGAAAATTCTAAGATGAGTGATATGATGAAACCATCCAGCAATATCATATGAAGATTCTTGAAATTGCTAATGGATCCAGTGCATTGGTAGAAAAATGTCAGAAGAAAACTTGTAAGAAAAATTATTAGGTCTCAACCTAAGAAATTTGACATGAAAGTAAAATCCATTGAAGAAACTTATGACATCACCACTATGAGGGTTGATAAACTTGTTGGTTCACTTTAAACTTTTGAATTAACTGCTGATGACAAGTCTGAAAAGAAGAACAAAGGCATAGCCTTTGTATCTAGCATTGAAGATGAAATAGGTCAAGCTGATCTAGATACTAAGGAAGGAATGCCCAAAACTGTTGTGCTACTTGAGAAGAAATTCAATAAAAATTTGAAGAGAATGGAGAGAAGAGGAAGACCCGATGTCAAGAACATCTCACCTAACATCAGAAACAACAATGATTCTTAGAATGATACCAGATTTGAAGAAAAGTCCAATCAAAGCAAACATATTCGATGTTATTAGTGTGATGGATATGGTCACATTACGGGTGGCAAAACGGGTCCGGCCTGTTGGGCATGTCTGTTTTGTCCGAACTTTTGTGTGGGGCGGGCCAAGGTTTTGGGCCCTCACCCTCTAGTGTGACCGCCCCGCCCGCCCTGTTTTAATGGGGGTTTTGCGGGCACGTGCATTAACATAAGTTTTGTAATTTTAGGCTTAAAAAATGTAGTGCCCGTGTGCTTAGCTCGCCCCGCCCTCACTTTTTTTTGCAAGGAGGGCCAAGATTTTAGGCTCGCACCCTCAACTATGACCGTCTCACCCCGCTCTATTTTCTTGCGAGCTTTTGCGGGGCTGGCCTAAACGGGGAGGGCATGTCCGTTTGCCGCCCCTAGGTCACATTAGACCAAAATGTCCAACCTATCTCAAGACTCTAAAAAAAGGGTTGACTGTATCTTTGTTTGATGATGATGATTGAAAAGATGAATCTACTTGTGAAACTGCCAAACTTGTGATGGCTCTTTCTGGCAGATGGGCAGATGAAGTAGAATCTTGTGATGAGAAAAATCTTTATAAAGACCTGAATGTGTCCTACAAGGATACTTGTGACAGGTGTGAAGATAATCTCAAAATTATAGAAGAACATAAAAAGATCATTAATGATTTGGAAATTGAAAAGAATGAACTTCTATGCATTGTCTCTCATCTGAGAAATGATGTAACTCTTTTGAATTCCAAGCTTGACAACATGACAAACTCGCTCAAAAGGATAAACAATGTAACTGGAATGATACCAGAAGCTGAAGTCACAAAGATCATATATCACTCTAATACTCTTCAAAAGAAAATGTCTGCAGAAAAGTCCTTTCATGCTGTACAGAAAAGAATGTTCAACATGTCAAACCACATGTTTCAACATCTTAACAGACTAAATAAAACTCTAAATTTCAACTCCTAAAATTTGGAGATATCATTATTGTGGAAAGTATGGTCACATTAAGCCATTCTGCTTCAAATTTCTTGGAGATCAAAAATCTTCAGCTCATCTTGAAGCTGATCAAGTCAACAAAAAAAGAAGTTTCGAAAAAAGAGATGTCAACCTAATAGCTCATACCACATTAAGAAGAAAAAAAGAGAAGAACATTTTATTTACTTAAAAATCATATCTTTGTAGGTCTATTGTTAAGTCTTGTACTTTTACTGATTGGATGAAGGACAATATTCATTGTTTTGACCAAATAACAGTTTGAAGAGTATTTGTACATATTATGATGGTGGAGTGTTTTTGGTGCTTTATTTGGAGGACTCTTTGATGACGGTGGTTCATATGAGGTCAGATTTAACTTCTTCATTGAAGGTGGTGCATATCTATCAAGTCTTCTAACTTGTATTAAAATTTGCTTTATTATCTTTTTGTTGTTTTAAGTGTTATCGGTTCATTACATCTCGTGCTATCTAATTACATGGTTCTTGTAGTTGGTGGAATTATTTTGTCCTTCTTATATACTAGTGTTTAGATGGGCACACATTTATGAAAATATAAATAATATTTTTTATTTAAATTTAGTTTTTAAAAAATATCATGTGAAAGTTAATATTAAGGAGTCATGTTGAAGTTAATAATAATGACTTCAATTGAAGTTCTTATTACACACTAATATTAAAATAAAGAGTAAAAATGATTGAAAAATAGACTACATCTATATTTTCCATTCAAAACAATTTGTCAACATGACTTGAAGAAGAGAAAGATTCATACCGGGTCAAAAACTAATCAAGTCAGCTAAAGTTTGCATATCAAAACATCCAATTAGCCATAATTTATTTGTACACTAAACTCTCTTATCAAAGTACCAAACTCAACATACTCTCAACCAGTACTTAAAACAAATAGGTCAGTAAAATTTGTCCAAGAAATTAGCTGTCGATAAAATCACGTGTAATTTTTCTTACTGTTTTTTTGGCTCAAAAAGAATAATTTTCCGTAATCTCTCTGGTCATGAAGAGACGCCTAATGTACCTATCTTTTTTGTCAAGCAAATATAGGACATAGGATATACTACTCTGGCCTTATTTATAAGCAAATATTCCATTTTTAGGTTCATTGAGTAATGAATGTATCTGGTCTACTATGCAGACCAGATACATTCATTACTCAATGAACCTAAAAAAGGAATCTTTGCTTATAAATAAGGCCGGAGGGAGTATGCTGTAGACTCTAGATTATAACTAAGCTTACGACACTTTTGAAGTGGTTCTAGTGGGACATATATATGACTCTACCACTTGCAATGAGAAGACATGAAGTATCTATTCCCTTCTTGTAATTATTTAGATGGTGTTTGTTTTTAGATATTAATCATAATTTCAAAATTATTATTTCAAAGAATACTATTGTCCATGAATGTCGTTTTCAGGCTGATGTGTTTTCGATCTTGTCTATAATGTGCTTTGTTGTACTTGTCTATATATGTATACGACTTTAGATTGAAAAATTCCTTTACTTAATTATAAAAAAAAGGTGCTTTCATTGATCTTCAAACAATCCTATGACTACTTGCTTAATGAGTGGGGTTTACTTCCCTGATTTAG
Organism: Vicia villosa; assembly: GCF_029867415.1. Lineage (NCBI taxonomy): Eukaryota > Viridiplantae > Streptophyta > Magnoliopsida > Fabales > Fabaceae > Vicia > Vicia villosa. The sequence goes on from NC_081185.1 coordinate 134,280,120, forward strand.
CTCATCTGAATAATTTAAATCATGTATTGACTTATGAATCAACAATTGATATATTATATGCAAACATGCATGATAAATTATAGATGTATTTTGAAATATAAATCATTTTGGTTTGAGAAATGTTATGTTTGGAATGAGCACATATATAATAAATTATAGTCGTATTTTGAAATATAAATCATAGGTTCGAGATATGTTATGAATGGAGGACTTTTAGAACAAAAAATTGGTGATGGGCAGATGGAGTTTGCAATGGAAGTTCTCTAGTATGACAAGGAAGTATCTTGTAGATGAAGAGAAGGTGTATCTGCAAAATGTTCAAGTCAATGAGATTAGAGAGGTACAAACTTAAAATAATAGAATGAATTGTACCTTGGACGATGGTTGGAACAGCCCTTGGTGAATGCGACCTTAGATATACAAAAGACAGTCGAATTGACTCCAACGATTGAGAAGAGCGCAATGACTAGCTTTAATGTGCAACTCCTAAGCGAGGGTACACACATTCATCAGTGTGACCGAGTGGAACTTTGGGTTGGGCTCTCATGTTGGGACGATATTATCGGGTCATTCGTCTGGTCCAGAACATGATTGTTGTAGATTTGCGAGATCATACTCAAGAAAATTCGGTCGTGACGTTTCATAGCCTCTAGACGGCCCTCTATTCTAGGGAAGAGACTGATGATGAGTTGCGTGTGAATAAGTTGATAAGAAGATTCCTATCAAAACTATGAAATTAGGGTTTTCTACACTAAAGGGGAAGAACACTAAAATTGACTAAATAAAATAAAGGAAAATAAAAGACTTTTTCATTTGATTCTTGATACCTAATGTCTCAATGAGACTACAATATATAATACTTCTAATGGATAATAAACTAATGCCCAAATATTAATAAGAGTCCACTAAATAACAATGCATAAAAACATCAATATAAATTCTAAATTAACCTAAATAATATCATTCTCCTCTCTATCATAAGTGGTCTTGGGAATATGTGCATTACATTATGTTGTGAATTCAATGCCAATAACAAAGTATAATAGGGAATTAGGGAAGAGAAGAAGAACACAAGAATTGGTTATAACTGTTATTCTTTTACTTTCTCTTTAAAACAAGATTACAAGTTTACAAGAATAACAAATAACCTCTCTCACCCTAAATTAGGATTTGCAGCTTAACAATGATGAGAGACTAGTATGCTATTTATAATAAAACCTGACATACTAACTAATGGGCTTTTTCAGCAAGGCCCATTACACAAGCCAACTTAATAGACAAACTAAGTTAACAAATTAGGGTTTAAACACTAAAACCTAATTTAACATGCTAATAACCCTAGCATCTTCGACATCTGCATGCTAGACCCATCTTCGACTACAACATGCACACTTCGACACCAGCATGTGAACAATCTTTCGACTTCATGCTTAACTCTGTTGAACTGTCAAACCAAGAAGCTACCCTTCGACAATACTAGAGTTCGATCCAATATCTCACAAATCTCCACCTTGGACCTAACTCTACAACGTCAAAGAACAAACTAGCTTTCTTCATGCAGTTTTATCAACTGCATACAGTGGAAAAACTTGCAACTCGGCAATGTCTTGGTGATCATATCAGCAGCATTGTCTTCAGTCGAAACCTTCAGCACTTGGACTTCTCCACGCTCGATTACTCCTCTGACAAAATGCAGCCTCACATCAATGTGCTTAGTTCGCTCATGATAGGTTGAATTCTTCGACAGGTGTATTGCACTTTGAGTATCACATTTAACAGTGATCCCTCGACCTTGAAGTTTCAGCTCCTTCGCAAAACCTTCAAGACACAATGCTTCTTTCACAGCTTCAGTTAGGGCAATATACTCCGCTTCAGTGGTTGATAGAGCAACAACCTTCTGAAGTGTTGCTTTCCAACTAATTGCAGTGCCAAACATAGTGAAAACATATCCAGAAATAGATTTTCTGGAATCCATACAACCTGCATAATCAGAGTCGACATATCCTTCTATTACTGCTTTACTATCTTCACCCAAGGCTCCACCATAAATTAGGACTCTATTCAGAGACCCATTTATGTACCTTAAAATCCACTTCAATGCTTGCCAGTGAGCCTTTCCAGGATTCGCCATGTACCTGCTTACAAGACTTACTGCGTAAGCTATGTCGGGTCTAGTACAAACCATAACATACATCAAAGAACCAACTATATTAGCATACGGAATGCTATTCATATAGGCTCTTTCAACATCAGTACTGGGACACTGATCAATACTCAGCTTGAATTGAGGGTTTGTTGGAGTCACAACTGGCTTCGAATTCGACATACCAAACTTTTTCGAGAATCTTTCGTAGATATGCCTCTTGAGATAAGCATAACTTCGACTTCTTTCTATCTCTTTGAATGTCAATTCCAAGAATCCTGGAAGCAGCTCCCAGATCCTTCATATCGAACTCCTTATTGAGTTCAGCCTTCACTCTCGTCACATCTTCAACATTGTTGCTTGCTATGAGAATATCATCCACATAAAGCAACAAAATAACAAATGAATTACCAGGTCGAAATCTGAAGTAAACGCAGTGGTCGAACTGACTTCTAATGAAACTTATGCGTGCCATGAACATGTCGAATCTCCTATTCCACTGTCGAGGAGATTGTTTCAGCCCATACAAAGATCTCTTTAACTTGCACACACAATCTTCCTTCCCCTTTTTGACATACCCTTCAGGTTGCCTCATCAGGATCGTTTCATCTAGATCACCATACAAGAACGCAGTCTTCACATCCATCTGTTCCAGTTCAAGATCGAACTGTGCCACCATGGCAAGCAACATTCTAATGGACCTATGCTTCACAACAGGAGAAAACACATCATTGAAGTCGACACCTTCTTTCTAAGTGAAACCCCTTGCAACTAGCCTTACCTTGTATCTTTTCGACGTCACTCCTTTAATTCCTTCCTTAACTTTGAAAATCCATTTACAGCTGACTAACCTTGCCTCAGCAGGTTTCTTGATCAGTTCCCAGGTATGATTATCATGAAGAGATTTCATCTCATCATCCATGGCCTTTAGCCATTCAGTCTTATTTCGACTCCTCATAACTTCCTTGTAGTCTCTAGGTTCTTCGTCTAGAACCTCACTTGCAGAGATTAAGGCATAAGCTATAAGATCTGCATACCCAAGCCTCTGAGGTGCCTTTATGACTCTTCTCGAGCTATCTCTCGACAATAGGTAGTCATCGTCAGTTTCCTCAACTTCCTCAGCATCTTCTGCTTCTTCTTCGACTTAATCAGGGATATGCAATTCAGCATCAACATGTTCCACCTCAATAGGAATCTCTACCTGTTCTAGCTCTTCTGCACTTCGACCATCATCATCAGCTTTCTTGAAAGCCATTTCAGCTTCATTGAAAACTACATCTCGAATGGTGATACACCTCCTGTGGCCTGACTCTAGGCACCATAGCCTATAAGCTTTGACTCCTTCAGGGTATCCCATGAACATGCATTTCAGAGCTCTAGATTCGACCTTGTCTTGCCTAATGTAAGCATAGGCTATGCAGCCAAATACTCTCAGTTTGTCGAGATCTGGTGGATGTGTCATACCCCAAAATTTGCCCTCATATAATTACAAATGTTATTTTATTTCGATTAAGTGACATAGTCCAATCGATAAGGAGGTAAGGCTTGCAGGTACAAGGTTTCGGGTTCGAATCCCACTACTGACGTTTTTTATTTGTTACTAACTTCTTTATGTTTTTTTATTTCTATTTTAAAACCACAAAATTGTATTTTTTTTATTTAATTTTTATTTTCGTTTTTTTATTTTAGGTATATTTTAAATATAGTATTTTTCCATTTTTGTTTATTTTTAATACAAAAATAACTTAAAAAAAAATCATAAAAGTATAATTGGTAATTTTTATTTTTGCTTTTGCTGCAAGTCAATTTCATTGAAGTATTTGATTTGATTTTCTCTATTTTTAGAAAAAAATCAAAACAAATATTTCTTTGAATTTTAATTGTGTTATTGATTCCTATTTTTATTGATTTTATTTCCATTTAAGTTAACCTAATTGAACCCTATAAATAAATCATCTTTGTACAATAATAGGGGGCCAATTTTCTAACCCTATTAATTCTCCCATCCACGAACTATTTTTGGGGAACACAGATCTTTGTTTTTCAACCTTGACTGTACATACAACAATTCACCTATTCATCCTCTCACTACATATATATCATACTCCTCCCATGTGAAAAAAAACATATATAAGTTTTCAACCAATCTGCTTTTCATTCAAACCTACACCATTTATATAATCAAAATCATCTCCATTACTAAGTTCAAAATAGTCACCGGAGAATCAATTCAACACAACCACAACCATGGTCGTTACCCTTTTTTTTTTACTCCCTACAAATCGGCATTAAAATCATCATCACACTTACTTGTTTTTTTCTATAACATTCATCACTAATTGCTACATGATAAAAATCCAAACAAAGTCATCAGTTACTATAATACTGCAGAGCAACACTTGTTCGGTCGTTTTTTTTGCAGGTTGAAAAAAGTTCAAAAGAAATATTGTCAACAAAACAATCAAAAACCATATGGTCATTCTGTAACACAAGGGATTGAGGAAGAAGATCAAACACCACCACTCCACTTGTTTGACCCAAAAAAAAAAAGAGAAAGAGGTTGCGATTTCACGATCCCTCACTAACATGACGGAGCCTCACGCTGCCGCTGGAGAAGACTCCCATCACAGACTCACCGCAAGTCCTCCTTCAGCAAGACCGCACCATGATCCGCCATCGTCGCTCTAGTTTCAGCTAATCTCCGCTCATGGATCTGCCACTCCAGTTTCGATGAACACCGATGCCATCGATAGCACGATTTGGTGAAAACCTGCAACAAAACAACAAACATCATCGCATCTCGCCGATCTATCGTCGGAGCTTCCCTAACCGGTAACTCTTTCATCTCTTCCTTTTATCGTAACTGTTTGTTTGGAGAGAGGGTGAGGATAGTTGTTGTTTGTTTTGTTTTTTTCAAAGAAGAAAGATAGAGATGTGGTGTTGTTGAAGAAAGAAATGGAGATAGATTGTTATGCCTTTAATGTTTTTATTTTATTTTTCTACTCATTGCCACTTATCATTAGTCCATTGGCTGGTGTTGGTTGGCATTTTGAAATGACGCAAGAAAATACCCTGAAGAGGTACACCGTCCATGTTTAGTTACTGGTGGTGTCTCTTATTTTTTTCTTTTTTCTCTTTCTTAATTATGTAATTTTAATTAGGATTACTTTTAGGGTTAGAAACAAGTGGGCCTTGGACCTCCCTCATTTAATATAGCACCTCCATGTTTCTACTACACCTCTTTAATTTATTTTATTTAATTTAGATTTATTTGTTAATTTAATTGAGGTGATTTAATTGCTTCATAGAATATATAATAATCAAGCTAATTTAGGTTTAGGGTCAATTTGTTAATCGTTTTAATCAAACCAATTGGTTGCGATGGTTAATAATAAAATAATTCAATTCCCAAAACAATTCAAATAACATTTATTCTGCTAAATGGTTTTAACCATCTTATTGGTTACGATGATTAGCGTTCCTTCTTATCAACTCGTTATTATTTGTGATCGAATCTATCGATTATGAGGGGTAACGATAAATTAATAAATCAGTAATTAAAATACCTCAATTTGCTAAAAGTGATGATCGAATCAATCGATTAGAATTGCCAGCAATTTTCTACTAATCTATTAATTATGGTGATCAAACCTATTGATCATTGCGATTAATAGTGCAAATTAAAACCAGGGTTGTACGCCCAAACCTCAAAACATTTTTCAAACATTCAAAATACTTCAAATCAAACTACGGATTTTTATCCTTATTCAAAACTACGATAGGCCATTCAAAAAGCCTCTAAAACCATCTCAAATCAAATTTCAAATTCTAAGGCGTACAACCCTGTCCCCGAACTACGTTGACTCTGATTCTCCATAAGGAGATACGTAGGCACTTGGCAACAAGGCGAGCCCCCTCTTCCAAACTCTAATCATGTTATCATGTTCAAATAATTAGCTTTTAACTCTATTAACTGTCTGTCATCTTTCTTTATTTTTTAGCCATAAACCTTAGCTTTATAATGCAAACCTTAGGAAAGGGTTGAGGGTGCCTAACACCTTCCCTCGACCTGAATATAGTATCTTACCCCGATCTCTATACTGCGTAGGGTTTCCTATTCGCCCTTCAGAATAGGTGGCGACTCTCTAAGTTATAAATTTTTAGGGCAGGTTGCTACAGCTGGCGACTCTGCTGGGGATCACACTTAATGGTGAATTACTATACTCCTATAGGTTTTGGCAGGGTTTAGGTTTGTGGCAAGCTATTTAGGTTTTTGGCAAACTTTTTAGGGTTTGGCTAATCCGCCACTTTTAGGGTTTGTTTATTTTTATAAATATTTAAATTTTTATTTTTATTTATTTATTTATAATTTCAGTTGTTTACATTAGTGTAAATAAATACCTGTCTATTTAAATATTTGCTGTTACTGTATTTTTTATTACAAGCGGCTGGACTTTGAGGTTAGTTTTTAATATTCAAATTTAAATTCATTTATTTATTTATCTACATCTTTATCTATTTACAGTAATTTTATTTATTTATTTTTACTGTAATTTAAATAAATATTTGCTTATTTATTTTTATTGTTGTTGATATAATTGTTGTTGGTTATACTGTTGGGTGTATTACATTGTTGTTAAAAACCTAAGTGTGGGAGTTAACTTTGAGATCAATAGGGGACATGAATCGCCTACGAGTCTCATTGATAACTCCACTCGGAGTGGGTTGAGTATTCGGAAATGTCCAAAACGAGGCTTGACTTTGTTGAGGGCAGGACTGGATACTTGGCTGATCTCTCCGAGAACCTACCCCAAAAATTCGAACCTCATGGATAAAATGAGTTGTTCTAAAATCCGAAGAGACAAAAAGTCTCAGAGGCTACGAACGACCCCATGAGACCTTCTAGAACCCCCCTATAAAAAGGTTGGCTCCCAAGAGCCGCTACGTCGAACCTATGAACTTATGTGATTATGTGCTATATGTATATATATGTGTTGATCATTTTTTTATTTTTATTATTTCTTTTTCCATTCATCATACATCAGGGGCATTCTTGCATCATATTTTATTCAAAAAAAAAAGAAAGAAAAAAGGATATCATACATATCATGCATGGCATACACATCACTTTCATGACATTAAGAGAAGATTCCTCTTCTATCTCCAGAACAAGGGACCATTGGGAAGGATAACCTAACATCCCGACCATATTATCCAACAAGATTTCAGCAGAAGAGATCAATGGATCAGCAAAAGCAACAGGGTGGCCAACGCACCTGGAGGTCCAAGCCAAAACGATCATTCACTCCGTTGTATATGCCATTGTCTCAAGCTTTGCAACGTCTGCTCAGTCAGAACTTGGTAACTCTGCTACCTCCATACTCAGCTCCAGCTAACCCCGCTCCTGGGTACAAGCATCATGCTAGGTGCGCTTATCATTCAGACAGTCCTGGTCATGATACAGAGGATTGTGGGCCGTTAAAACACAAGATCCAAGATTTGATTAAAGAAGGGCTCATTGAGTTCGAAGATCCTCGCAAGTCTAATACCATAGGTGGCTAGAAGGAGGATTTCTTAGATCATTAGTTTTGTTTTCATTCGCAAGTTCTTTCCGTTTGTTTAAACATTAGTCTTACGACATATGCTGTGTACTTTACAATAATCATTAATGCATTGCTTACGTTTGTCTTGATTTACTCCTAGTGTTCTCACTATATTTAAAACTGTGTTTTTACTCGGTTTTCTCATTTGCGATATTCAACTCTCGTTAAAGTCGTACACCTTTAGAGGGAGAATGACGAAAACGATACCACAATTTCATACACTACGCTTTCGAACAGACCGTGTTGACGATGTACAGACATTGTTTCAATTCCTAAATAACGGAGATATAAGGATGTTAATCCCTTGTCAACCCCTTTGAGCCTAAAGAAGTATGAGTTTTCCTTCATATAAAATAAAACCCTTAATACATAACCTGGGGTAGGGTAGTTGCTCAGTTAACTTAATTATTCCAAGTTGTTCCTTTGAACATAATCACCGATGGTTCCCCGTCATCATTAAGTCCGGCAGTCAATGTCCGCAAAGAAAAAGAAAGCAATGCAAGGGCCTGCTAAGTCAAAACCTATTAAGGAGACTTAGATAAAATTGGGGCATCCCGCTGACTGTAGTTTTAAAACGAACAGTTCAGGCAAAAGTTAGGGATAACAAAGTCGAAAAGAGGTCATTACATACCCTCACAAAAGAAAATATTACAAGAAAGGAGGATGACTGCCTTTGCAAAATAAACTTCTGGTTTTTGAACCATCATAAATGTCAATGTCATAATTCCCCAAATTCTTTTGGAGACTAAATGCATAGTTAACTGAGCATAGGACTGGAGAACATCACGAAGATTGGGATGGGTACAAATAAACTTTGAGCCTCTATCTTTTGTTTCTTTAAACCGTGAACCAGGCCACGTTACCACCCTTAAAAGCCCTAACTGAAGCATGGTTAGTTCGAAAGCATATCGTTACCAAAGGTATCCCGACTCCTTAAGGTCTACTATAACTCTTGAGTTGATATCACTTTCTTACAAAAAAAACTTTGTTTTACTCAAAAAAATGTTTTTAAACTTTCAAGACAGACATATGCATTCGCATCTTATGAATTTCATTACAAAGTACACTTGTCTATGTGGATTCAGATGTTTAAACATCAGGGAGAAGTTGCATGGGGCATGGCTAATGGCTAAAAATCCTAATGACTGACGAAGTAGCTTTAAAAACTCGTCAAAAGAAGAAACATCCCTTACGCATGACTGGGATGGCTAATGTGTACACATGGCATAACTCGTCAGTATACCATTTACATGGGGCAAATCTAATCAAGATCCATAGAATCTCTCGAAGACGCTGAAGAGCCCATGGGGCAAGCCCATTACCTGGGGGCATGTTGCAAAGGTCACTCAGTATCAGATGGCATTAATACCACTCTCACATCCTTTCCAGGAACCTTTGTAGGATACTTCTCAATCTGTCCATATAGTCTTCTTTAAGACCTGTTCAAATACCTCTTACCCTTTCTAGGAGCCTTTTCAGACAGTCTTTTAAAGACCCACCTTCTCATCCTTTCTATTTTCAAACCCTTTCAGACAGTCTTCTCTAAGACATATTCATTTCCAAGAACCTTTTCTAGGTAGTCTTCTGTAAGACATCTCTTAACCTTTTTTTAGTTAGTCTTTTAAGACATATTCAAACTTCTCTTATGCTTTCAAGAACCTTGTCAAACTTTGTTTAAAGTACAGAGTCTTTTCTAAGACAATTCACCATCCTTTCTAGGGTGATCTTCTTCAAGAGGTTTTTTCCTAAGTTTTGTGTAAAACCCCATATTCCTTAAAACAGTCTCTATCCTCTATAGGAATATTTTTGACCCTCTGCACAAACATATCCTTTGAGCTTTGTTTAAAGCACAGTCTTATTTAAGATAATTTCTCATTTTTTCCAAGGACCTCTTCAGGTAATCTTGTAAAAGACATCATCTCATTCTGAGTACTCAGCAAATCACTGTCCGTCACAACTCATTCTGAAAAGCATTTGCTTCATATTCAAATCAACACTTAGCATCAAGGAGACCTCGAAATTGGTCTAATCAAAGACGATCATTCCTGACAAAGACCCTGGAATGGGGAAACCACGTTCAGAGGGTTTTCCTAAAACAGGGGCATACAATCAAGGACCCTATTGACTAGGGGCATATCTTTCAAGAATTCAAACACTGGGGCAATACATATCAGGCAAGACATGCTGAAACTCGGGTTCTCTCTAAAGGTCCTTCCTTCAGGTTAAAGGGCACGTCTCCAAATTTCTGATATTCGGGAAGTCACACTAGTATCACACAAAGAGCATTGTTGCGTAATTGATCTTCCCACGCCTGTGCTATTTACATCCCGCAGTGTGGGATCGGCATACATGCATAATGCTCATTTATTTTGAGAATCTCATTACATGACACATGCATCATGACATTGCATAAAACTAACGCTGCCTTTTCAGGCCACTTCATAATCAAGAGGATGTTATCATCACATTACAGCGCAAATACGATCGTATCAAGGATTCAATCTCAACATATACAATTCTAATACCTCATTCCAAGTCTTTCTTCAAAGACAATCCAGAAGCAATCAAAGAATTTCTTACCTCTCCAGGTAGTCTTGTCCAAGACAATTATCCTAACCTTTCCAAGCAGTCTTGTGTAAGACATATCCTGACCTTTTATAGGTAGTTTTGTTTAAAACGTCCCACGACCTTTATAGGAACCTTTCGAGGTAGTTTTGTTTAAAACATATCGTATCCTTTATAGGAACCTTTCTAGGTAGTTTTGTTTAAAACATATCGTTCCCTTTATAGGAATCTTTTTAGATAGTTTTGTTTAAAACGTATCGTTCCCTTTATAGGAACCTTTCTAGGTAGTTTTGTTTAAAACATATTGTTCCCTTTATAGGAATCTTTTTAGATAGTTTTGTTTAAAACATGCCATATCCTTTATAGGAACCTTTATAGGTAGTTTTGTTTAAAATGTATCATGCCCTTTATAGGAATCTTTCTAGATAGTTTTGTTTAAAACGTATCGTTCCCTTTATAGGAATCTTTCTAGATAGTTTTGCTTAAAACGTATCATGCCCTTTATAGGAATCTTTCTAGATAGTTTTGTTTAAAACGTATCGTTCCCTTTATAGGAATCTTTCTAGATAGTTTTGCTTAAAACGTATCGTTCCCTTTATAGGAACCTCTCTAGGTAAGTCTTGTTTAAGATATCCCGTATCCTATCTAAGAGCCTTTCCAGGTGAGTCCTGTTTAAGACGTACCATAACCTGTCTAGGTAGTCCTGTTTAAGACGTACCATAACCTGTCTAGGTAGTCCTGTTTAAGACGTACCATAACCTGTCTAGGTAGTCCTGTTTAAGACGTTTCATATCTTTTTAGGAGCCTTTCTAGGTGAGTCTTATTTAAGACATATCATGCCTTTCTAGGTAGCCTTCTTAAAATGTTTATCCAATCTTTTCTAAGAGACACTTAGTTCTTTTAAAGAACTCCTCAGTTAGTCTTCTCCAAGATATTCTTCCCAAGCATTGTTCAAAGCCTAAGCTTCTTCGCATCAACCTTCGACATACCCTGTTCAGGAACCTCTTCATGGATGGCATCTATACGCCCATCTCCCACGGAATTCCTTCCCAACGAGTGCAAATTTTAGGGCATTTCAGTGTTCAATAATCTTCTACCTTTAGATCACGATAGGCAGACGTGCCTATCTGACTCTTCAGGTCTAAGAAGATTGAACAGGGGCAGCTGTCATACCCCAAAATTTGCCCTCATATAATTACAAATGTTATTTTATTTCGATTAAGTGACATAGTCCAATCGATAAGGAGGTAAGGCTTGCAGGTACAAGGTTTCGGGTTCGAATCCCACTACTGACGTTTTTTATTTGTTACTAACTTCTTTATGTTTTTTTATTTCTATTTTAAAACCACAAAATTGTATTTTTTTTATTTAATTTTTATTTTCGTTTTTTTATTTTAGGTATATTTTAAATATAGTATTCTTCCATTTTTGTTTATTTTTAATACAAAAATAACTTAAAAAAAATCATAAAAGTATAATTGGTAATTTTTATTTTTGCTTTTGCTGCAAGTCAATTTCATTGAAGTATTTGATTTGATTTTCTCTATTTTTAGAAAAAAATCAAAACAAATATTTCTTTGAATTTTAATTGTGTTATTGATTCCTATTTTTATTGATTTTATTTCCATTTAAGTTAACCTAATTGAACCCTATAAATAAATCATCTTTGTACAATAATAGGGGGCCAATTTTCTAACCCTATTAATTCTCCCATCCACGAACTATTTTTGGGGAACACAGATCTTTGTTTTTCAACCTTGACTGTACATACAACAATTCACCTATTCATCCTCTCACTACATATATATCATACTCCTCCCATGTGAAAAAAAACATATATAAGTTTTCAACCAATCTGCTTTTCATTCAAACCTACACCATTTATATAATCAAAATCATCTCCATTACTAAGTTCAAAATAGTCACCGGAGAATCAATTCAACACAACCACAACCATGGTCGTTACCCTTTTTTTTTTACTCCCTACAAATCGGCATTAAAATCATCATCACACTTACTTGTTTTTTTCTATAACATTCATCACTAATTGCTACATGATAAAAATCCAAACAAAGTCATCAGTTACTATAATACTGCAGAGCAACACTTGTTCGGTCGTTTTTTTTGCAGGTTGAAAAAAGTTCAAAAGAAATATTGTCAACAAAACAATCAAAAACCATATGGTCATTCTGTAACACAAGGGATTGAGGAAGAAGATCAAACACCACCACTCCACTTGTTTGACCCAAAAAAAAAAAGAGAAAGAGGTTGCGATTTCACGATCCCTCACTAACATGACGGAGCCTCACGCTGCCGCTGGAGAAGACTCCCATCACAGACTCACCGCAAGTCCTCCTTCAGCAAGACCGCACCATGATCCGCCATCGTCGCTCTAGTTTCAGCTAATCTCCGCTCATGGATCTGCCACTCCAGTTTCGATGAACACCGATGCCATCGATAGCACGATTTGGTGAAAACCTGCAACAAAACAACAAACATCATCGCATCTCGCCGATCTATCGTCGGAGCTTCCCTAACCGGTAACTCTTTCATCTCTTCCTTTTATCGTAACTGTTTGTTTGGAGAGAGGGTGAGGATAGTTGTTGTTTGTTTTGTTTTTTTCAAAGAAGAAAGATAGAGATGTGGTGTTGTTGAAGAAAGAAATGGAGATAGATTGTTATGCCTTTAATGTTTTTATTTTATTTTTCTACTCATTGCCACTTATCATTAGTCCATTGGCTGGTGTTGGTTGGCATTTTGAAATGACGCAAGAAAATACCCTGAAGAGGTACACCGTCCATGTTTAGTTACTGGTGGTGTCTCTTATTTTTTTCTTTTTTCTCTTTCTTAATTATGTAATTTTAATTAGGATTACTTTTAGGGTTAGAAACAAGTGGGCCTTGGACCTCCCTCATTTAATATAGCACCTCCATGTTTCTACTACACCTCTTTAATTTATTTTATTTAATTTAGATTTATTTGTTAATTTAATTGAGGTGATTTAATTGCTTCATAGAATATATAATAATCAAGCTAATTTAGGTTTAGGGTCAATTTGTTAATCGTTTTAATCAAACCAATTGGTTGCGATGGTTAATAATAAAATAATTCAATTCCCAAAACAATTCAAATAACATTTATTCTGCTAAATGGTTTTAACCATCTTATTGGTTACGATGATTAGCGTTCCTTCTTATCAACTCGTTATTATTTGTGATCGAATCTATCGATTATGAGGGGTAACGATAAATTAATAAATCAGTAATTAAAATACCTCAATTTGCTAAAAGTGATGATCGAATCAATCGATTAGAATTGCCAGCAATTTTCTACTAATCTATTAATTATGGTGATCAAACCTATTGATCATTGCGATTAATAGTGCAAATTAAAACCAGGGTTGTACGCCCAAACCTCAAAACATTTTTCAAACATTCAAAATACTTCAAATCAAACTACGGATTTTTATCCTTATTCAAAACTACGATAGGCCATTCAAAAAGCCTCTAAAACCATCTCAAATCAAATTTCAAATTCTAAGGCGTACAACCCTGTCCCCGAACTACGTTGACTCTGATTCTCCATAAGGAGATACGTAGGCACTTGGCAACAAGGCGAGCCCCCTCTTCCAAACTCTAATCATGTTATCATGTTCAAATAATTAGCTTTTAACTCTATTAACTGTCTGTCATCTTTCTTTATTTTTTAGCCATAAACCTTAGCTTTATAATGCAAACCTTAGGAAAGGGTTGAGGGTGCCTAACACCTTCCCTCGACCTGAATATAGTATCTTACCCCGATCTCTATACTGCGTAGGGTTTCCTATTCGCCCTTCAGAATAGGTGGCGACTCTCTAAGTTATAAATTTTTAGGGCAGGTTGCTACAGGATGTCCCGACCAAACTTCTTCAGGTATCTTCATATCTAACACTGTCGAAGGACATCTGTTTATCGGATATGTTGCTGTCGAAACAGACTCAGCCCAGAACACCTTCTTTAACCCAGCACTAGTCAACATACATCTGACTCTCTCCAAAATAGTTCGATTAAACCTTTCAGCCAAACCATTTTGCTGTGGAGTACCTGCAGTAGTTCTGTGCCTTGCAATACCAGAGGCAGCACAAAAACTGTCAAATGCCTCATTGCAAAATTCAAGGCCATTGTCGGTTCTCAACCTCTTGACCTTTCTGCCAGTCTGATTTTCAACCAGAGTCTTCCAACTTTTGAAATTCTTAAAAGTTTCATCCTTAGTCTTTTGGATGAATACCCATAATTTTCTGGAATAATTATCTACTATGGATAGAAAATACCTTGCTCCTGAATGTGATGGACACCTTGCAGGCCCCCAAAGATCAGCATGGATGTAATCAAGGGATCCATGTGTTCTTTGTTTGCCTTTGTTGAACTTCACTCTGCAGGATTTTCCAAGTACACAGGGTTCACAAAACTTCAGCTTTTGGACTTTGTCTCCACCAAGCAGATTTTGTTTCCCTAATTCGACCAGACCCCTTTCACTGACATGGCCCAATCTCATGTGCCAGATTTCTGTCTTCGACAAAGGTTTCGTGGCTGCAACATTTGTCGAACCACTTACAACTTCAGCCTCAAGGGTATACAAGCCTTGTTTCTTCACGCCTCTCAAGACTTCCTTCGAACCCTTCATGACTCTTAGGATACTTTTCTCTCCTTGGAAAACATATCCTTTCTTGTCGAATTCACCAAGAGAAAGCAGCTTTCTCCTCAAATCAGGAACATACCTGACCTCAGACAACAACCTTATTGACTCATCATGGAGCTTGAATCTAACAGATCCAATACCTGCAATCTTGCAAGCCTTGTTGTTTCCCAGCAATACTGATCCACCATCTTGATCACATAATTCCTCGAACAAGTCTTTGTTTGGAGTCATGTGCCAAGTGCAACCTGAATCCATAATCCACTCTCTTCTCGAGTCACTGCTTGAAACCACAAGAACATCAGATGATTCAAAATCATCTTGAACAATGGCTGCATTGCCATTATCCTTACCTCCATGATCTTTCAGGCGTTCAGGGCACACCTTTCTTGTGTGACCCTCCTTCTTACAATGATAGCATCGAATGCCAGATGCTTCGCCACTGTAAGACTTCGACTGGCTTTTGCCCTTCTTGTCGAACTTACCATTCTTTCGCAAGAATTTTCCTTTAACGGCCAAACCTTCACCAACAGTCGAAGGTTTATGCTCCTTTCGTTCATTCAAGTCCTTAGAATACAAGGCTGATTGAACTTCTTCAAACGTCAGGGACTCCCTTCCATACAAGAGAGTTTCTTTGAAGTGAGCATGTGATCGAGGCAAAGCGCACAATAGCAACAACGCTTGATCTTCATCATCGATCTTCACATCAATATTTTCAAGATCAAGAATCAGCTTGTTGAACATATCCAACTGCTCAGCCAACACTTTGTCTTCAACCATCTTGAATGAATATAAAGCTTGCTTCAGGTAGAGTCGATTTACCAGCGATTTGGTCATATACAAACTTTCAAGTTTCACCCATAACCCTGCTGCCGTCGTCTCCTTTGATATCTGTTTGAGAACCTTATCACCAAGGCTCAACAAAATTGCGCTGTGTGCTTTCTCGATCATATTTGTCTTCTCTGCTGCCGTCAATTCTGCATTCATGGCTGCCTCTCCCTTCAACGCTTCCAAACAACCCTGCTGAACCAGTAGGGCTTTCATCTTCAAGCGCCACAGACCGAAATCATTCACTCCGGTGAATTTTTCAATCTCATACTTTGTTGAAGGCATCTTCTCCACGCTCACCGCACCAATTTGTTGTGAATTCAATGCCAATAACAAAGTATAATAGGGAATTAGGGAAGAGAAGAAGAACACAAGAATTGGTTATAACTGCTATTCTTTTACTTTCTCTTTAAAACAAGATTACAAGTTTACAAGAATAAAAAATAACCTCTCTCACCCTGAATTAGGATTTGCAGCTTAACAATGATGAGAGACTAGTATGCTATTTATAATAAAACCTGACATACTAACTAATGGGCTTTTTCAGCATGGCCCATTACACAAGGCAACTTAATAGACAAGCTAACTTAACAAATTAGGGTTTAAACACTAAAACCTAATTTAACATGCTAACAATCCTAGCATCTTCGACATCTGCATGCTAGACCCATCTTCGACTACATCATGCACACTTCGACACCAGCATGTGAACAATCCTTCGACTTCATGCTTAACTCTGTTGAACTGTCAAACCAAGAAGCTACCCTTCGACAATACTAGAGTTCGATCCAATATCTCACAAATTACATGTTTGTTACTAAAATGTTTTATTGTGGAGGCTCTCCACGATTGATGATCCACTTTTGTTTCATAATCTTTGCAAGAGATCTTGTTCATTTATTGCCTTAGTTATTTGAAATATTTGGAATTGTTGAAAAAAAGTATGTGTTTGAGGCTACTGTCTTGATCACAATGTGTCATGAATCAAGCTAGCAATGAAATTGAGGGGGTGTATTCAGAAGAGGATGGGCCAGCTGAAATTGAAGAGGAGTCCATGCCACAATTGAGGGCTAAGAGAAACATTGTGAAGCCCAACTACTTGTAGGATTATGTTTCCATTCCTCTTAAGAAAAAGGGGTAAAAAACGTGTTACCTAGAGAGAGTTATAGAAGGCATCTCCGCTATGAGTCATCACAATTATGTTATGCTTAATTCAATAAGTTGTTAAGATAAGGTGTTGAGCTCTAAGAAATGCATGTGCTCCAAAAAGAATGTATTCTTTAGATACCTTTTCTAGATAGGACTATTTATGTATAATTGAATAACATATGAATGAGGCAGAGAAGAAAATTAGCCAAGAGTAGTATAATTTGAGTTTTAGCTTGCAGTACTTATATCGTCCTAGCTTTCTTGAACTAGTTTATTCATAACACAAAGTATGTCACTGTAACCATCGGGAGCTTTCTTGACAATAAGGTAATCATGATTAATGGTCCTTTATGTAGATTAGAGTGCAATAACAAACCCGAGAATAAAAATCTATCTTAGATATGGATTAAGGGTCTTTATGTTTGTTTTGATTTTTTTAAAATAATTTTTATAATGTTGTATAATTTTGTGTAAAAAAAAATTACAAAATTTTTTTTTATAAAAACTTCAAATAGATATATAATTTGAATAGTTATTCTTAAAATGTTATTTTAGGTATTCTCAAGTTTAGGTATATATATATTACAAGTTTTGTTTTTGCTCACAATCTTCTCCTTTAACAATTATTACTCACATGTACATTTAAGTGCACGAACTTCATGTATTAGTGTTCATGATTACTCATTTTAAGATATTGAAAGTGTTGTTTTAAAATGATCAAAGGTTGAACATTAGAGTTGAAGTGACTTGTAGAAATTTCTAAATTTGGCTAAAGTATTTAGTCTAATTTATTGCATGATGTATTGATGTATTTATCACTACTTTGTGTGCTTAATTAATTTTGAAAATATATTCTAGGAGTTACATGAAACATGCCTAGTAGGCTAGTATGGGAACATTTAGAAATAAATGTTTTGTCTTGGATTTTTTTTCTAATTCAATTTAAATGAGAATGATAATACTTAACAATAGATCAAGGTTTTTCCTATTTTTACCTTATGGACTTTATTCTAAGCTTGAAAAACTTGAAGTGAAAATTAAAGGTAATTTTTTTATGCATTTATATAGGAAGAAAAACACCCATATTCGAAGACACTTTTATCACATTTTAACTGATTTCGGATATACATATTCCAAAACATCATGAACCACTTTTATGTATATCCAAAATATGTTTTGAGTGATTTTTTTTCTCAAAACAATGATATCGTTCTTTTAAAAGCTCATATTATTTGACAAAATGTAACGAAAAATAAAGAATACGCAAACTAAAATAAATAGCCGATATCAAAATATGAAAATAGTTGTTCGGATGAGTGTATAATGTCAAAATATTACAACAATGAAAAAAAGTCATGTATAAAACATAAATAGACAACTACTACTGAGTATGCCTAATGCGAACACCCTATGACCTCTTCTGCCTCCTATACACCATCGTACTGGACGCCTCACTGACCATCCTCTGTACTATGGCAACCGCCTCTGAACCGCCCTGCTCAATGATTCCTCTCTCCAATGCCTCCTGCCCTGTAGAGTGTATCCGCTGGCATATCATAGGAGATCAATAGCATGGTCATCCTCAGCTGCTGGTTCTACAATAGCTCCTCGTGTGCTGGTCTAGGTGGATGCCCAGGAGCATCGGGTGTCATGATAGGATGTGACACTTGATAGAACCATGTCACGTACTCATCTACACAGTGTCAGCTCTGGGTGGTCCGCGTACGCCGATACTCCTCTGGGACTAGATAATGAGTCAAATCCTCAAAGATAGTAGTGAGATCGCGGCAGGTAACTATGTCAGGAGCAACCTCAAATGTAGACCTCCGTATCATTTGCACACGTCCAAATTGTCTCATGCACCCCGGTAGATACCTGACCATGGTCTTGGCCCCACAATCCAACCATCCAGAATATAATGCGATGCCGTTGAATGAGACAACATCACCGTAATTAGTGAAAGGCGTCCACTGGATGTCATTGTGAGAAGTACGATCAAGGTATACACGACCTGGCCCTATTTCCTGATTCCCCCTCTGGAGGACATATCTGGTAGCCCTGGGCATCGCGTCAATGTAAGCAGGATCAGGATCGTAGCCGTGGATGCGGTGGAAATAAGAGATGATCCAGCTCTGAAACACAAATACGATAATATGTTAAAAAGAAATGTGATATAATTAAATGTGAAATAATTAAAAAGAAATGTACCGTGAGGAGTGTGCAAGAGCCAGTCAACTGTCTGGTCCTCCAGTTGGAGGCTTCATTCAGCTTCTGGTATAGGTATATCAGAATGGCGGCCACCCAGTTCCACTCGTGAATTGTAGTCAGATCAATAAACTACCGGAGATAAGTCACGTCCACGTAGGTTGCACTTTTGCCCCACTCGTTGCTCTGCACTCATAATCCGCCATATTTGGGTCCATACCCAGGTAATCCACCATCCAATATATGGTCTCAAACCTCTGTATTCAAGAATGGTCCAATAACCTCCTTTTGGTTGGCAGGTGGAGCAGACAAGCCACATCGTGTAGGGTGATCGTCAACTCCCCAACAGGAAAGTGGAAAGAAGACGTCTCCTTGTGTCACCGTTCAGCAAAATCCCCCTGCATGCCGTGGCTTATGGTACTATATCCGGTAATCCATAACCCGCCAAGCTCGAAACCAGCTACAACATCATTAAACCATTGAGCCTGTGGTTTAAACAGATTAAATACTTTTCGCGTTTGGTTCATAGATTTTATGGTAGGTCATTCTTGTCACAACTAAAAAAACAACAATGATAGTTAAACGGTATAAAGTCATTTGAACTATTTGTAATTAAAATGGTAAAATTAGATAGTGCAAAAAAAACAACCTCGTCGTCCCAAATACGTCAAGCAGCATGGTCATGGTAATAAATCAAGATGGATCTGTCAAAAGACCCTCCCGGGAAACCACCCTCCTCTGCGTCCTGAGCGCCATCCTCGTCGTGCTCAGGGTGAACCTCAGGTACCTCCTCCTCCTCCTCCTTGACAACCTCCTCCTCCCGACTAACCTCACGAGAGGAAGACACCCAAGACAACCGACTCATCGGTGCAGATGATGATCCTTCAGTCAGCTCATCCATTTGGACTTGCACTCAGACTCGACCATGTCCCCGTCCCGTAGTTACTCCTTGTTACGTGGCTCTCTCGCGTCGAGGCGATGTTGTCTGTGTCTGCCTCCCCTATCTAAGTCGTGCGGTTGGTACCTGATTATCTGTCATTTTCCTGAAAACAAAATTTCGTAAGAGTATGAAGAAAACAAAATTGGAAATTTAAAAAAAAAACCAAGTAGAAGAAAAAGGGTTACAACCTCCACAATATGGAGTAGCAAGACAAGTAGAAGAAAAAGTAAAACAATGTTGATCACCATAACCATCATGAAAACAACAATTAGGATTATCAACAAAAGTGCAATGGGAAAAAAAAGGCACATGGGCAGGGTTTTAAGAGCTACCAACCTAAATAATAGAGATAAAGATACCAACTCTAAGGTCCATAGCTAAGATTGGAATGATAGTACATACAATAAAAAGCGTCAAAACAATATGAATAAGTGGCGTACTACTGATAAAGGAAAAGTTATTATGGAAAAAGAAGGGATAAACACCACCTGGAAGAATAAAAAGCAAGGCTGTTATCAATAGGACCCCAATGCGACAAAAGTAAAAGCAACAATATTATTAATCATAACAACATGCATAATAACGAGAAAAGTAAAAATGAGAAGCAAAAGAACAAGATAAGCCTTGAAGCTTCCACCTGAGAAGCCTTAAGAAAATATACAAATTATAGCTCTAAGTGTAATGAGTATTGTAATTGTAGTTTCTCCCATTCTTCACCCGCACTTTTCTCTTTTTCTCGTTGTGTTGTATCACATTCTATATATCTTCAAAATTCCCCATCCTCTTCAAATAAATAATGAATAGTGTCGCTGGAGGATGGAATTGGAAGATGATGAATAGTATTGTTGGAGGGTGAAATCAGAAACTTCATCAATTTCACAGTCGTAATAATGCTACAAGGTTGAGCCGCAAAACATGGAACGGTGGTATTACAGTCCTATAAGAATTCCAACATATTTATCATTTTTAAGGAATATGAAACCAGTGATTGAGAGAATTGTGAACCAAATGTTACCATTATAGCTCTGAGGAGGAAGACAATAACTCCGACTAAAACGAACAATCTTTTATATAATGCAGAGAGAGAAGCAGTCATTACCACGAATATGGCTCATAAGGAGAACCGGAAGCACAAAAGTAGCAACAACGGGGTGAGCAAGGAGAAAGAAGGAAATCAGAGTAACGAGAAAGAGAAGAAGTAAGAGGCGCACATTGAACATGACCTAGCTTACTTAGAAACCCCAATCAGAAAAATTCACGAAACCTTCCCTAGCTTTAGAACGTGGGCCATCAGACACATTAGTAGATATCAAAGTTAGAAAGTCGACCACTGATAAGTGCCAAAATGTAGTTATTTTGTGTATGGTGTAATTTCGTATACTTTGAGTTTTGTTACGTTTTTGTGTAAATATGTACCGTTTGATAGTTATGTTGTATTTTTGTAGGTTTTATTGCGTTGTCGGAGCCTCGAGGAATAAAGTGACGAAGACACGGCTGTGAGAGCATTTTTGAAGAAATAATGTTGCTGTTCTAGTGTAGCGCGCTACGCACGCTGAAGGAGCAAAAGAAATAATTCTGGCAGAAGCTTGGGCGCGTCGCGAGCTCAGGAGGGCGCGTAGCGAGCTCTGGGGCGGTTTGATACATTAAGTGACAACGCGCGTCGCGTGCTGTAGGGCGCTTAGCGCACTGTGCGAAACTGAGTTTTGTATAAATAGTTCAGAATAAATTTTTTAGGGTTTTATCACCTCTTTCCCCCATGGAAGAGCTCTGATCCATTTTTGATAGTTTAGAGGTATAGGAAACACCATTGGGTGCTACATCATGTGGATTGGCTATGGATTTATCTCGATTGCCTTGACATGGTGAGAGTTTCCGGTTCATCTTCTTTCTTCCCTATGTTTCATTCCAATGGTGGGTTTTGTATTTATATTTTTACTCTTATTGTATGTACATTTGTTGATTTTGGGGTCGTTTATATATTCACTTTACAAATCATCATTGTTGTTGTTCTTGATCTTTTTGCTTAAATGTTTTGAATTTGTGTTGTTGTAGAAATAGACATCATAGATCTTGATTAGGAATGATAACTATTAGTTTCTGAATTGTAGAAATAGATTTGGGGCTAATAATCGTAATGGATATCGAGTTTAATGCCTCCGTGTTGTTTATGTCGGTGGAGAAATCGTCGATGTGAATAGTACAGTTGAGCTTTCGTCGGTGTTGTAGAAATGGACACTGATGTGGCCTCTCGAATGATGCCCAGTGATTTTGATGCGTATTGTGAGTGTTGAGCGATAGATCTTCAGATTTAAGTATTCGACGGGTAGAACGAATTGCAATTCCATAACTATTTCTCTTAGAGTGTGTTTGGATGAGGTAATTAGAAATTTTAAGGGAATTTAAAATTCAAAGCAATTTAAATGATTCAATTGAAATCCATTCATTTTAAATTATTTTGTTCGGATGAAGTATTAAGGTAATTCATTGTTAGATTTTTTGGGTATTTTTTATAAAATATAAATTTTTTGGACCAAATTAAAAAATTGAAAAGTAGGGACCAAATTGCAATTTTTAAAAATTTGAAGGACCAAATTGTAAATTTTAAAAATTATTAAGGACCAATTTGCAATTTTTTAAAAATTTTTGGGGTCAATTTTATAATTTTGGAAAATATGAGGACCAATTTGTAAAATTTGAAGAAATAATAATAAATACATTTTATGGAACATGAGAGGAATTTCAAATTCTTTGGTTTTTGGTGTCATTTCAAAATGATTAAATTTAACTTAGATGAAATACTCCATAAATTTCCATCATTTTAACAATTCTTCATTTTTGTATCCAAACAATGGATTTTGGTCAAATCATTTTAAATTTCCTCAAAACATTACTTTCCCTCATTAAAATGCTCCATCCAAACACACTCTTAGAGTGTGTTTGGATGGGGTAATTAGAAATTTTAAGGGAATTTAAAATTCAAAGCAATTCAAATGATTCAATTGAAATCCATTCATTTTAAATTATTTTGTTTGGATGAAGTATTAAGGTAATTCATTGTTAGATTTTTTGGGTATTTTTTTATAAAATATAAATTTTTTGGACCAAATTAAAAAATTGAAAAGTAGGGATCAAATTGCAATTTTTAAAAATTTGAA
Organism: Vicia villosa; assembly: GCF_029867415.1. Lineage (NCBI taxonomy): Eukaryota > Viridiplantae > Streptophyta > Magnoliopsida > Fabales > Fabaceae > Vicia > Vicia villosa. Next base: position 134,303,382 of record NC_081185.1, read on the forward strand.
GGACCAAATTGTAAATTTTAAAAATTATTAAGGACCAATTTGCAATTTTTTAAAAATTTTTGGGGTCAATTTTATAATTTTGAAAAATATGAGGACCAATTTGTAAAATTTGAAGAAATAATAATAACAAATACATTTTATGGAACATGAGAGGAATTTCAAATTCTTTGGTTTTTGGTGTCATTTCAAAATGATTAAATTTAACTTAGATGAAATACTCCATAAATTTCCATCATTTTAACAATTCTTCATTTTTGTATCCAAACAATGGATTTTGGTCAAATCATTTTAAATTCCCTCAAAACATTACTTTCCCTCATTAAAATGCTCCATCCAAACACACTATTAGACTATTAAAAATATTTATTTGCTTTTATTTACTTTTCCCGCATTTACCTTTCCGCACCCAATCATGAAATTTAGAACGCGAGATAGTCGAACGACAGTTTTTCTCAACCAATCTCTGTGGACTACAATACGATATAACTTATATCACCCGATAATAAATAATACCTATTACTTTTTGTTTACCGCTTCAACAACCACCTAGCTAAGAAAGTTATAATCCACGAAAATTTAATTTGTATGCATATTGGGCGAAGGCCGAAGATCAATCTAATTTGTCAATAAAATGTGATTTTGTTTGATTTTAAAAAACATAAACTAATTCTATGAAAACGGTTGCTATAGAACTTTAAATATTGAAGCAAAATCATTATTAAAAGGATTGATGCCCATGAGTTTAAGATACTACTGATATCTTTAATGCAAATTATTGAATTTTTTAAAATTTATTTTAAAATAAACTAAAATAAAAAATGACATGATATCAAATTAGACTGTTTGATTGATCGAACATATCAATATCCAACTAAATTCAAGAGAACCAACGCGTTATATTTAAACAACAATATTTTAAAAAGAATTTAATGATAGTACATAGTCAGTGTAAAAAAAAGTTACACATACATCCTATTAGAATGGTTTAAAGTATCAAATCATAAAAGTATTTAAAAATTTACGGTATGATTTGGCACTTTATATGATTGTCATTGGTTGAGAGTGTAAAAATAAGTGCACCATCCCTTTTCTCTTTTAAAAAAACTAATAATATTAAATTTTATATTAATTTTGTTTATGTGTTTGCGATGTTTACGCATATCAATTTTACATGTCAATTGTCAATATAATAATGAATCCTCAATTTTTCTTCTTCTTTTCTTTTACGTGATCTCAGCTTTCAAATCTCAACCCTTAATCCACTTTTCTCCCTATTTTCAATTTCCAAATTCCTCTTTTCTTCCTATTTCAACGGCTTAGATATTTCCCAATTTTCTTCAACATGAACTATTTTAATTTTAACATCACCACCGACACCATGTTCCTTCCTTACCGCCTAAATTAACATCACAGAATATCTTCCAACTTCGCCATTACTGCAAAAATACAACTATAAATTCATCAATCAAAACACATAACAAACTATCTTCTTTTCTTTCTAATGGGTTCTCTACCGGCATTTCCAAACGGTTATCCTCCGAAGCAAAGAATTACCACCCTAATTGACGAAACTACCCTCGCCGATCTCTTCAAATCCCAGCAAAACCACCTCAACTTCTTCTTCAACCGCATCGACCATTCCCAAACCCTAGCCTTCACACGCACTCTCCTCAACGCCTCCGGCACCGTCTTCTTCACCGGCGTCGGTAAATCCGGCTTCGTCGCACATAAAATCTCTCAAACACTCGTCTCCCTCGGCATCCGTTCTGCTTTTCTATCCCCCGTCGATGCTCTGCACGGCGACATCGGAATCCTCACCGATCGCGATGTGCTCGTTCTTTTGAGCAAATCCGGTGCTACCGAGGAACTTATTCGCCTTGTTCCTTGCGCTAGAGCGAAAGGTACGCGTCTCATTGCTGTGACGTCCGTTGAAGGGAACGCGCTTTCGGCGGTGTGTGATATGACCGTGCATTTGCCGTTGGAGAGGGAGCTTTGTCCGTTTAACCTTGCGCCTGTTACTTCCACTGCGATTCAAATGGTTTTTGGTGATACGGTGGCGATTGCGCTCATGGCAGCAAGGAATCTCACCAAGGATGAGTACGCTGCTAACCATCCCGCTGGGAAAATCGGCAAGAGCCTCATCTTTAAGGTTTGCTTTTCTCTTTCGTGCATGTTTTCTGTTTTATGAACAAAATGAAATAACAGAGTATGCATTTCCTGCTAAATTGTGATTAGTTAATTATAGTAGATGTGATGAGTAATCGCGAGGTTTGTTAGAGATCTCCAATTTTGCTGTTCTGGATCGCAATTTAGGAGCTCTTTTATAAGGGAATCAATCAAATGAATTTGGTTTTGAAGGAAATAATTGCGATCTATGAAGCACGGATTCCACACTGACAAATCGACACCAGTGATAATCTGAAAACACAAATTAAATGTAATTACAAGTGTTGGTGTCAGACTCACTTTTTTTAGAGGTGTTGGTGCCACAAAGATTACGATTACAATGTTGTAAAAGATCTTTGATATTGTTGTTGTGAATTGTGATATAGCACTTTTTCTATCAGTGAATTAATTGGATCAATTAGGTTTTCAATGAAAACATTTTGATGAAGTGTAATTGGTTGTGATTGGGGTTGTGTGCAGGTAAGAGATGTGATGAAAAAAGACGAGGAGCTTCCTATTTGCAGGGAATCAGATTTGATTATGGATCAGCTTGTGGAGCTTACGAGTAAAGGATGTGGATGCCTTCTTGTTATTGACGATGATCGCCGTTTGATTGGGACATTTACTGATGGTGATCTGCGTCGTACCCTCAAAGCTAGTGGGGAAGGCATTTTCAAACTCACTGTAGGGAAAATGTGCAACAGGTAACAACACAGATCTGCACAAGCATTTTGCTTAAAAAACTTCTCTGATAGGAATTTATATTACATTGTGTGTTTTGTTTGAGGACATTGGAGCTGTATAAATGATAGTGTGTTGGTGAGTTTTAGAAATGATTTTGCCTATTCTAAAACTTGTGTTCTCACACAGTGGCTTTAGGGCTATTATAGCACAGTAGAATTGGAACAACTCACCATTGTTCTGCAATACCCTGTTTTAGTACATATATTGTCAATTACTGCTCTCTAGCATAGTGAAGTTTAAACAAACCATTATATTCTGTGGTATGTGAATGACAAAACTGGTTAAAACATAATTTTAATCTAAAGACAAATGTTTGGTTAGTGTTAGATAGAATTGAATCATTTATTTACAATATACTTCAAACTTGCTTTTGAATTAAAAATATTTTAATATAAATCACCTCAATTGAAGCTCAATTTTGGCTAAATAAATAATTTGTGAATGTAATGCTTGTTCCATGACAGCTCTATGGATACAAACCTATGGATGTAATGTTGAACCTTTGATTTTGGGATTTCAGGAATCCGAGAACTATTGGTCCAGATGCTATGGCAGTGGATGCAATGAAGAAGATGGAAGCCCCTCCATCACCAGTCCAATTCTTGCCTGTGATAGATGATGACAATATTGTGATTGGGATTGTTACGTTGCATGGTTTGGTTTCAGCTGGTCTGTGATTATGTCTTATAAACCATAGAGCCTATGTTGCTATTAGTTCATTGAGTCATTCTTCAGCTGAGTTGTGATTATGTCGTATAAATCATTGAGTCATTCTTCAGCTGGGTTGTGATTATGTCCTATAAATCATAGAGCCTATGTTGCTATTAGTTCATTGAGTTATTCTTCAGCTGGGTTGTGATTATGTTGTATAAATCATAGAGCCTATTTTTCGCTATTAGTTCATTGAGTTATTCTTCAACTGAGTTGTGATTATGTCGGATAAATCATAGAGCCCATTTCCCTATTAGTTCATTGAGTTATTCTTCAGCTGGGTTGTGATTATATCGTATAAATCATAGAGCCTATTTCGCTATTAGTTCACTGAGTCATTCTTTATAGCATTTGCATTTGAATGCGGCCAATTTCGAGCGGGATTCTGGTGTTCTTCTGTAACTCTATTCCACAGGGAAATAGGATATCTTTTCCATCTCACTTTTGGTTCAAGAGTGCAAATTGTTTGATGAAAACAACTTTCTCCACACTCTACATTTCTATAAATCATCTAGAGTATTTTCGGACATGAAAAACACTACTTTTTGTTCAGAAGTGCACGTCCTGTGCCAACCCAGAAACTGTATTTTTTCTGGTTGGGAAAAGTTCCTCCCTTGTTTGATGCTATGTTGGACCTATTTGTCTCATGGGTCTGGCTTTGTATTACTATATCCGTGTGTCTATTTATTGTCCTACTTTCAGGAAGTAAGAGATGTTGTTTATGAAGATTTGTGTAAATTATTAATTTATCATTGTATATTAGTTCCTCCCTTGTATTGAATGTTAAAAATATGCACATGTTTCAAGTTCCAACAATAGCTGATCTAGTTGCTAATGATTCAGCTCATATCGGATATAGACATTGGTTTTGGGGTATTTGAAAATGAACTTCTATGGCCACTTTACACCATTAAATCAGATTTGGTCTTTATATAAATTATTGATACAACATGAATAAATTAGACAATTTCTTTATGGATATGGACCCCATTATGGACCCATGGGGTGAGGACCCTTGCTAAATCAGATTTGGTCTTTATATAAATTATTGATACAACATGAATAAATTAGACAATTGTTAAGAATACTGAATACAGAGAGATAGAAGAGACTGATAGTATATTGTTTTTCTTAGAAACTTTGTGGCGTATTTTACATATACCACGAAGTGGTATTTATAGTGTCAAGTTTTTAGCATTTACTATGAAATTTCTATGAATGATAGACATGTAATATTCATTCCTATTTCAAAATAATAATAATAATAATAATAATAATAATAATAATAATAATAATAATAATAATAATAATTGTTTATTATTATAACACTCCCCCTTTTGCAATATTTGCCGCAGTGTTCCGTTGAAGTTTTGTTGAGATGAATCCTATGGGAACATAAGTTGCCTCGTTAAAAACCTTATTAGGAAAAATCCATTGGGATAAAAACCTTAATAAGGGAAAAAGAGTACAACATTATGCTCCCCCTCAATAGAACACATATAGCTCTTCTTTAAAGATTTCGAAGGTGACGCATTCCAATACTTTGTACATGCTTCTTAAAAATTGATGTAGGAAGTGCCTTTGTAAAAGGATCTGCTACGTTATCACTTGAACGAATATACTGAATATCAACCTCTTTGTTTCTTTTCAGTTCTTGTGTGAATGAGAAAAACTTTGGAGGGATATGCTTGGTTCTGTCACTTTTTATGTAACCTTCTTTCATCTGGGTAACACATGCCGCATTGTCTTCATACAAAATTGTTGGATTATTATCAATTGGTAAACCAGACGCTCCCTGGATATGTCGAGTTACCGATCGTAACCATCTACACTCTTTGCTTGCTTCATGAAGGGCAATTACTTCTGCATGATTTGAAGAAGTTGCTACAAGAGTTTGCTTTTGAGATCTCCATGATATTGCAGTGTTGCCATATGTGAATATATATCCAGTTTGTTATTTAGCATTATGTGGATCTGACAAATATCCTGCATCTGCATAACCAAGCAAAACTGATTTTGTATTGTTAGAATAAAATAAACCAAGATCAGATGTACCTCGAAGATATCGAAGTATATGCTTTATTCCTTTCCAATGTCTTTTAGTAGAGCATGAACTAAATCTTGCTAGTAAATTCACTACAAAAGCTATATCGGGTTTTGTATAGTTAGCAAGGTACATGAGTGCCCCAATGGCACTGAGGTATGGAACTTCTGCGCCAAGATCCTCTTCATTACTTTCCTTAGGCCTAAAAGGATCCTTTTCAATATTAAGGGTTCTACCCATCATTGGACTACTCAAAGGATTTGCCTTGTCCATGTTGAATCTTCTCAATACCCTTTCTGTGTAATTTGATTGGTGTACTAATATACCATTTTTAGTGTACTCAATCTGTAAACCAAGGCAGAATCTGGTTTTTCCCAAATCTTTCATTTCAAATTTTTTCTTTAAATAATTTCTTGCTTCTTTGATTTCTTTATTAGTCCCAATGATATTTAAATCATCAACATAAACAACAATTATTACAAATCCGGATATTGTTTTTCTTATAAAAACACAAGGACAAATAGGATTATTCTCATAGCCTTCTTTAAGTAAATATTCACTTAGTCTATTGTACCACATGCGCCCGGATTGTTTTAACCCATACAATGACCTCTGCAACTTAATTGCATACATTTCTCTAGGTTTTGATGTCTCATGCATTTTAAATCCTTCTGGGATTTTCATGTATATATCAATATCAAGTGATCTATATAAATAAGCAATAACAACATCCATAAGATACATATCAAGATTGTTAAATACTGATAAACCAATTAAATAACGAAAAAGTAATGGCATCCATAACAGGAGAATATGTTACCTCATAATCAATTCCTGGTCTTTGGTAAAAACCTTGTGCAACGAGACGAGCTTTGTATTTGACAATCTCATTTTTCTCATTTCGTTTTCTTACAAAAACCCATTTATACCCAACAGATTTCACACCTTTAGGTATAGCCACAATAGAGCCAAATACTTTTCGATTATTAAGAGAATTTAACTTAGTATCTATAGCATCTTTCCAATTTTTCCAGTCATGTCTATTTTGACATTCATTCATAGTTTGTGGTTCTGAATCATCATTAATAATTTCACATGCAATGGAAAATGAAAATATTTCATCTATATTCATACCTTTTCGGTTCCACAAATTTCTCGTATCAACATAATTAATTGAAATCTCAAGATCATTCTTATTTCTAGTTTCACTATCAATGATCTCATTTTCATCATCTTGTGCTTCTTCGAGAGCACGCTTTTCAATTTTGGACTTATCATTATCTAATGTCTTTTTAAGATCACTTTCAATCATATTCACCTTTTCTATTCCCTTTCTTTTTCGGGGATTTGTGTCTTTGGATCCCATAGGTCGGCCACGTTTCAAGTGTGCCTTAGATGTACTTGCTTCATTATTTTGATTTGAAATCTCAATCCTAGCTGGGACATTTATAGCCGGTACATGTGACTTTGTTACTCTTTTCAAATCAGTAAATGAATCTGACAATTCATTTGCTAAATCTTGTAAGTGAACTATTTTCTTTACATTTTCTTCCCACGATCTATTATATGGGTCCAAATGTAATAAATGAGGTACATGCCATGTTATGTCATTTTCTGATTTTTAGAGTTGGAAATATTGTTTCGTCAAAATGACAATCAGCAAATCTTGCCTAAAAAACATCACCTGTTAAAGGTTCAAGATATCTAATAATAGATGGTGATTCATACCCCACATATATACCTAACCTCCTTTAAGGACCCATCTTTGTTCTTTGTGGTGGTGATATTGGGACATATACTGCACACCCAAAAATCTTTAAATGAGAAATATTTGGTTCCTTTCCAATTGCAAGTTGATAAGGGGTATGTTTATGATCAGCACTTGGCCTTAGACTGATGAGTGTTGCAGCATGTAAAATAGCATGACCCCAAACTATAACTGGTAGTTTAGTTCTCATTATTAATGGTCTAGAAATATATTGAAGACGCTTGATTAATGACTCAGCTAAACCATTTTGTGTATGTACATGAGGAACAAGATGTTCAACAGTAATACCAATTGACATGCAATAATTATTAAATGATTCAGATGTAAATTCACCAGCATTGTCAAGTCTAATTTTCTTTATAGTATAATCAGGAAATTGAGCTCTAAGTTTAATTATTTGTGCAAGAAATTTTGCAAATGCCATATCACGACTTGACAACAAGCATATATATGACCATCTACTAGAAGCATCGATTAATACCATAAAATACCTGAATGGTCCTGATGGTGGATAGATAGGTCCACATGTGTCTCCTTGAATTCTTTCAAGAAATGCAGGCGATTCTGTATGAATCTTTCCTGGTGAATGCTTTGTTATTAGTTTGCCAAGAGAGCAAGCTTCACATGGTTTATCATCTTGAGTAAGTTTTAAACTTTTCAATGGATGACCATGTGTACTTTCAACTATTTTACGCATCATTGTTGAACCAGGGTGACCTAAACGGTCATGCCATAAAATCACAATTTTGGGATCTTCTTTTACTACTAAATTGCATTCAATTTCATGTATATATGTGTAATGTAAACCAGAAGGCAATTTTGGTAGTTTTTCTAAAATTATCTTCTTTCCCAAAACATTAGAAGTAATATTAATGTATTTCATATTACCTTCACTTGCAGTTTCAGTATCGTATCCTTGACGATATATGTCATTAAAACTCAACAAATTTCTCTTTGATTTTGGAGAATATAAAGCATTGTTAATGACAAATTTTGTCCCATTTGGTAATATGAACATAGCATTACCTGTTCCTTTAATCAAATCTGCAGGACCTGAGATTGTATTTATTATACCTTTAATGGAATTTATTTCAGTAAAATATTTCTTACTTTTGAGGATTGTGTGTGTAGTTCCACTGTCTGGAATGCAAATGTCTTTGACATGTTCCATGTATAACCTTCTTAAAATAGACATAAGATTAAATAGAGTAAATTAACAACATATTTAACATTATTATTTCATGCAAACATAAGATACATCTTAACAACATACAAATGCTTAAGTTGATACATATTTCAAATATAAAACAAGCACACAAAACATTATTCAAAATACATATTTTAAATAGTTACTTAATCAGTTTCACCTCCAACAAAGTCAGCAGTCTCAAAATAGGTATTATTATTTCTGAGTTCAATCTCATTTATGCCATTGGTCTTTTACACAAATGTTCTAGTGTTCTACACACCTTAGACCAATGGCCTTTTTTCCGCACCTGTAGCATATATCTTCATAATTCCTTGAGGGACCTTCTTGGATATACTTACCCTTTCCTTTGTGATTCCAATTATTTTGGTCATATCTGGGGGATCTATAATTATTCATATGACATCGTCCATGTCCTCTACCACGAAAATAGTTTCGACCGTGGAAAAGGTTTCGACCATGATATCCTCCTTGATTTTGACCATCAAAACGAGCATGACCATTATTACCATCAGAATGAACATGACCACCACGTCTCTTAAGACGAGTAAAGCCACCACACCCACGATTAAAGGTCGTGGCATTAATTTCAGGATATGGCATTGTTCCTATGGGTCGTGCCTGGTGGTTTTTTATAAGGAGCTCGTTATTTTGTTCTGCCACCAGAAGGGCTGCAACTAAATCAGAATACTCAGTGTATTCCCTCATTCTATATTGTTGTTGTAATAATACCTGGGATGCATGGAAGGTTGAAAATGTTTTTTCCAACTTTTCATTTTCAGTTATAGTTTTGCCACAAAATTCTAGCTTTACTGTAATCTGGTGCATAACAGAATTATATGCAATGACAATTTTGTAATCTTGGAACCGTAACTTATTCCACTGATCCATTAATGAGGGTAACATGACTTTCTTCTGATGTCCAAATCTTGCTTTAATTTTGTCCCATAAAATCTTGGGATCTTTAGCATTTGAGTATTCTGTTTGCAATCCATCGTCAAGATGATGCTTTATTATTCTGTTCACTTTTGACTTTTTCTTTTCCATTTCTTCTGGGTCATCTGTTGTTTTTCCAGAATTGTCTCCTTCAAGGATTTTATTAAGTCCCTCACATGAAAGGTACTATATTAAATTGTTGTTCCAGGTTATGAAGTTCTCCCCAGTTATGCTTAGAATTTTGAATTGATGCTTAAGATTGGACATGATTATATCTATAATTCAGATGAACATAATCAATATTTAAAAACTAAAAGAAATATCAATTTATTCAATCACAAAATTCATGATTACATATTATTTAAAACCTCTACTAACAAACCAAGCTATGATAAGTAATGGTAAGACGAGAATTATTATTAAAGCTACAAAATCATTACCTAATTCTTCATGCATAATAAGACTGAAAATAAAAAAAATGATTACAATGATAGTGATGAGCAAAATAAGAAAATCAGCCATTTGAAAAAAAAAATGTAGGTAGATGTTTTGAGAATGATGTGAAGATTATGAAAGAAGTTGAAGTATTTATAGAGATAAAAATGGTTGTTATATTACCGTTGGGGAAAAGGAAAAAGAAAAAGAAAAAGAAAAAGGTTGATTAAAAGAATATTAAACCAAAAATTAAGTGTGTTAAATATATATATATATATATATATATATATATATATATATATATATATATATATATATATATATATATATATATATATATATATATATATATATATTATATATGACCGTTATAAGTGTTGGAGATAAATATAATCTATAACATATAAGGTAAATGAACACATATGGTAAAAATTAGTACATGCGTATGAGGTTTTAGACCTCCACTGAATATTAAAGGAATATTTACATATTGAGTCTCAGACTTCCATTGAATATAAAAGTTAATATCTGCAAATGGGATTATGACCTCCACTGAAATATAAAAGTTAGTGTTTGCATTAGGAGTCTCAGACTTCCATTAAATATAAAAGTTAGTAACTGCATATGGGGTTTTTAAACCTCCACTAAATATAAACGTTAGTAACAGCATATGGTGGTTTTTAAACCTCCACTAAATATAAAAATTAGTAACAGCTTATGGTGATTTTTAGACCTCCACTAAATATAAAAGTTAGTAACAGCATATGGTGGTTTTTAAACCTCCACTAAATATAAAATTTAGTAACAACATATGGTGGTTTTTAAACCTCCTCTAAATATAAAAGTTAGTAAATATATAAATATAAATGTTAGTAATGGTATATGGGGTTTTAAACCTCCATACAAAGTTTATAATAAAAATAGTCACACTAGTTATAAATCACTTGACTGGTTGACAGTTTTCTATAACCGGGGCAAAATAAAAATAATAAAAATATAATAAAAAGATTAAAGTGATAAGCCTAGAATATATACCTAGTGTAGTAAACACTTCTGATAGAAACGATCGTGCTGATAACATGTTAAGAATACTAAATACATAGAGACAGAAGAGACTGGTAGTATATTGTTTTCCTTAGAAACTTTGCTGCGTACTTTACATATACCACGAAGTGATATTTATAGTGTCAAGTTTTTAGCATTTACTGTGCTACTCTGCAAAATTGAAAAATTTCTATGAATGATAGACATGTACTATTCATTCCTATTTCAAAATAATAATAATAATAATAATAATAACAATTTTTTATTATTATAACAACAATTTCTTTATTCGGAAATCATTCATTTTCACATTTTCAATTATTTCGGAGATGTATCTCCGAAAATACTCATTTTTAGGTGTTTTTGGATATGCATCTCCGAATGCATTTATTTTCCAGTTGGATTTAAAATGTCAGGTGTTTTTTCGGAGATGCATCTATGAAAAAACCTTTTTTAAAATCTGAAATATTGATTCATTCGGCTATGCATATCTGAAATATCTCAATATTCTAAATTTTACGTATCAAATTTTATTAACACACAAATTAAAACACAAACTAAATAAAACAAAGATGGTTTTAAAACACAAACTAAATAAAATAAAGATGATAAACCGTACATTCAACCAAAAATACATGTAAAATAAAAGAATATTAATATTTCAAATATGTCATTGGTAAATTAATCGATCAATTAAATGTTACTATATATATTAACAAACAAATTAAAACACAAACTAAATAAAATAAAGATGATAAATCGTATATTTAACCTAAAATTAAAAATATATCGTAAAATAAAAGAATATTAATATTTCAAATATGTCATTGATAAATTAATCGATCAATTAAATGTTACTACATATATTATATTATAAAATAATTAATATTCCTTTTGCTTTATTATATTAAATAGATATTTTTATTAAAATAGTATATATTTAATTATATATTTTAATTAACACAATTAATTATACTATTAATATAATATTGAGTTTTTTCCGGATATGCATATCCGAAAAATCCCAAGACCAAAAATTAGGTTATTTCGGAAGTGCATCTCCGAATTCACATTTTTTTTTCTAAAAAAAATGATATTTTCGGATGTGCACATCTGAAATCACTTTTTTTCTTCAAAAATAGGTGCATTCGGAGATGCACTTCCAAAATATAGGGGCATTTATGGAATTTCTCCGCGGGTTACTAAGAAAGTAGGGAGGTATATAAAGAAATTGTCATAAATTATCTATGGGTGACAAATTAAATGGATTTGATGAACTTGAATTGAATTGTTAACGAAAGAATCAACATAAAGTGCAACATACCTCCAATTTTCTAAAAATTGTGCTAATTATTATTTCACCTATAAGATCAATAAGTATAGACTTCTGCTAACAACTTTTGAAAGAAAACTTCTGAAAGAGTTGAAGAAAATATAGATAATGCCAACAAGTATAGACTTCTTCCAACAAGTATAAGGAAATATAAATAATGTCTATTTATTGCAGTTCATGCATATCTTATTTATTGTGTTAGCGACTTGCCATTGGAGGAAAAATGAATGCGCTTTTCTGGAATGGATCATTTTATAACAAATGCATATAATAGGGTGTGTATTGATTTGACAAGATACGGCTTCCTGAAAATATTTTTTCTACTTCGGAGTAGCCCACCTCAAAATTAGTCGGGCTCATGTATATTTGAAAGAAATGCTTTTTCCACCCTATGGAATACGCCCCACTCCTTTAGAGATTTGAAATTGCCCTTCTTTTGTTCGTAGATGCATCTTCGAGCACACTAAAAACCACACAATCTCTCGTATTTTAGACTTCCAGCCACTCCATTTTGAACAAAATATGGTTCAAAGATGCATCTTTGTATATTATTTGGGGTGTATCCGGAGATGCATCTCCGTAAAAACTCTAATATTCATTTATGATGTTTTTATTCACTGAGTTGGTTTATTTAACAACTCAATGATGTTTTCGGATATGCATATCTGGAAATGTCAAGCGGGAAATTGGATAAAATATCACCTGCATGATCTTCTTCACGCTGAAAGAAAAACTTGACTATCAAAATCCTTAAAAACATTTCTTCTATTCTCTATCAACTTTTCAACACCAAAACATTATTAATATATTTTATCACATCAAAGGGGGCAAAAGAAGTTGTAATTCAAGGTAAAGTTTATTCATTTCATCTCTCATTCCTTGCATTAATGTGTTTTTTGAGTTGAAAATATGAACGTTTATTCCAGATATACACCTTTAGACTTAGTTTCATTTTATCCAAAGATGGATCTCCAAATGTGTCTAATACTTTGAGTTTCTAAATTGTTGTTTCTGTTTTTATTCGTATTAAATATGGTGCAATCGTATATGTTTAATAAAGTTATTGTTAAACCGAATGTAGTGAATGGTGATGATAAATCAGATGATGTTAAACCGGGTGCTAGATCAGTAGTTGTCGAGGTAGACGTTCGTGAACAATTTACAAGAAAACAAGAGTTTATTATTCGTGAACATATCTACAATGGGTCCACAAAGAAGCCAGAAAATTGGGATTTGGCGTTGTAATCGAAATGTTTGACAATGATTCTGATAGAAGACAAGCATATGTAACAATGAGATGCAAAAGAAGTTGCATGTACCATCCAACGGTTAGGAAGTTGAAAAGTGATGGCACTGGATCCAGAAAATGTGAGTGTCTGTTTAAATTACGCAGATACCATGAGGCGAATGATACATGGAACTTTAATATGGTTTCTGGTATACATAATAATGTCTTGAGTAACAAGCTAGACGATCATCCTATTGTATGTAGCTTTATACTGGGGGATGAGAACATTATTTCGGGCATGACATTAAACATTGTGGCGCCGAAAAACATACTCTTAACTTTGAAATAGAAAATGCATCAAAATGTTTCTAATATCAAACACATATATATTGTATATGCCTGAAACAACAAGGAGGTAAGAGGTTCAAGATCTGAAATTCAACAACTGTTGAAACTTTTGGAAGATGATCACTATGTTTATAGATACAAAATTTGTGAGGATAAAGTCATAGCTCGAGATATATTTTAGACTCATCCCGATTCTATGAAGTTATTCAACATATTTCCCATTGTGTCCATAATTAATTCACCATACAGAACAAATAAGTATAGACTTTCACTCTTAGAAATTGTTGGTGTTACTTCTACGGAGATGACTTTTTCAGTCGATTTAACATTTTTGAAATCCGAAAAAAAGGACAATGTTACATGGACTTTGGAAATATGCAAGACTATGTTGAAGGACCGATAAAACAGGTCAATGTAATTGTCACCGATCGCGACATCGCATTGATGAACTCGATTTACTACATCGTATGCGTTAATTTGTAAGTATCTGTTGCACCCCAATTTTTGACCTCTGAGATCCCATCATTTTCTAAGTGTTATGATCATTATTGTTATACCCCAAAATTTGCCCGCGTCTTTTTTTTCAAAGAGAAGTCAAAAGACTTCTGTCTAAAAATTTGGAGTTTTATACAATCTTGGATTTTTATTTCATAAATATCCTGATTTTATGAATACTCAATTTTTAGAATTTTTTATACAGTATTTTGGTTCGCTGTTAAATTTGTTCTTACATAAACGCCAAATACTGTTTATCACTTCATACACTGTTTATTTCAGATTTATTTTCAGATAAATAATGCTGACGCAGTTGGTACAGAATTAAAATTTGCAGGCGCGGAGTCCGGGTTTCAGATTATACTGGTAACAATTAAATTATTATTGGTTTTATTTCCCACTAATTTTTATTTTTATACTATATTATTTTTGCAAAATCTCTTTCTTTCTTTTCAAATATCTTCCTTTCTTTTCAAATCTCTTTCTTTCAAATCAAATCCTAGCTTTATTCTATACCCCTTTTCTTTTCAAAAACCTGCCATACTTTTTTTTCAAATCCTACTACTATTCAAACGGTACCATTCCATTCCCAACGTCTCTATCTCTCTCTTTTCACTCTATAAATACTCCTCATTTTTTCCATAAATTCTCACATCAAATTTCACTCATCTCCCAAATTTCTCAAACTTCTATCTCATAATTATTTTCTCTTCTTCCCCGGCAAAAATGGAAAAGTGGATAGATACGTTTTTTCTTATGGTCATCACTGTTTTGATGGTGATCATGTCTTTTTTCTGTCTGCATAGTCCTGAAAAATGCGGACCTGGGTTGCTTACACTACCGTTCATCTATATGTTGTTATTTATAGCATGGGTTTTTAATCGTCATTTTTAAAGTTTGTCGTATCTTTCGCTTTCAAATAATGTACCGTTTATTTTATTTGTCGTACCGTTCATTATATTATGTAATACTTGTACTGTCAGTATTAAATGTTGTATTATCTGTTGTACCGTCGTTTAATTATTGAGGATGATATTATGCGTGTTTATTGCTAGTTAAATTTTTATTTCTATGCATTAAATCCTTTTCAATGTTATTATCGATAATTTCATTCGCGTACAGTATATATTTTTATGTTTTTTTTTGTTTTTCTAACAAACCATGTAAATAATTTTTCACCATTAACACAACAAAAACAAGGAAAAAATTAACTTTAACTGTTGAATTTTCACTTTAACTGTTACGTTAATACCCGGACAGCTAGTTACCAGTCAAACCCGCTATCAGCGCAATTCTCCGTGTTTGTACCATCAGTCAAATCAATTTTTCGCACTTCAAATTTCCAAGATTTTGTTCTAGAAGTCTTCTGACAATCACGTGATCAACAAAGACTCAACACTGCATAAAAATCAGGTACGCCTAACTGTCTCCTACACAAACAGTCCCTAACTAGGGTTTTTGTTTTTTTTCAGGAGAACGAGTTTTTGAGACCTCAAATGGATTCCATGGATCTCCATATATCTCAAAGTACCACCAGGAAAATTTTCAAACTTCGATTCGCTTGGACGCACAGTCAACAGCTCAAACAGTCAACAGATGACCACTTTGACCAAAAAGTCAACAGACAGTCAAAAGTGCAATTTTTTGTCAACATCCACATTTTGTCAAAAGATTCATCATGTGATCAATGGTTGATCATAATTCTCAAGAAAAGTTCAGAAATCGACAAAACTCAAAATTGCAAAATTAGAGTTTTTTACCTAAAATTCAACTGAACTTTGACCGACCATAACTCTGTCATAATTTATCAGAAAAATTCCAACCAAAGCTCATTCTCAAGGAAATTCAATTCTCTACAACTTTGATATTGGGACCAAGGTCAAGAAATGCTTCCGCCTAAGAGATATAAGCCAAAACATTACAGGTCATTTTCAAAGTCAACAAAAAGCAGTTTTTTGTCAAAGCCCATATCATCAAAATAACTTCTCCAAATGCAAAAACGCTTCCAAAGTGGCTTGTAGAGGACATCTTGGGCTTTCCAAAAAGTAAGAGAACACTTTCATAGGATCAAAATTGAGGGAGATATGCCTTGATGAAGTTGACCTTTTTTGGAAAAATGCATGAAACAAGTAATGACCAAAATTTGATTTTTTTTTTCTTTCAAAAAGGCCAATTCTTTTGTGATTCAATCTTGATTCTCATATGTTTAAAGATATTCACAACATATCCATGATTCATGACATTTTTATTTCATTTTAATTAAATTTTATTCATTTAAAGTTTAATTAAAGTGAGATAATTCAAAGATATTATCAAAGATGCTTATGGTTGCCAATCAAGACCAATTCAAGATGCTTAAAGATATTATTGCAAGATTGAAGAGAATAATACTTGAGTGATTAAACTATGGTTAAGTTTTTTAACCTAGCATAAAAGAATATTCCATTCTTTTTCCACAAAATCAATCATGACAACTTCCACTTGCAAGGCTTTATGATCATATCTCTTTGCCTATAAATAGAGCTTCATTTTCTTCATTCAAGGAGAGGAAAAAAAGGGGGAGGAACACAAAGAACAACAATAATCACCACAAAGTCATAGCTTAAGTTTATATTTTTGCAAAAGTTTCAAGAAACTTGTAAAAATCAAGGCTCATTCAAATAGCCACTTTCAATCAATTTCAATCACTCTATTCCACTCTTGGGACATCATAGAGTAAGTACAATGTAATTTTTAATATGTAGTAGTGTTAGGAGTTCATGAATTAAAAACTCCATATTTATGCATATTTTCAATTTCTCAAAAAAGATGTTTTAATTTTAGTTTTAAGTTGATAAAATGTTTATTTAATTTTTAACATAAAAATATTTTATTTCTTTTCCTAATTAATTTATTTTGATTAATTAATTAGTAATTATATAAATATTGCTTTTTAATTATTTTCAACCAATCAAAAAACTCCAAAAATATTTTCCTTTTAGATTTAGGTTTATATTTTTTATAATCTAATTTTTGACATATAAAATAATATTTTTCTTGTTAAGTTTAATTATTTGTATAATTATTTGTTTAATTAGCTTGTTAATTAACTTAAAATCAATTCCAAAAAAAAAATCACAAAAAGAATTAATTAAGTTTAATTTGTTTTATATTTATTTTTGTATATTATTTGATATTATTTCTTATCTTTTTCCTTTGTCCCGAATCAGAATAAAAGATCAAATATGGCAGAGATTGTATGCAGTTGATTTAAGACTTTTGGAAATTTATCGTGTAGTCGCTATGATTCTATCAAGCTTCTGATAAATTTTCATTAACTTTAAATCCGAGATCATCATTCACTCACCATCGATCTTCACTAACATCGTGAATATACTTGACTAGCTTCAAGATGATTCGCGTGCTAACATACTAACAATTAACTTTAAATTCCGCATTTTAGTATATTGTTCTTTATATTTCTTGCTTTATACTTTATTTTATCATTCATCATATTTATTTTTATGTTATTTTCTCTTTGTCCATTTGGACATATTATTTATGTTTCTGTTATTTTTTCTTTGTCCATTTGGACATATTATTTATATTTCTGCTATTTTTTCTTTGTCCATTTGGACATATTATTTATATTTCTGCCATTTTTTCTTTGTCCATTTGGACATATTATTTATATTTCTGCTATTTTTTCTTTGTCCATTTGGACATATTATTTATATTTCTGCTATTTTTTCTTTGTCCATTTGGACATATTATTTATATTTCTGCTATTTTTTCTTTGTCCATTTGGACATATTATTTATGTTTCTGCTATTTTTCTTTGTCCACTTGGACATATTATTTATGTTTCCGCTATTTTCTCTTTGTCCATTTGGACATATTATTTATGTTTCCGCTATTTTCTCTTTGTCCATTTGGACATATTATTTATGTTTCCGCTATTTTCTCTTTGTCCATTTGGACATATTATTTATGCTTCCGCTATTTTTTCTTTGTCCATTTGGACGCATTGTTTATGTTTCCGTCATCTTCCTTTTGTCCACTTGGACCATATTTTTACCTTTGAGCTAAAACATTAATAATCAAGATAAAACTAAAAAAAAAGCACTTTGCACACTTGCACCTCTATGGTCCTCCCTCTTATTACTTTTTTTAATCATACCATCATTTAAGAAAAGTATTAAATGCATAGGAAAGGTCTTATAAATTAAGAGTAGATAACTCGTAATTGCTTACTCAAACACTTTCATTTTTCAAACAACGTATTTTCAAAACTTCTCATCTATTTTCAAAACTTTCATCTGGTATTTGAAGGGCATTATTCCCGGTGAAACTCTTCAGAGACCTATGTGACCTATTGTCCATCTTCACTTCTTCTATTTTCAAAATCAATAAAGCATTTATACAAAAGTGAGCTAAGCAATTAAGAGCCCATGGATAACCATGGATACAAAGGGTGCTTAAAACCTTCCCTTTGTATAACCAACCCCCCGAACCCAAAATCTGTCAAAAGGTGTTTTTTCTGTTCTTTTATGCCCTTTCCTAAATATTGGACAAAATAAAAGTCGGTGGCGACTTTTGCAAAAAATAAAAAAAAATCAAAATAAAAGAAAGAGCAAGGAGTCAGTTCGCCTCAAAAAACCGAGTTACAGTATCACATAACCAAAAATGTGAGAAGTCGACTAAAACTTGTGGTAGACACCAAACAAATCAAATGTGAAGATGGAAAAGTGGTCAAACTTTGCGTGGTATTTGAAAAGATAATGGATGCTCGGAATTGTATAATAAATTCTTTCACAGAAGAGTTATAGTCGAATTTGTAATAAATTTCAAGAAGGTGTGTGCGAGATATCATGATTTTTCAAAATATGTTGAGAGTACTATTTTGGACCAGGTGAAGAAGAAAATTGTTTATGCTTGGACCGATCAAGTTAGATGGAAATGCAACAATTGACAGAGTTGAACATGCACATGCTACACTGAAGAATTGGTTGGGAGACAGTAAAGGTGATTTTTGTCGAGATTGAGATGAGATGAACTAAATGCTCTGAAACTTACATAGTGAGCAAGAGATGACTGACCAATGGAAGACCACCAATTTGTCCGCTATCAGATTATACAAGAGATGATGATGCATAAGGAATCATACATAAAGCTATACAAGAGAAAAGAAAATTACGATGCAATTTCCATTGCTCTTGTTCCTTGTGTTAGTGGTTTGACACTGTTTAAAAAATGGACGTGCTTCTCTAAAATGAGACATCTTATAACAAGTGCTTATGATATGATGAAATAATTCACCAAGTTGAGCGAGATTATAAGAGAATCAAATAATGAAAAGTGAAAGACAGAACCACCCATAAATATAGATTTAAGCGGTGATATATGTTTTGATGCATTTTAGTTTTTATCTAATATATTTAGGTGGTGACTCATTTTTTGTATGTAATGTTAGATTGATGTTGTCAACGATATAAATTGGATACATTTTGATAAATTTAAATGTATATTTCATTTTACTAAATTTTTGGATAAGATGAAATAATTCACCAAGTTGAGCGAGATTATAAGAGAATCAAATAAGCAAGAGTGAAAGACAGAACCATCAATAAATATAGATTGATGCATATTTTAATGCATTTTAATTTTTATCTAACAATGTATTTAATTGGTGACTCATTTTTTGTATGTAATGTTAGATTGATATTGTCAATGATATAAATTGGATATATTTTGATAAATTTAAATGTATATTTCATTTTTCTAAATTTTTGTGTTTCAAATTATTCTCATAACAAGTTATGTTAAACAGGTTATGTTATAAGAAATTATGTATAAACAAAGAGGAGTTAATCCGAAGCTGTACTTCTAAATTCACCTTATTTATTAAAAAAAAAGAAGCTAACAGGGAATAATTTGGAACTGCATTTTTCGTAGAAGTCATTTTTACGTGATTTACAAAACGCAACAAGGTTAATTCGGAAGTACATTTTCGAGTTATCCATTGAGACATGATTGAGTGTCTATAGTCCATATTGATCTAAAACTTATAGAAATATGAGTGTCCCTTGTGTTGTTAGCAAAATCACACACACAATATCTCAATATTAAGACCCCGCTTTTGTCTACTTCAACAACGACAGCCCCTTCTTAAATTTAGGTTCACAAAGAAAATCTATTGCTCTATCCAAACAATCGAAGAGTTGTGAAACTCTCATCGTGCAGGTTAAAACCAATGAAAAAATAACTAATTTATCTAACATATGATTTTATTTGAATTTAATTGATATTTTTAATTATTCACAATTTTTGTTGTGTTTAGCATTTAACATGTTAATTGTCATTTTATTTAATATAGTGCTTACGTTCACTGTATTTATTAATTGAATTAAACATTTTAAATTCTAGAATCCGAGAACTATAGAAACACACATTAAACTCCATATTTATGAACATTTTTGTCAAAAAAAAGTTTTTTTCAAAAAGGTTGAACTAAAGTCGACACCTTTAAGTTTAAAAATTAAAGAAATTATTCCATTTTATGTTTTATATCTGTTAGAAAAATCTTAAAGTGTGATGAATAAAAGTGCATCACAAGTGAAAAATGATACTTTCTATACCAAAATAATCAATTTAGTCTCATTGATAGATGTGCAAAGACATTATATATAGGATATAAGTTTGAACTTGTTATATCTCTTGTTCATATTTAGGCTCTGTTTGGTAAAATTAGCTGATAGCTGATAGCTGGTAGCTTTTAGTTTGTAGCTGATAGTTTTTAGCTGGTAGCTGGTAGCTGATAGCTGGCAGCTGATAGCTGATAAGCTAATGTGAGTGTTTGGTAAATTAGCTGTTTCATTAGCTGATAGATACAAAATGACATTAATGACATTTTAATTAATGAGGGTAATAATATATTTTAGTTAAAATAATAAGGGTATTAATGGAAGAAAAACTCACAAGCTAAAAGCTACAAGCTCAAAAGCTACTTCAATTAGTTTTTGAAAGAAAAGCTAAAAGCTAGTAAAAAAGCTACAAGCTAAAAGCTAAAATAGAGTTACCAAACAGAGCTTTTTTATTAATACGAGCTGAAAAGCTAAAAGCTAAAAGCTAAAAGTTCTTTTTTGTCTTATAGAGTAAATTTCGACCACTTGATAAAAAAAAAAACAAAATAATCAACTCAATAAACTAATTTACACAATTTAAAAAATACATAAATGAATGAGAAAGATATTGGGCCCGTTTGTTTTGACTTTTTTTAAAAATGATTTTTGTAGTGTTATTAAATTTTGTGAAAAAAAATTTTACAAAGAAACTTTTTATAAAAGCTTCAAATGAAAATTTTGTTTGAATAGTTATTCTTAAAATGTGATTTTAGGTATTTCATCTATTTATGGGAAAAAAATTTGGATATCAAAATTTCAAAAAATCACTTAGTTTTGAAGCTATTTCAAATAGATTTTCATAAAAATCATTTTTGAAATACGACTTTTTGAAAAAATTATGATTTTGACAAAGTTTTGGTCTTCAATTATGTATGTTTATGTTATAAGATGTCAAAATTAGTGTTTCATTTTAGAAAAAACGAATATAAAAAAATTTGTAATATTTTAAAAAACGGTTTTAGAAAATCTATTTTCAAAAATACAAAGAAAAAATTCATTCTTTTAAAGCTGAAACAAATTGGCCCATTCTCTCTATTCCAAATAACTGACTCAATTAACTAATGTGCACAAGTTAAAAAATATATATACATAAATGAAAGAGAACATTTATTTTCCTGCTAAAACGTTAGTTTGATTTTATATTGGTACATTCATCTTTAGTATATATAAAAGTTTGAAAATGTTAAATTGAGAGTAATGCTTATAGTATTACTCCCTCCGTTTTTTATTATAAGTTGTTTTAGACTTTTCACACATTTTAAGAAAAATAATAATTGTTGTATGAAAATGAGAAATTATGAAGGTTTTTACAAAATTATCCTTCATTAATGACATATACTTGAAAGGAGAGAGAATAATAAATATTTAAGGATATAATAGAAAAAATTGCATTAATTATTCATTGGAATTGTAAAGCGACTTATATTTAAATACAATTTTTTTCCAAAACGACTTATAATAATAAACGGAGGAAGTATTTAATAAAGGGTCATGCTAACGTGTGCCCTAAGGGCACATTTTAAGGATACTATAATTAGAAAAAGTTAAATGTAATTAAATGCAATAGAGTCATTTAAAGTTTCAATACATTGAATGCACGCGTTTCAAGCAAATATTTCTATAAATATGTCATTAACTTGTCCCTTGGGGCACTTGTTAGCTTTTCCCTTTAATAAATACAATTGAAAAAAATCTTATAAATATTGTCAGATAAATACACCTAGTCAGTTTCCGAAGAACTAGAAGAACTTGTACTATCAGATAAAACTTCATCGAAAATGTCATCTTTTAGAAAAGACAAGAAACCCGAGCCTGGAGTCGATGAAACTTCAGAAGCTTTTGGTTCTTCTACTTTCTTCGAAATTGTGAGCTTATCACCAATTGCATTGCTATCAGGTTTGATCTCAGATGAATTACTTCCTTCGCCAATTCTTTTTGCCGCAGAATTGTGCAACGCCGTTTTCTCTTTAGCTTTGATCTCATTTGATGCTGCGGAATGAATTACGGTTGTGTTTATTTTTGGATGAATGACATTCGAATTACTGTGAGCGCTACCATGGGACTGCTTGGCTTGGAAGGCCGTTTCGCTCTGTTTGCCTGCCAAAGCATTTGGTGTTCCTTGCGATTTAAGCTGTTTCCACTTGTTGTATGGATCCACCGTGGACTGTGATATAGGTAGTTTCGACGAATCTACTGAACCATTTACTTTCTCTGGGGTTTGTTTTGATCTCTTGGAGGCAACTGAGCGCACAGTTAAACCAAGATCTTCTTTGGCCCATTTATAGACTGCACTTAGTTTTCCATGCAAAGCTTGATGAAGAACCTCCAATTCACTGATTGCGTAACGGTAGAGGAGAATTTTGTCTGTCCAAGGACAAGAACAAAGCTTTCTTGCATGATCAAGACACACAAACTTGTCATCTGAACACGAACAACCAACAGCTGACAGGAATAAATCACGCAGACATATGCTACATTCCCTTTTACAACTGGCGTCAAAGCTTTCATCCATTTTTTGTGATTTGAAAGAAGTAGAAATAAATTTCCTCTTCAAATTCTCACTACTGATGCGAGACTGCACAAATGAAACGAATATAATTAGTTTGCATACGGTATGTATATCCAACATGAAAGAAGCAAATTGCGCAGTCAGATCCATACATTCAAAGATTCTTTTAAGATCCCATTTCTTTGATATGCATCTCTACACGTTAAGTTCTCGGTCGTGCTCTTCATAAGTATATCAATTTCCCAGCGGACCCTCACAGTTTCCCTTGCTGCTCCCAGTAACAACTTATCGAATGAAATTGATGTCTTTCTCTTCTGTTCACAATATTGCTCTACAACATTCTGTCCATGAGGCAGCCACTCGAGAGGAGCAAAGTTTGCCACTTCAGAACAGTTGAAACCACAATCAAATCCTGAATGATATGCTCCAGGGAAGACAAGAACAAATTCACGAGGATACTGAATACAACGATATACCGGTATACCCTCTGCCTTCAATACTGAGCAGGATAACTGCATAGTCTGTACGGAATATTCATATCAAGAATCAATATTTCATATTGCAGACCTCATATTTCATGTGATTGGGAGTTACCCCATTAGATAGAATTGAATGCGCCGAAGAATATTTTCAACTTTTATTTTCTGTATTGGATATTGATGGCTTTAGTGTTATAATTGTTAAACGTTACATCAACAGCGAAAAGAATACATAACATTCGAAACTGGAGTAGAGAGGCCAAACATAACATGAAAACTGACTTTGGACAGTTTTGTAGCAGTTATAGTTTATGTTATTACAAGAAACAATCATATTCTTACCAGATCATCATGCAAATCAGATTTTCCTGCATTCATATCTCCGAGATACTTCTTCCAAACTGTTTCAAAGTGATCAGCAGATCTTCCTGGGACACTATACCATACTTTGGGTTCACCCATATGCATGTAACATAACGAGTACAATTGGTGCTCTTCAACTTTCTGTTTTGTCAAATGATCATAAAGGATAGTAAATAGGTGATTCTATATTTGCATTTTGAATTTTATCGGGAAGTTTTCCCCCCTAAAAAATTAGGAAAGAAACAAAGATGCAATAATTCAATGACATTACCCATTTAAGTGGAGAAAAGCACATTCCCACATGTACCCTAGGAGAAAATTTACGTGCAGCTTCAGGGTTTTCAAAAGAAAGAAGAGAGCCTGGGAGTGAAATCATATTATTTAAGTTCCATCCAGATTTCATATATTCAGGGTCAGAAACAGTTGGAATTGGAAATCCACTGCTAAAATCTCCAGCCTCCAAAGTATTACCACAGAGAACCTAAAACAATGTCGCAGAATTACATAATTAATATTTCACAACTAATCGAGGACTTAATATATAAAAGGGCATTACATGTTTCACTTAAATTTCATCAATATACCTCAATTTCTTCAGTTGGATTTTGAACAATCCGTCCGTACTCACCCTCAATATTCCCAACAGATGGCTCCCTTTGCTGTTGATGTATGGCGTCATTTTTATCAGAACCCGTAATCTTAATCTCATCCTTGCAGTTGAAGTATTGGATCTTGAAATCATCTGCCAATTTCTTGAACATTTTGAGAGTGAACTTGGGACCGGATTCAGGCTTACCGTCACAGCCTTCAACATTTCCGTTATTTGAGGTGCAAATGCTTCTATTACCAAGATGAGAGTCCATCTCTCCTTTAATCACTTTTCTTCTCTTGCTTTCGGTAGTATCATGAGAGCTAGCCATACTTTCTTGTGCAAGCCGAACTTGGTGCCCATCAATTCGCTGAGTTTGAGCAACAAATTCAGAGCTTTCCCATACATTCTCTTTTTGAAGAGTACATGACAGTTTCCAACTCCTAGGAGGGACAATACGGCATATTCCATATGGTTCTGCTCGGGAACGTATGCTTGCGATGTATCCAAGTGTGTCTTTGAATTCCTGCATGATGTATACAACCACATGAATCCATATTATCAAAGTTTCTTTTAGAGCCTTCATAAAGTATTCATCTGTATTCTATAAACTCAACAAGCATATGAATCCACATTCGATGATATAAATCATGAGTTACACATAAAAACACATGGGTGAATACATACTAATACTATTATGTTAAGTGGTTGGTACCTCTTCTGTTGGACGGAAAATAGGAGCATCTTCCAGAACTTCTCTTCTTGCATCCTCAGGATGCCACCTTGCTGTTACCTGGTTCAAGGCTTTGATAAATAAAAACCAAACAAATACATATATAGGAGAAGATGTCATTTCTATAACATCAAGGAAACCTAAGGTGAAAGACATGTCTACAGTCTACCTTTAAACAATTACTGCAGTTTGGACATCCATATACAGTTCCTTTTGGACGAGAAGAATTTGTATGGGGATTCTGCAAATAAGAAGTTCAAATCCATAGTAAATTTGCCTTCATACTTAAAACAAACTAGTCATTAAATAATAGCATTTAAAGGTTTTAACAGATAACTGATTCTTTACTACTACCAAGTCAAAGCGTAAATTATAAACATAATGGAGAAAATTGAAAAATCACCTTAACCATAGGTCGATGCTCAGCGCAAAATTCCTCAGATTTGCACCTGTCCTTCTCCGATACTATCCATGGCCGATGTGCATAAATCGGGTTATATGAAGTATTGTCATCCATCTCAGGTTTAGTCTTCGTGGGGATCGGGTCGGACTTACTGGTTTTCTCAACCTTGTCATCCTTTTTCAAGAAAAAAGATGTTAGAGATACAAAACCAGGTGGAGCTGAAAGACCTTCCATCCTCTCGATTTCGGAACATCGGCTTTCTTAGCCAACTTCCATCATCACTGTAGGCAAAATCCAAACAAATCTTAGTACTAAAAGATACTACCTCTGGTCCTATTTATAAGAGAAAGTTGACTTTTTAGATTCATTGAATAATTAATATATTTGATCTATTATACAATCCAAATTCAGATACATTGATTGTTCAATAAACCTAAAAAGTAAATTTTCTCTTATAAATAGGACTAGAGGGAGTATTACGAAGAGAAAATGAAATAATGCAATATATAAATATCAATAATTTGTTTATATTAATAAATAATTATAAATATAAATAAATGATGCCGCTAGGAATTGAACTTGTTCCTGCATATTACACTCCTTTAACTCAACTAGCACTCATTTAATTCAACTAGCATATATCAGTTGAAGTGTTGAACTATCCCACCCACCCAGGAGTCCTTAAGTCATTATTATTATTATAGATCACTCAACAGTTCAAACTCCAAACTAGTGAAAGTACAACAACTCACTAAAACATCCCAAATTTCATTAGGGTAAAAAACTTCCCTTTTTGTACTTTAGTTGTTATCACTTCTTGAGTTTCAGTTCTAAGGCTTAACATGCAAGACAGAATCTAATGTCAAAAATTCTATATGATACAAAGTTCAATTCGGCGAGTAGTACAGTACTATGGTACCAAAGGAAAATGTAAAAAATCACTATATGATAGAAAGTAAAATTCGTCAAGTAGTTCAGTATTATATACCTTGGGTAGAGCTTTGATCTGATCCGCTGCAACTGAATTCTCTGCGGCGTAGCGTGTTGTAGAGGCGGCTAACGTGGCGTAGGTTACTGGTAGTGGCGGCGGAAGAGGAAGAGTGAGCACGTTTTCCGGCCAGATGAGTTGTGTTACTTTGGTCTGGTCTGGTCTGATGGGGACTCAACTACATTTGGGTCAATTTGGAATTTAACACAAAACGTTTATTTATTTTAATTTATTTTTTATGGTGTGAAATTTAGGTAAGTTTTATTCAATAAAAAAAATGCAACTATTCAATTTTTAAATTATTTGAAATTTTAAATGTTTTTCTAAACTTTTAAGAAAATTTTAATAAGTCATGAATTAATGCATTTTTCTACTTCGGTTACTCTATTAGGATTTTACAAGTTGGAATTGTATACTCTACATGTGTAAGATGCATTTTTTTATAGAAATTCTATACACATCTTAATTGTAAAATCTAAAAGTGTAAAATGAATTTTTTTAGAAAATTTATACAACACTTATAAATGATTGTTAAGTTTTTGATTAAAAAATATAACTAACGAATAATGACATATAAAACATTAGTGTTAACTATTTTTTTAATTTTATTGTTTATTGTAATTCTCTTTAATTTGAGACATTAATCTCAGTTATTCTAAAAAAAATTGATTTTTATTAGAAAAAAGTATCAACATATTTAATAATCCTAAAAAAAATATTTTACAAAAAATAAAGAAGTTGAAATGATTATTATTTTTTAATATCTGAATAGTAAGATCTCTAAATATAAAAATTGTGAAAAATAATGTATCATTTTTTTCTAATGTATCATTTTTTAAATTCTTTTGGATGAAAACAATGTATACACAAAGTAGTAATCTGTTTGAAACACTTTTCAAAAATTCTTTTTCTAGTTTTTAATTTAAAAAAAAAAAAAAAAGTTAAGCTATCCTTGTCTTCTTCCTCTCTTTTTTCATTTTGTCTTATTTTCGCGATTGTGTGTCTTCTCTGCTTAGGTGTTTCGTTTTTCTGGTTTTCTCTTTTTTGGGTGTTCGACTTTCTCTGGTTTCTTGGCTTTTTTCTCTGTCTCTTTCTGAGTTATTGCTTCATCTGTTTTTTTGACTTTTTTCTCCTCCATTTTTGCGATTGTCTCACCCTATAAGGTTCATGCCTTCGTCTGCAATATGTCGTTTAACCATGGCAGAATCCAACAAAATGACGAGATCTATCAACCTCAACAACACTGAAGAACCAATCTCATATGAATTCGTTTTGATTAAAACCCCTCCTCCAAATCAAGCTGCACATAACAGACAAATCATTACACAAGAAAAGGGGGTCAAAGACACCACAGAAAGATTGAGAATTAGAGTAACATAACACAATTTAGTATTCCTTAAAATGTGACAACACAAGCTTCTGGCCATATGCAAGGGTATAATCAACCTTCAAACTCCAAATCTCCATGCTACATGGTCTACGAGGAAGAAGAAGTTCAAGAACATCAGAAAGAAGAAATAGTTAGCATCCTGGGAAAGATAATCACAGAAAAACCAATCCATAAAAAACTACTCCCTCCATCTCATAATAAGTGTCCCATTTGCATTTTTTCCTTGTCTCAAATTAATTGTCCATTTACAATTTCAATGCATCAATCATTATTATTTTTCCACTATTATACCCCTATTTAGTAACTTTCACGTTATTCAACTACTATTAATAGGGGTATTCTAGTAAATGACATTAACTTTTTTACTAAAACCAACACATCCAATCATTTTCTTAAAAACCGCGCATTGCTCAAATAGGACATTTATTATGAGACGGAGGGAGTATATGCCATATGCGCTGGCAAACATATGGTGCAACTCTAGAAATCTATCAAGTAAAGAAATAGATTCATGTCTCTTCCAAATATCAGTTGACAACAACGAGGATCATAGGCGAATCCTAAAAGGAAACCCATGGTTATTCTGGAACTCCTAGCTAATATTATAGGAGTAGGACGAAATTTTTTATCTCCTCCCTGGAATTCTCCAAAGCTCCGATATGGGTCAAATCTTGGGGATTACTTATTAATGATAAAACTACAAAAATGGGCAAAAAATTGGAAGAGATGCAGGGGGAAGTCCTTGATACAGGGGTATTTGAAATGCCAGATAAAACCATAATAGCCAAAGCAAAAGTTAACCTAAAGGTTGATATTCATATCATGCTTGAAATGTACATAGGCAACAGAAATAATAAAGTGAATTGGATCGACTACCGCTATGAAAAACTACCTATGTTTTGTTTTTATAGTGGTTTCATGGGACACATCGAGGAGCATTGTTCAAAAGTTATTCCTCCCAGTCATGGAATAACATAAATCAATCTCCTGGACCCCTGAATGAAAACCTCCCAAACAGAGAAAAGACAGATTCCTCAAACTAAAAATAAATTAAGCAACAATCTTATGCTAAAATCCAACATCAGTCAACATAACCCCATCCCAAAAGAGATGATAGAGAAATTATCCAAAATAAAATTGGATGAAGAAAAAGAAGAAGAAAATATCAAGGTTGATACCTCTACCCTACAAAACAAAAAGAGAGGGATTTTAGAGATTGAGGAATTTCCAAACACCAACTCAGCAATAACAATATCCAATCACGTTGGCCTTAAGAACAAGGAAGCCACTAAAACATGAAATTTTTTCCTGGAATGTAAGGGGGTCGGGAAACCCCCAAATAATTCGTTCTCTAAAATAGATGATAAGCTCTCTCTCTCTCTCTCTCTCTCTCTCTCTCTCTCTCTCTCTCTCTCACACACACACACACACACACTATCTCTCTCTCTCTCTCCCATTCTATTGTTTTCTTAACTGAAACCAAAAAGTGTAGTAATGATAAAATCTTAAAAAATCTTAGTAAATTTGGTCTCCTAACCAACATCTATAACATTGATCGTATTAGAAATGGGAAAGGAAAATCCGGGGGCTAGCCTTAATGTGGAACGATAATGATATAGATATGTACATTCTTGATTATAATAATATGATTGATTTATATGTGACTCTCTAATTTTGATAATTATAATGACAACTAGAGCGGAACTGGCATATATGGCTATCTTAAGTCTAACAAAAAATATCTTACATGTAACATGATAAATAACCTTGCCCAAAGATATGATTATCCCAACAGGTAACTTTTGGAGATATGAACATTGTTACTTGCACTAATGAAAAAATAGGGGAAACCCAATTGGCACCAGTCTAACTAACCATATAAATAATACGTTTACCGATTGTCAATTGTTGGACCTAAGTTTTGAAGGAAACATGGTGTAGTAATTATCAGGGAGATAGCTACATGGTGGCTAGACTGGACCACTTTATGGCTACAAAGGGATGAAAATTAAGATATGTACCCTCAATTCACCAACATGCATCTTCCTAGAACTACGCCTAATCATAACCCTTTACTTCTGGATTTTAAGAAGGATAATCTAAACCAAACTTCCAGAAACCACAAAGATAGACCTAAGAGATTCAAAAATATTTGGATTGAGGATATTGAGACCGAATCCATTATTCTTAATAGTTGGAATAATAAATTATCGAGAGATATCAAACAGAAGCTGAATGTGAATTTTAAGGAGGTGTGGCACTAGGCAAAACAGAAGAATGGTATTCCTACCAAGGAAATCAATAAAACTCTTAAAAGATTGAAACATATCCAAGACATGTGTTGTGAAATTTGACTAAAAATTCATTCATCGTTGATAATTGTTGAAAAATAATTTGAATCATCACATTATTATATTTGGAGTATTCATCGATCATTATCATGCATCGTAATAAAAAGTCAAAGAAAAGTCAGTATTTCACATGTTGAAGAAATTGACTAAAATTTCATTTTTTTTCATTATGAATTTTTGAAAAATAAATTCATGATTATTTGAATTATCGTCATAATATCCATTTAAATTTTATTAATCATTTTGATGCATCATAAAACAAAAATCAAATTTTTAGAAGGCCCAAAATATCTTTCATTTACTACATCATTATTTCATAGATTTATTGCATTATTATTCACTATTTAATTAAATAAGCTTCTAGAATGCACTCACACCCTTTCCATCTCATTTTTCTTAATTTCTAAACTATCCTTTTTAGAGTCTATAAATAAATTCATTCTCATTTAGAAATTTCACCACCAATCATTAAATAAACTAAGCCAAAACTCTCTTCATTTTTTTCCTTCATTTTCTTTATTCATTTATTCCTTTTTATTGAATATGTAGACTCTTATGTTTGTTCTTTATTTAATTCTAGTGCATTTTTATGCTTGCTTTATTTATTTAATACCTTAATCATCACCATTTTGCATGAAAACTCAATTAATTTTGAATCCAGAGTTGAAAAGTATTCTTGAACCTCCATAAGAAAAAAATGATTTGTTGTTGTTTAATGGCTCTTATGCTTACTCTTTATTTAATTATATTGCATTTTTATTCTTGCTTCATTTATTTAGTATCTTAATCATCACTATTTTGCATGGAAATTCTATTGATTCCATGA
The DNA here is from genome assembly GCF_029867415.1 of Vicia villosa. Taxonomy (NCBI): domain Eukaryota; kingdom Viridiplantae; phylum Streptophyta; class Magnoliopsida; order Fabales; family Fabaceae; genus Vicia; species Vicia villosa. The sequence goes on from NC_081185.1 coordinate 134,335,134, forward strand.
AAAAGTGATTAAATGTGAATTAATTTTTCATTTTTTCTGTAAATTCTTGTTGTTTATTTAATGATTTTGAGTACAGATCTTTGTTTATGAGATCGAGTAGATGGATTTTCATTATTCATTTCTTTAATTCCCTGAAAAAATTAGCAAGTTATGGCCAAATCAATTCAAAAAAGGGTTGTTGCGTTTTTTATTTTGTCGTAAAGTTTTGTTGTTTATTTGTTGATTTTGAGCTTAAATTCTTGTCCGTGAGACTGAGTAGATGAAATTTCATTATTCATTAGAGACCCCCTCTTTTTACCTCATTTAGTCTAGAGCATTTTCCTAATTGCACTCCCATTTTGTACCTCATTTTATCATTTGTTTATTTTATTTATTGTTTTTCTTGGTTTTCTTTTTAGAACTAGGACCTTAAGCCCATTTATTTCTTTTACTCTTTCACACTCTTGTATTGATAATGCATCCCCTTCTTTTTTATTATTTCTTTTATTTTTATTTATTTTATTTTTGTAATTTATTTTATTTCCTTTAGTTTTTTATTCTCATTCTCCCCATGTAACCAAATGTATCCCTCTCCCTTGCTTGTACTTTGTTTCACTTTTAATTCTTGCTTTATCTTCGTTTAGGTAACTTGAATAATCGAATAATGTGATAACTAAAAGCAACCCTTTTCCAAAATAAAAAAACACTCGATCCAACGTCGAGTCTTTTTCAAAATCATACGCAAAGGTGAATGCAACGCGAGTGCTCGATCCAACGTCGAGTATCTCTTCCGATTAACTAAAAAACTTTCATAATAAATTTCAAATGGTTGATCCAACGTCAAGCCGTTTCTTCGCAAAAATCTTTTATAAACAAATAGGATTAAATGGACGAGCTGGAAGAATTTCCTACCTTTTGCTAAATTAATTGGATACAAGATGAATACATTGGCCATTCGATTAATTATGATCCGATCAAAACACTTTAATTAAGCGAGTTAAGTTCGAACTCAATAGACAATAAATTAGCGAGCTGGATGAATATCCTACGATTCACGAGTATTTGAATACGAGATGAATATCTCGGCCATTTGATTCCCACCCACTATTAAGGAGTTAAAATTAAACTCGTCTAACTCTTTTCAATAAAACATGATTAAACAGACGAGCTAGAAGAATTTTTAACCTTTCCTCAAGTGTTTGAATACGAGATGAATATCTTGGTCATTTGACACCCATATCCTATAACATCAATTTCAACACATTCAAACCTTTTTGTCTTTTGGCTTTTCAATTCAAAACCCTTTTCATAAACAAAAGATGCTTTGTCCATTCCACGATAATGCAAACAACATTTCCACATGTGAAGATCAAACGTTTTCCACTCGAATGTGATGATGGGAAGAATCTATGTCGATCCAGATTCAGTCATCCATTCTTGAAGTAATGCAAATGTTTAATTGTCAATGTTTTGGGCAACAATATTTTCCGTTCAAAGACGACTTAAGAATCTTTCACTAAAATGAACCAACCTACCGAAATTTTCTACCTAGAACTACGTAGCCTTGAGTTCTCCATCGCACATGGAGATACGTAGGAGAGAAACCCAAAGTCTCATCAGGCACAATAATAACAAAAAAATCCAAAAACCATTTCTTTCTCTTTTCTCGATTAATAATTAGAAGAATACAAACATCACACTAACACTCATTCGTTAGACTAACTAAATGGGTCCCGCTACGTACAACAGATATGAGGGGTGCTAACACCTTCCCCTTGCATAACTCACTCCTGAACCTGCTCTTGATTGCGATGACCATCTTATCCTTTGTTCTTTCGTGGGGTTTATCGATATTTTTCCTTTCCCTTTGAAATAAATAAATTTCAGTGGCGACTCTGTTGTATTTCGAGCGTGTGATGCGTTCGAGTATTTTTCGCATCGCGACAACTACCAATAAAGAGGAAGAGATTCAAGAGGTCATAGTCATTTTCTACAAGGAGCAATTTTAAACCAGAAATACCATAACTACTGAAGAATGCTTTAGATATCACCTCATTACAATGAAAAAGGATATGAAAAGGGAACTTGAGAGACCTTTTATTCAAGAAGAAGTTTATCTAGCCATAAAGAATCTCAAAAGCAATGCCTCCCCTGGCCCGGATTGCATTCAGCCAGCTTCTACCACCACTACTGGCATGTGGTTGGGGAAGACACGACACAAGCTATCCTTAACATTCTCAACAATAATGAAACCCAAAGAAACTTAACCATACCATTATTAGCCTTATCCCTAAAATAAAAAACCTTGTTAAATCTTTAAAATTTAGACCTATAGTCCTTTTTAATGTTATCATGAAAGTCATCACTAAGACCCTTGCTAACAGAATACAACCAATTCTACCTCGCATTATCAGTGCTAATAAAAGTGCCTTTGTCCAACAATGACTGATATGTGATAACACAATAATAGCCTCCAAGATATTTAACTACATTCAGAAAATGACAAATAACAAGAATGGACATGTTGGCATCAAGTTGGACATGGAGAAAGCCTATGAAAGGATGGAGTGAAACTTTACATAAAAAACCTTAAGCACTATAGGATTCCCTTCCAAAATCACCAACATAATTATGAATTGCATAAAAACGGTTACTTTATATATTCTTATCAATGGCTACCATATAGAAACAATCCTACGAGATAATTAGACAGGGAGATCCCCTATCCCCCTACATCTTTATTCTTTGTGCTGATATCTTTTCTAGTCTTATATATAATGAACAAAAGGAAAAAGAGTTTACAGTAATAAAAATGGCTAAGACAACTCTAAATATAATGCATCTTTTCTTTGTAGATGACAACTTAATAATTTGCAGAGCTGGGGAGAAAGAGGAAAAAAAGCTCCTAAGCATAATCAATACCTACCAGGAGAACTCAAGACAAAAGATAAACATAGGAAAATTGAAATAATGTTTAGCAGAAGTACTCATCATAGCAAGAAGGCCTTCTTTCAACAAACTTTAAGCATCCCAGCTATGACTAAAATCAAAACCTATCTGAAGCTGCCTACCCAGGTTGGCAACTCTAGAAATCTTAGCTTCAGCTACATTTTAGATAGAGTCAGGAAGAAAAGCAATGAATGGAAAGACATCAAACTATCCTATGATGGAAGAGATATTCTCCTAAAAGCGGTTTTACAAGCCATACTTACTTATATAATGATCTTTTTCTTTCTTCCAAAAGGCCTTTGTCATAATATAAAAAGTTTGACAACTAACTATTGGCGGGAAAAATAAGAAGATCCAATGGACTAATTGGAAAACTTTGTGTACTTATAAGCAATAAGGTGGGTTATGATTTAGAACCATTCATGAGTTTAATAAAGCACTTCTGACTAAGCAAGTACGGAGACTTCACACTAATCCTAATGCCATAGTGGCTAGAGTCCTCAAAGGCAAGTATTACCCCAATACAGACATTATTAAGGCTAAAAAGGGTTTAAGATCTAATTCCTTTGGAGAAGCATACATAGCAACATATAATATATACGAAAAGGAAGATGTTTGCATATAGGTAGTGGCAGATATGTTAATATATGGGAAGATAACTAGATTCTTGATCTATTTGGTTTAAAATCTTGACGCAAAAACCCTTGGAAACAAGTGTTAATGGAGTTAGGGACCTGGTGGATGAGGAAAAACTGATTGGAACATCAAAACTATAAACAAAACCTTTAACACTAGAGACAAAGAGTCAATCCTTAGTATCACTCGCTACAACTTGGAGGAAGAGGATTTGATAGGGTGGATGACCAAGAAAGATGGCCACTAAAATGTCGAATCTGGATATTATTGCATAACTAAATGGAACAAGAATAATAATATAGAGAGCTCTGATAGAAACAGAGAGACAAAAATATGGCAGAAAGTTTGGAATAGAAATGTCACCCCTAGGCAAAAGTATCTTATATGAAGGCTTCTAAGAAACATAATACCTACAAGAGACAACCTAAATACTAGGGGGTAACTAGGACATTTTTTCCCAGATACAACTCTAAGATTGGGACTACATATCACTGTTTCATGGGTTCCAGATGGGCTAGACAAATCTGGTTTGGCTCTTAACTGAAAATGAAGTTTTTGATAAAAGGAACAAACTACTTCATAGAATGGACAAAAAATAAAATTCTAACTATGCAAAAAAGCATACTCAACATATTCATAATCTTGACGGATATAATATGGATAACCAGAAAAATACTTATCTATGAGAACAAAGACACACCTGTGATAGAGGCGATGAAACAAGTTATGGGTAATAGCAGCAGATATCCAACAAGCTAAGTGCACCAAAGAGCAACAAGATTCTAGGACAAATTGCAATATTAACAATCAAATCTCCCAAATTATACACAAAGAGAAATATGAATGAGAGAGAGAAGAACTAGAGCAGGAATGCTAACCAAATATTTTTTTTATTAATCTTTCAAAAAAAAGAATTTTCCTATAAAATTTATTTTATTTTTTAAATAAAATAATTTATATTATTATTAAAGTTGTATGTGACATATGGACACTATCAAGTTAATGACATGTCATAAAATAAATTGTCAACTACTCAAATATGAAGAGAGACAAAAAAAAAAACATAAAATGTTAAATAGAAAACTAAAAAGCTAGAGTTATTTTAGAATAAATGAAAAGATTAAGAAAAATCAAAATAGAGGGACCTTGAAAGTACATTGTTCACGTTAATGAAAAATATAATTATATATATAATTCATTAATGATCTTAAGACTTTGTTTGCGAGTTTGGAGGGAAAGGAAGGGGAGGACTTTGAAAATTATGAAGGATTGAGTGAAAAGAATAAAAAGATTTTGGGTATGAGGGTTTTGGAGAGTTTGATTTTATTTATAACACCAAAAACTTTCTAAAATGGGAAAACTAAAAAATTGTATTGAATGAGAGTTTTGGTAGGGATAGCAACGAGTAGGGTCGGGTGCGGGTTTGACACTACCCAAACCCGCATCCGAAATCACCACCCGAACCCGAACCTAAACTCAAAGGTTATTCGGCTGGTAAAATAACACTCACGCCCACATCCGTTGAGTTTGGGTTTTTCCACCCGAACCCAAACCCACAGTAAAACACACAAAATACAACAACAACATTGAAATTTTCCATCAATTCAAACGGGTAGAAAAACGCCGTAAAATTAAAATATATTTAGGGGCATAAAATACAACAGCAACAACATTAAAACACTACGTAGAATTATATATATTTAGGGGTACTTATGTAATTTCAGGTATAAGCGGGTGTGGTTTCAGGTGCGGATTTTACACTACCAAAACCCACACCCGAACCCGAACCCAGTCAACTCGGGTTTTCATATGTTGAGTCGGATTCAAGTGCGGGTGGGTCCCGCGAGTTTGAGTCTGCTTGCCATCCCTAGATTTTGAAGGGCTTACATAAATTTTCCAAATATCTTTTAGGTTGTTATAGTATTCTGAAAATTAAATATAGAGTAATGATAATGACTCTTTTATTATTCTAAACAAAATTATTTTTTCAAAAAATGTCAAATATTTTTGTATATTTTTTTAAAATTTCATTTTTGGAAGCCTTCCCCTCTCCTCCCCTGCAAACTCACAAACAAAGCATAGAGATCTATTCATTATGAAATTAGGAATAAATAACATATGGAATCAATAACCAATCATACCGTATATTAGATTTCAACAGCAAATTAATTTAAGGGTATGTTTGAATTGATGGAATATGATGGAATTGAGCGGAATGACAAATTTGCTCTATTCCATCATGAATTATTCAAACAATGGAATGACATATTTATTCCATTCCGCTGTGTTCCACTCTATTCCATCCCGCTCCACTTCATTCCATTCCGTTCTTTTAGTCTCATCTCTAATATAATTTTATTATCTATTAAATCTAACAGTAGATAATTTTAGTTTTTAGTATAGATATTCAACCAAGTAAATTGGACTCCTTTGTTCAACTGAATATAAAATTAAAGTCAATAAAATTATCGTTCTTTGAGTTCGACACTCAATAGTTTCTACCACCGTATTTTAAACTAACAATGATTTAGTAATACTTTATAAAATCAAAATAAATATCCATAGATGTCTAAGTACTTTTGTTATCCCTTATCTTATATTTTACACATTTAGCCGAAAAGGAACTATCTTCATTTCTCTAGTATTGCTGCCTTGATTTTCCTGAGACATTAGATAGAAACATTTTTAAGCAGCTAATGTAGGTTCTTGCATAAAGGCTTTGTTCTGCAAGCCATTTTAAACTAGTTGATTATTAAAGATTTGGAATCTAGAGGTTTTTTTATTTTTATTATTCAATGGCTAATGTTTACTATTTCAAATTAGATGAGTTGCAATGCCAAGCTTTTCATGTCCTCTCATCACATTCTACAAGTTGAATAGATGTGTGTTTGTACTATTTAGTACATTAGGTGTTGTCACTGAAAATGACTTTGTGCTTTCATGAGATTTAGATGCCTAAGAAAGAACTTGGAGAAATGCTATAACAGGACTTGAAATAAGAGGTGTAAAAGTGAGAACTTTAAATACATCATTGTTCAATTTATAAGGTCCATCGTCAAAGAAAAAAACACCATTTGAACAAGTTGAAGAGCTTAAGCAAATTGAAAATTTATTTTTCAAGCTCAAAGTTGATGAAAATTGTGAAGGAAATGAAACTTTTGTTACACCTTTAGCAAGACCATTTTGTACAACTTTTGAACCACAAATGAAGAGAAAGTTAGGAACAGAAACAACTCTACTGGAATACAATCCATTTGTGGATTTAATTGAAACTACATAATGAATGTCACCGTATATGGACACACGTGTTATTGTTACTTGGTGAATAACAAAATATTTTTTCACCGCTACAACCATGTGAACCCAAGAGTGAGCATTGAGATGAGGAGCAAAGGGTTGATTTTGGGATGGATGAGACATAGTTTCCCTTTTCACACTTTAATTTACCCAAAAGTAACCACCACCAAGATAAAGAGTTAGTTACTTAGTTTGATGGGGACAAATGGTGTTCTTTGTTTGATTTAAGTTATGTATTGAGGTGTAGAGGAAGAAACGTGTTTTGTGATGAGGAGAGAGAGTGCTTTTGGTCGGAAAGAGGTTTGAGTTATGGAAAAGGGAGATGATGAAAGAGAGTAATTAATGATATAAAGATAAAGAGTTAAGGCGAGAGAGCCATTGGAAAAAAAATTAAAGTTCAAGAAATCTCACAAGAAGTTAAGAAAATTTACTTAGTCTAGGATGACAATGATATGAAATTTTTGGATGAGAAAAAAAATCAAACATCATGGAAAATCACGAAGAAGATGGTAACTTCAAGAAATAAAATAAAAAAAACTAAATACAAACATTTTGTCTCTATTTATAGGGTTAATAGTAGTTTACCCCCTGTAATATAAGTGTGTTTTGGTTTACCCTCCCACTGTTGCCAAAGGCAAGTTTTGGCAACGGTTTTTTTGAAAAAACCGTTGCCAAAAGGTAGAGAGGGGGAAAAGTAAAATTCACTAACATTACAGGAGAGAGAATTACTATTAACCCCTATTTATAAAACTACTATTTCTTTTCTTCAAATAGAATAAAAAATTTATTGAAAGAAATAGAAAGTCTTAAAGAAAAATAAAGTCACTACTAAAAAACACATGTTAATTACCTGATACGTCCTGCTCCGCAAGTGCACAAAAATATTGTGGTAATATAAAAAATGTCGAACTCACAAAGACCAATAATCAAACATATAATTATGGGAAAAGCTAATATGTGCCCCAAGGGCACAAGTTAATGAATTATTTATAGTAATATTTTCTTGAAATGTGTGCATTCAATGTATCGAAATTTTAAATATGACTTTATTGCATTTAATTACATTTAACATTTTCTAATTATAATATCCTTAACATGTGCCCTTAGGGCACATGTTAGCATGACCCTATAATTATCTATTGTTACTATGTTTAGATAAGATGAAGGGATTATTAATTGTTTAAGAAAGGAAAAAGAAAACTAATTAATTTTAAAATTAATTGAGAATGGGATACCAGAACATGGTTCTTATCGACCGTTGGTGCTCTGGACACTGTTAAATTATACTTCATACAAGACAATATTTTTTTCAAGGAAAAAGAATTAATTTTTAAGGATCTCTTTGTTTTCACATAGCCGAAATCGAGTTAAACTTATACTCTATTTTGTCTGCTTTTGCGATAATATATGTTACAGTGCAAATATTCTTTTTGGAAATTAATTATTTTTAATTAATTGAAAAGTTATTTGAGGGAGAAAAATTAGTTTAAAGGTGCTGTCAGCGTTCGCTCGCAGTGTATCGAGTTTTAAGCGCATAAACATCCACTTTCGCGCGTCCGATTATGTCTTTAAAACCACTACTTTTTAAAAGATAATTTTTCCTAATCTATTAATAAAGTGTTTTCATAGTTTTATTAATCGAAAATTGATTTAATTCCTTAAGTTAGATATCCGTTTGCTCTTTTGAATCTGAACTAATATCTCTATGATATTGTTTTCACAGTACTTTTAGAGTTCAAAACTGAAATTAAAATCAAACCAAAAACAATCCCATATTAAATATAATTTCAATGATTAATTAGAACACCGTCAGCACGACGGTTCTCATATTCTTGTAATGCGGAATTAGCTAGACATGGTAAAGTTTAAACAAAAATAGTAAGATATAATTAATTCATTCATAGATATGTTGCTTATAATAATATATAATAATAGAAAAGGCACATGCATGTAGTATGAAGGAAAAACAGTAAATATTGAAAGTAATACAAAACCTGCAACTAATATGTGAAAGAAGAGATAACAGATTCCAGCTGGTACATAAAATTCTGGAAATAAATTCCAGAAAAATTATTCCGAAAAAATAAGGTGCAAACAATTTGAATACAAAATGGAAATTATGAAATTTGAATTCTAACTTGCAGCAGTTCCTCAGTGTGAGAAATTAACTAAATACCAAAGTGAAATTTATGCTTAAAATTAACTCTAAACATCTTGCACTCTGAAAACTAAATTCTAAGGCCCTATTATATAGTGTTACAACTGGTACCTGGTGCTTGAAATCGTGTAGGAGAAAGTGGAGAAAAATATGGAAGCGTTGCAATTTTTCATCATTTAAGGTCAATGGCGGACGCCATGGCCCATGGAAAACTGTCTCTCATGATTTGATTGGACTCATGGGCTGGAACGTGTGTAAGTGGCCTTTTTTGGGCTTTTGAGATTCATAGCGGACGCCATGCTCATGGCAAGCTTCCTGCCATGAGTTCCAACCTCATCTTCCCTCGTTTTCCTTTTCTTTGTCTTTTCTGATGGCGCCCTTGCTACCACGTCATGGCAAGCGCCATGGAGAACGCTATGACAATAAAATCTTGGTATTTTCTTCTATTTTTTGCCGTTTTATCACGTTTTCTTGCATGGAAAGCTCTTACCTGTTAAATACTTGAAATAAACACAAAATACCATTATAACACAGTAAAAGGATACATAATAACATAAAATGCCACGTGAATCGAGTTGGAAAAGTGATATGTGTAGCAACCTGCCCTAAAAATTAAATTTATTTAGAGTCGTCACCTATCCTACCAGGGCGAATAGGAAACCCCTCGAAGTTATAGAGATCGAGGTAAGATACTATATTCAGGTCGAGGGAAGGTGTTAGGCACCCTCAACCCTTTCCTAAGGTTTGCATTATAAGGTTAAGGTTTATGGCTAAAATAAAGAAAGGTGACAGAAAGTTAATAGGGTTAAAGGTAAATATTTGAACAATGATTAGAGTTTGGAGGAGGGGGACTCGCCTTGTTGCCAAGTGCCTACGTATCTCCTTAGGGAGAATCAGAGTCAACGTAGTTCGGGAAAAGGGTTGTACGCCTTAGAATTTGATATGAAGTGGTTTGAAGACTTTTTGAATTGCCTTATCGTAGTTATGATAATCCATAGTTTGATATTCGTGGTTTTGAAAAAAAGTGTTTTAAGATTTGGCGTACAACCCTGATTTAGTATACCCTATTAATCGCAATGATCAATAGGTTTGATCACCATCATTAATAGATTAGTAAGGTATTGTTACAAATTCTAATCGATAGGTTCGATTATTACTAATAACAAATAAAATGTATTTTTTAGAATTTATTATTTAATTGCTATCATTATCCCTCGTAATCGATAGATTCGATTATAAATAATAATGAATTTTTAGAGAAAAATTGACTAATCATCGCAACCAATAAGATGGTTGAAACCCTTTAGCCAAATAAAACTTATTTTTATTTTAATTAAATCAAATATTCAAGAAATCGATTATTACCCATCACGATTAATAGATTTAATCGGAACGAATAATAAATTAACTTTTAACATTTATAATATTTTAACTTAATAAAAAGGATTTTAGATTTATAAATACCTAATTATTAAAAGGTTAATTAAATTAATATTTGAGTAATTAAAAATAAAATAATAAAACTTAAGGGTTTTTATTCAATGTGGCAGTTTTGAGGGCTTATGGTATAGGGAACAGATCTGGGGCGTTTGATCTAACTTAGTGAGAATTCTAGGGTCAGATCATGAGGGTGCATGGTGAATCATATGGTTGCGCAGCATGTAATCAGAGATTGAAATTTCAGAAAAAATATTTGTGGGAGTGGGGGATCGAACCCACACCCCCAGACTCAACCAACGCCCTTGCCAACCCAACTATGGTGCTCACGCGTTTAAAAAACGCTTTCAATATAAAATATATAAAAAGCAAGAAAACAAATGGAAACGCGCGCGCAGATTTTAAACCGGCCAGTAGCACAGGGAAACATCATCATCGTCCCCAAAAGGCCTGTAATTTTTGCTACGATTTTGCTACAACTGTGTTTGTAGCAAATTCACCTGGATAATAACGAATAGCACTTGCATGTGAATCAATGTTTCGCGACCCCCCTATCCACTTCGTCTTAATCCCCTGAATCTAATTATACCCTTAATTTCCCCTAATTTTACCCCCATCAAAAAACCCTAACTCAAAGTTCAAGAACCCTAATTCGGACATCCATGGTGATTCTTGTTTAAACCATGCAAACTCAAATAGAACCACCCAGAAACGTTCATAACATTAAGACAAACCAGAATATGCAATTAAAACCCTATGAGAATGCATGAATTACCCTAATCGTTCCTAAGTTCAGAGTAACATACCTTGGCTTAATGGAGGTTAATCTGGGGGTGCTGATGCAGAGTAAAGATCCAAACACCTTCAGAAACCTTCGAGGAACCTTTTGCAATCCTTAAAATCCCTTGAAAGTCCCTAATTCTCCAAAACCGAATTCAAGTTCTTGGTGAATTTTTGAGTTCTTGAATGTGACTCTCTGCCCAGAATGTTCAACTTCCCTTCGTTTGCTTTGTGTCATGTATTTATAGGGGAACAAATTAGGTCAACAAAACAATCCAAAGGCCCTTTGAATCAAATCTTGCCAAGCTTGGAAATTTGATTTGAAACTTGAATGGAAACTTTCTATTTTTGTCAAATCTTGTATTAATCTTTTTCCAATCAATATGTCACGAAATTATATTGCCAATTTGTCATAAATGTGATTGGAATTGGTCAATATAATTTCCTAAATCCAACCTTTGGTTTTTTCTTTCAAATATATCACTTTAAATCATTTTTTTTAAATGAAATGAAATTATAGAAATCAAATAAAAGGCTATAATTCGTGGCACATGGTTTGGATAACATAGGTAGCTTGTGGACCAAGATTAAGTCTTAAAAAGATAGGCCCATTTGTAAAAAATTCCAATTTGAACCTCTTTTATTTCATATTTTGCCTCCAAAATTACCCAACTTTGACAAGGCATATCTCTCTCAATTTTTAGGATATGAAGGAGTTCTAGGACTTTTTGGAAACCTCAAGATGTCCTCTATAAGCCACTTTGTAACATATTTTTCATTTGGGGACTTTATCTTGATGATGTGCCCTTTGACAAAAAACTGTCTTTGGTTGACTTTTTTAAAAGGACCTATAATCTTTTGTACTATATCTCCCAAATGAAGCATTTCTGGCCTTGGCTTGTGAGAGACAAAGTTGTAGAGAATCCAATTTCCTTTCAAATAGGCTTTGAGTGGGGAATTTATAATGTTCCATGTGAAAGTTATGGCCAGTCAAAGTTTAGTTGACTTTCTCCTATAAAAACCCTAATTTGAACCTTTTGAATTTGTTCATTTCTGAGTTTTTATTGATGAATCATGATCAACCCTTGATCAAATGATGGATATAATCTCCCATACTTGATGTTGACCAAAAGTCAGGAGCTTTGAATGTACTTTTACCATGGTTGACTTTTAGGTCAACCTAGTTGACTGTGGATCATCTGAGCCATTGAATGAGCACACTTTGGGATTGGGTTTTGACTTTTGACATAGAGGTGTCTTGAAACATAGTGAACCATGGGGATCCTTGCTTAAGAGAATGCCTTGATGAAACCCTTGAGCTTTGAGTCATTGTGGATGGAATGTGGAAGGCAAATTTTAGGGTATGACAATATGTTTTGTGGTTGTCAAACTCCTTTACACTTGAGCCTTTGCTTGTCCTCAAGCAAGCTGCTAGCATATAAAAATTGAGTAAGTACAACAATGAAGTACGAATACTTAGGTAGACACAACATTATTTCTAGTACAAATTCAGTATAAAAAAGTTATTGCTCTTCACACTGAAGAACAATAGCAACTAGAACCCTAAAAATCCTCCATCATCAATTTTATTTTTTATTTTTTGCAAAAAAAGGAAGCAAGAGTGAGCAAGAAGAAGCAAGAGAAGGTCGAATTAAGTGACATAGAGAGAAAAAAAAGCTATTTTTTTTACTATTCACTTACCGGGGACAATCTCCTCCTCGTAGGTTGGTCTTTTTTTTCCTTTACCATCTTATCTCTAACTTGCGTGCGATTTTTGTTGTTATGTGAATTGACTTGATTTTGGTCTTTCGGTCCTTTGTTGTTACATAGATCGATCGGTTCCATGTAAAAAATCATTTTCTATTTTGACAATATGCCATGGGCCAGCCCCTCATTAGGCCACAAAGAGTGATTTTTGAAGGGGAGGCAGGAGGTGGCAACCACCATTATTTGTATGGTTTTTTACTGATTTTTTTTCTTTATCTCCATAGTATCCATTGGTCCTATGTGATTTTTTTCTTTGTTTCCAAGTTGCCACATGTCAAGCCCTCATTGAGCCAAAAAATATAAATGACTATGGGAGGATGGCGGCTGCTCCTAGGGTTTTTGGTTTCATATGTGACCTAGGGTTACTTTTTAATGGGTTTTGGGAATTTTTTTGCTTTTTTTATTTCACACCCTATTATTTTGCTGGTTCTAAACAATTTTCACCCTCCTAAACAATTTGCACCCTCCTTGTCTCTTTTATTGTTTTTATTTATTGGAATTATTTGTTTTTATTTGTTTATTTTATCCATTTTAGTTACTTTTCTAATTCTAATTTGTTTCTTAGGTTTATTTTAGTTTGATTATGCCTTAATTTAATTAGAGATTAGTTTAAATTAGTTTTAGTTTTTTTTATAATTAAATCATAAAATCACCAAAATTATTTTCTTTTTTGTTTAATTTCAGATATTCAAAAAGAAAAAAAAATATGTGCGTTTTATCAAATCTATTTTCAATTTAAAAAAATAGAACAAAAATAATTTTCCTTAGTTATGTAAAATAGATAATCCATCAAATTGTACTTTTTTACCAACATAATTCAAATCAAGACTTCTTTTCAAAAAGAAATTGATCCGACCCTTAAATGCGAACTAGGAATAATCCGCAAGTCTCCATTGTGTGAGCAAGCATATGCTTATTGCTCGAAGGCGACCTCATGTCATTCCATAAAAACAACTAACCAAACACCTACGAAATACGTAGACTCTAATTCTATCTCTTGATGAAGATACGTAGGCATAAGATTGCGAAGCTTTAGCGAGTCCACTAACATTTGTAAATATAAATTATGCAGGAAATAATAGTAAACACACCCTTAACCCAAAATCTAGAGAAGGTTTTCATTGAGTACAAGGCAGATGAGAGGTGCCTAACACCTTTCCCTCACTTAATTGAATCCTGAACCTTTATTCGATCGTGATGACCTTCTTATCCATTTCCTTCTAGTTTTCCCGTTATTTCTCATGTTCCTTAGGAACAAATAAAAGATGGTGGCGACTTCATTAATTTAGTCAGCCGCGACAGAGTGATCAATTAAATTGTGCAAGAGTAAGTCTCGAAGTAACAAGGCAATAACACACACAAAAATCTTTTTCAAATCCTCTTTTATTCAATCCATATTGGCCATATTGATAACTGAAGTAAAGTACACAACGAAACCGAAGCTACCAAATAAGCTTTTTGGCCTACAAGATTAGTGAGAGAATTTGGTTTTGAGTAAGGTAGAATTCAGTTGCAGCCAAATTGTCATTTATCTGGAAAAGAATCAGATGTATTATGCCAAGACCAAGCATATTCATGTGAGGTTTTACAAGATCAGAGAATTATTTGGATTTGTACAAATATTACTAGAAAATGTTCATACTTCATAGAATGTCCCTGACATATTGACCAAGCGAGTCATCAGTGACAAGTTCAAGCTTTGATTGGACTTATTACTTGTTTCTCAATGATAAATAGGAGGCGCACTTCCCTAATTGTCAGGATGTGATTGTAATGTAGGAAGTCTTCATAAGGGTTTGATATTTGTCAAAGTGAAGATTATTAAATATGAGTTATATATATATATATATATATATATATATATATATATATATATATATATATATATATATATATATATATATATATATATATATATATATATATATATAGACATTGAAGAGAGATAGCGAGCTTGTGGTTTTATGTTCGACCCAAATGTTTGTTAGACTCAACTATTTCTTATAGAGAGACGACTGAGAGTGGGGGGAGGGTTAGACTATACTGTACTGTTCAAACTTCAAAAATATTATTATGAATTGAGTCCTTGTATCACGTATATTACTTGTATACTCTAATCCATCAAAAAAATATTATAATTATGTTACTCCATCTGTCTCATAATAAGTGTCTCATTTCCACTTTTTCTAACTTTCACGTTTTTTTAATAACTCCACTACCTATAATAAATAAGGGTACTTTAGTAAATGATATTAATTTTATCATTAAAATCAACACATTTAATCATTTTCTTAAGAACCGCGCAAAGTTCAAATAAGAAGACGGAGGGAGTATAGTTTTAAAGGCAGATACTATTGACCAAACTATATTAATAAAAATTGATACTATTGACCAAACTACAAACTATGCGTCTGTTTGGATTTGCGTTTACACTCTCTTTCTTGCGTTTCAATGCATATTCCAATGTGATTTTCAGAAGTATTAAATACTAGCTTTCACGTTGATGCAGTTTCTTAACATGATTTTGTTAAACGTGTTATTTTTCTGTTAGCGCTTATTGTTATATATTTTTTGTTTATTTAATTTTCTATACCAGTTGTTTTATATAGGGATGACAAGTAGACCCGAACCCGCGGGGCCCACCCGCATCCGAATCTGAGTCAACGGGTGAAAATCCGAGTTGATTGGGTTTGAGTTCGGGTTCGGGTGCCACCCGATATTTCGGGTGCGGGTTTAGGTAATGTGAAATCCGCATCCGAAATCCAAAATCAAACCCGCTTATATATATATATATATATATATATATATATATATATATATATATATATATATATATATATATATATATATATATATATATGAGGGGGTTATATTTACTCCAAGAGTAAGTTATTATAACTTACTCAACATCTTGACCATTAATTTTTTTCAATCTAATGATTAAGAATAATAAGTAATAATTTTCTTTCTCCACATTTAATTACTTATTATTTTCAACCATTAGATTGAAAAGAATAAATGGTCAAGATAAGGAGTAAGTTATAATAACTTACTCCACATCTTGACCATTAATTCTTTTCAATCTAATGGTTAGAATTAATGAGTATTAATTTTCTCTCTCCATATTTAATTACTTATTATTTTTAACCATTAGATGAAAAAAATTAATGGTACAAATGTGGAGTAAGTCTTAGTAACTTACTCTTAGAGTAAGAATATCCCTCCTCATATATGGTTCTATAGCCCAGCGAGCCCGAGCACGCGCCCGGGCTCAACCCCTAATTTCTTTGTATTTCCTCTAATTTAATAGTCGATTTTTAAATGAAACCATGAGTAAAATTAATATAAATAAAGGTGTGAAAATTAAAACTGATGAATACCCAATAGTCCAGGTAGGCCCAATCCAATTACTTATATATTATATTATTATTATTATAACAATATATTATTATTATATTATATAGATTAATTCATATTGTTAGTAATAGACTGGTAGTACCTATTTATAGTTCTGCACGCCGTAGTTCGTACCTCAATTGAAATTTACAATATAGATTCAATTTCATTTTCATATGGTTAATTAGGTCATTGCCAATTACTTGACAAAGAACCGTCCTGGTACTATACTGCAATGGTAATATAAATTACTTGACATTGACATATTATATATTATAATAAAATATTTTATTGTTTTTTTTAGAATCTAAAATAGTTTAATTCTTTTTCTTATTATATATATATTTTTTTTAGAATTCTCTTTTAATTTTGGTGTTACAATTTATTTATTTTATTTTATTATTCGGTCTCGTCAATTTGTGTGTTACAAATTATTTATTTAAAAATTTTTTTATTGAATTATTAAATTTCAGAGATGAGAAGGTTTTTGGTTCCTAGAACAAGTATTAAGAAAGTGAATGTTAAGCAACCGGAAGTCGAAGTAGAAGAAACACCCCCTAATGTGGTCAATGAGTTTAATTCAAATGAGATTGTGCGTGATCGAGGATGTAGGAAACAAATTCATGAGTATGCTCCGGATATCCAAATGGTTCAAACTGAGAAACATTTGGTATTTCCATTAGTCTACAAACTCGTTGAGTTGGCTTTGATATTGTCGGTGTCGACAACATCTGTTGAAACAACATTTTCAGCAATGAAGATTATCAAGTCTAATTTGTGCAACAAGATCAACGATGTGTGGTTCAATGATTTGATGATATGTTACACCGAGCAGGATATATTCAAGTCACTTAAAGATGTTGATATTATTCGAACATTCACCGCAAAGAAGTTTCGGAGAGGGCATTTACCTCTTAATTTTATTTAGCACACTATTCGCAGATTAATTTTTATCTCTCTTATGTAGCACACTTTATGACTATTTATATATTGTCACATGTAACGTGTAGTTAAATTTTTTTGCCTAGGCTGCATAATATTTCTGGCTCCGCCACTGTGTGTGTTATATATATATATATATATATATATATATATATATATATATATATATATATATAATATTGTGGAAAGTTGTAGGAAAATTATAGCAAAAATGTAATTTGTTGCGGGTTCGGATTTGGGTGAAAAAACTCGAACTCAACGGGTGTGGGCGTGAGTATTATTTTGTCACTCGAACAACATTTGAGTTTGGGTTCGGGTGTCGATTTCAAGTGCAAATTTGGGTAATATGAAACCTGCACCCGATCCGACCCGTTGTCATCCTAGTTTTATACAACATTTGAATCCTTACTATTGAAGAATTCAAAAGATTTGTTTTATTTTATATAAGATTTATGTACACTTGCATCGTGTCAAATTGCAGATTTGTTTTATTTTATCTATAAAATAAGAAAACACAAGTACCTGGTTAATACTAATATGCCCTTTGTTTAAAAAATTCCACCTATTAATTTTAGGGTTAAAATGTGTCAAAATAATACTTTTGGTGACTAAATTCTGACTTTGACTTGAATCTAACTATTAGTTTCTTCTGTTGCTCTTTCTATTGGTCAAATTATGTACTATTTGTCCTTTTATTTCTAATCTAACTGAACCGGGTGAGGCAATGTCCTCCTCCAAATAAGATCTGTACCCATTTACAGATTTTCCTTACTCCCAATGTTGCTTTCCAATCACAATCCCATATGCAATCTTTCTTTTTTCTCCCTCTTCCTCTGCCGTCACTCTTCATTCTTCACCTTTTCCCAGTCTAACTCTTTCTCTTTCTCTTCCATCTTCATTCTTTCCAAATCTGAAAATCAATCCCTACTTCTCTTTTTATTCATCTTCATCCATAATATCTTTATCTTCATCTTCATAATGGTTTAGATAAAGCTAGGTGGAGTTAGGGTTTGTACTGATGACGAAAATGAAAGGTTTGTTAGGGTTATGATCAAGATTTACGGGTTTGGTTGAAGGAAATACACAGTTGGTTACTCAACCATCATGTAAGCTATTCTTTCTTTTGAGTGTTCACAAAGCTTATGGATTTGCGCATTCGAAGGCGGAATATGTATCAGGTATGTTTTTACCGGTTACTTTCTTTCATGTTTTTCTTATGTTCTCAACATTTATTGTTTTGTGTTGCTGAAGCTGGGGAAGCTTATGTTTAGTTTTGCAGTTTCGCAAAGAGTTTTCTTTTCCATAGGATCTAAAGGATTGTGTCAATAAAGTCACTCCAACATAGAGTTACTGTCAATGGATCTGCATATTATTTAAGTTGTTTGTGTGGATTAGAACATGAAGATTTCATAAGCAGGTAGAGGATAAGGTTTGTCTCTTTGATATGGCTTTTATCATCTTGCTAAAATTTGAAAATAATTGAATTTGTCAAATACAATTTTTCACTACTACATTCATGTCACTACTACATTCATGGCTCTATGTTGATGTTATTATTTGTTTGCGTCTTCATCCCTCAATCTTTTGCTAACAGGTAACAAGGTGGGTGAAAGAATGAAATGGGGGACCGCGCGCATTATCAAGAGGTGATGGTGTAACTGATGTCGGCATGAAAAAAAGATAAGTATTAATTTCACTAAATATGACTTTTTGCTGCAATGAAATCTTGCGCTAGCAGATAAGTGATATACATATCATTGTTCCGACGATATATATATGCAAAAGCATTGGAGAACGATGAAATCTTCTAAAATTTCGGTTAGACTTAGTATCGCGAACTCTTTTCAGTCACGACGGGAAATCCCGGGGCTCTACGTCGTCCCAACCCCACAAGGGTCTTAATTTTGATTCTCTTTTGATGTTTCATTTTCAATGAGAATGATTCACATGACAACTGAATCTCAAATATGCAGAACCACATTAATTCATGTGTTAGATATATCGGTATCGTTTCTACCATGTCCATTTGTTGCTGCATCTTCTGCGGAATAATTGTCTCTTTTTTGGTTTATATTTTCACATTTTCTGACTGGTTCACATCTTTAAACTTTTCCAAGTAGGTTTGATTTGAACAATGTTTACATTTTCACTTTGTTAAAACTTCACACAAATATATAGCTAATGTGGTTCCTTTTTTTTTTCATCTTAAGATTTCTTTGGTTGCTACCGACTCAAAAACACCATGATTCCGTGAGCGATGGAGACATATATGCTGGTGTATTATTCTATGGAAGTATGATAATTTTGTTGAATGAACAATGTAAAGACAATATAATAAACAATTTCGTTCGAAACTTGATTATCAGGTCTGGTAGATTTGGTATGGTTTACAAATGAGTACTTAAAGACAATGTAAAGGTTGCTGTCAAGAGACATATGTCACGTTCAAGACAAGACATTCCAAAATTCCACTCCGAAAATACCAATAGAGCCGCAAAACTATCTTGCGAACAAATTATGAGGTACCAACAGCGAAGTATGTATAATGGTTATGTCTTACTTCTTGTATGTATATATGTATAATGTTTTCTTCTTTTTGTCGTTATCAGAATCGAAACCCAAATTTTTGAGAAGCAGCTGGTATTGCAATATTATTATGTCTCTTGAACTGATCAATAAAATTCATTAAATCTTACACAATATTAATTGGCTATTACAGGTGGCCTGGTGGGCTGATATTTCACTTATAATGTTTCTCCATTAAAATCCTTTCAAGTATTATATGACTGCATTTTTTCATAAGTAGATGGTTCTAACAACAGTGAAATTTCGCTTTGGGAGCTTGGGTTGCGAGAAAGGTTGGTTCTAACAACATGTTCAAGAAAGTTATCCTTTCAATAACTTTGTCTCCGCTCCTGTAAGAAAATCATGAGCTTTTGTATTTGATTCATCTACTGATATGGCTGCATCAATCATGAATTCAAGATCTTTAGCCTTTGCGACACGAAGCGAATGTTCTATGGATCGCGGTGTGGCAAGACACCATATTTTCTAAATGTTTGTGGTTTATTTTTTCTGCTAGGTTTCAGGGTGTTTTAGAAGACACAAATGATGCAGAAGTTGGTTGTGAATGTGTTAAACTTTGGGTTCAGCAATTTTATCAATGTGGCGAAGAAGTTGGCTGCGGTGTCAAACTCTAGGTTGAAGCAATAGTCGGAGGCTGCTACTTTGTGGAGTTAGTTTGTCTGTTCATGTATAATCTTGATGAATAATAACTATAACATGGTTATGTTACAGGTATATTTGCAACCGACAAATGAACTATTTGAGACGATTTTTGGAGATCCGAAAAAAGGACAGATTTCGACGTGGAATGTTGTGTCGAGGGTACTGTCTAGCTGAATATCAGTAGCAACTTTTCTGCTGCGACAACGTCGCAACTTCGAGTCTACAACCCATCGTTAACTTTGGATTTGCAAGGTAGCCTAAGTATTTATATTTACTTCACCTTTAAAATCCTGGGAATTATGTTTGGAAAAGGCTTTCTACTCCTTTTTAGAATTTAGTTACTAAAGCATCCTTGTGAGGTAGTGCAGAAGAACATTCAAATTTAGTAGTAGATGCTACACAGAAAACATCCAAATTTAGTGAAGAACATTCAAGTTTCCAATGGTTACCAATACCCTCTTCTATCGGCGCTACTGCTCAAGAAGATGGAGTATATTTTGCCATTTATTCTTTTCAACTATAATTAATTTTCTTTTCCTTTGGAATATTATATTGCATGCATGCATGGTTTGTGTTGTGTAGAACAGATTCCTATGCTCTTGCATGTGAATAAAGAGCAGCAAATTTTCTGAATTTTATCAAACTTGTCATCATTCAAGCAGAAGTTTGAAGTTGATGCGTATGAGCAAATTTTCTCTAATGCCCTCTTTTTTTCAAAGCCATTCTTTTATTAAGTTCTATATTGAAATAGAATATATAGATATGAAGATGTGAAGTTCACTGAAACAATAGCAAATTCTTTCTGGTACAGTGGAGAGAAGTGATTTTGTAAAGTTAACACTTCAACTTTAGGTTAGTGAGAAGTGAGAAAAGTGGTGATGTTAATTATCATGAGAACATACATGTGACTAGTGTGTGATGATCTATAAAGTGGTGATTTATACATGTAATTTATATAGGTTATATCTAAAAAGATATATTGTTGAATTATATATTTTTATAAACACAAAAACTTCTATATTGTTGAATTGTATAGGTTTTATCAATTTAATATTAATGTGTAAAGATTAAAACTTCTATATTTTAATTTGATATAAAAAACTTTTCGATTTTATTATTTAATATTAACTATATTTGATAAATTCGGTCCAACACACCAGAACCCGTGCGGACGCACGGGTTTCCCACTAGTTTTATATAAGATTTATGTACACTTGCGTGTCAAATTGCATGTCTTTTTCAACTTGTCATATCCAATCAACGTTTTCCATGTATGCATTTCACTAAATGCAAATTACACGTATACAATATACTACCATAGGTTAGGAATATCAAATTATACGTCAAATCCATGCATGCCTATTAAAATGCATGACTAGACAAAAGATTCCAGTTGAGAACGATTGGAGGGGCAGCGGAGGTAGCATAGGTCAACAATGATGACTCAAAGCATCATTCATCAAACTTTTGGATTCTTTTGCATGCATGCTTCGAATGTACTATATGCTTAATTATTTGTTTTATAAAATTTTTGTTTGACGATTAAGACATCTACCCTACCAATAATCTAAATACATAGCTGTATATATTGAGAAAAATATTAGATGCCAGTATTCATAGTTTCTACACATGGGCCAGGGCATGTTAATACGGAAATGTGCATATCATATACAGATTATTATGATGTTTTCTTTTATAGAAGGGATTGGCTGAATTGATTGATTTTTGAGTAGAAGATATGGGAAACTTTTACTACACTATTCCAATTTTCCAACTCAATATCTAAATTACTCCTATTTTTAATGTAGTTTCTAACAAAACTTACTAATAGCAGCTCCCTTTAAAAACAAGTATTCTATTATACCTTTTTCTTTAAATAGCCATCGTTAGTTATATTTTTAAAATTTTGGAATCGATCAGATACAATTAAAAAACTAACTTTTGATGTAAATTGTTGGTTGAGAATATGGATCAATTAAATTGTTTAGCGGGGGAGAATAGAATATTTAAAATATTTATTAGACTAATTCTTCGAAATGGATTATTAGAGGTTCTAGAAAAGTATGCGCGAAAGGTTTGAAGCAAAAATTGAAAGATTGTACTTTTATTGGAATTTGATCACGTTAACACTTATTCAATTCACAAATACCAATGATGGTTTATTATGAAACACAAAAGGTAATTAATTGATTCAGCTGTGTTTATACAATTATTCAATATCAATGGATTCTAACCTTAATAGTTTTTTAAAATTTAATCACCACTAAAGCTCAACTAGGCACCAATTCAAACAAAACTTAACCTTACATAAATCGCTACCAATTGAATAAACAATAAACTATGCTAAGAATTAAAAACCTAACCATGCAATATCCTACGAAAAATTAAATGCAAAAGTGTGTGTGTGTGTGTGTGTGAGAGAGAGAGAGAGAGAGAGAGAGAGAGAGAGAGAGAGAGAGAGAGAGAGAGAGAGAGAGAGAGAGAGAGAGAGAGAGAGAGAGAGAGTACACTGAAATATATAGTGGTTTGGCGTTTGTCCTCGCTTTGCCTACTCCACTCTTCAATGGTTTTCCAGTGGAACCTGTTTTATTCCTTTTTATTTTGACAAATATTGCAAGAGTTTATACAATAACTAGTCCACAACAATGCTGAGAAAACTAAATCTACTAACTAGATCTTGACTTGTATACAACGTCATGCCAAACCCTCTTATGTAATCTTTACTTGATTCACGCTTCTTGAATCTTCAAGCTTCACCAATCTGCTCATTGTCTTCGTGTGTGGAAATCACCCTTGATCCCACCGCTTTCTTGAGCGATGATCTTAAATATTTGAGAAGAACTCCACCTTGTTCGTAGCCTTCCACATAGTCATTACCAAGGTCACTTGGAGAGAAGAACTCTTTCTTTTCATTAGATTTTCTTAGCACCAATGACAACGACCTCAATCTTGCAAGCTTTCTGAAAATCTTAACCAAACCTTCAAGAACAATTAGTTTTAAGACATCTGCTCCATCAATCAATTACAAATCTCTCATCAAGATCTGAAATCAAAACCAGAGGTTAAAGATAAAAGACATTCGTTTGCAAGAGTTTTTTAACTTTAAAAAACGAGAGGGTGTTGATTTCACAAAAATCACAATGAAGATTATGAAACTCGCTAAAGATGTTTTTTGGAAATGAGATGACAAAATGAATTTATATATGCTTGAGATTAAGCATAAAAGTGGATGGAAACAATTAGTTAGATTCGAGTTAAGAACACCTCATGATTTTAGTCAAATGAGCCAATGAAGTGGAATAAGAAAATATAAATATTTTTACCCATTTCTCGTCTGATTCAAATCAAGTACAAAGTCTGATTCGAGTCAGAAGGCATGTGATTTGAATCAAGTGAAAAGTATGATTCAAATCAATTTATATTGAGCCAAAATGAGAACTGTGAAAACTGGATTGATTTGAGTCAAATGTAAAGTCCGATTTGAATCAAATGAAGCAGAGGTGAATCAGATCTGGTAGATTCGAATTAGGTACAACTTCTGACTCTTATCACAAAGTAGTCTGATTCAAATCAAGTTAAAATGCTGATTTGAGTAAGAGCTTTTGAAAAAGTTTGGTTTTCCTCTATTCATTTTGATTCGAGTCAGTATATGTACATGATGCAAATCATGCACACAAAATCTCAAATTTTCATAGTTTTCAAAATACTTTACAATTTTTATTTCCACCTAACTTGAACCAATAACACACATATGGTTCTTGTTCCACTGACTCACGCAATTGACTAAACGCATAATGATCAAGCTCAAATATAATATTTGATTTACGCATGATAAAAACAGATCAAGACTCAATAAACAAAACTCGAAAGCGATAAGAAAAACAACATAACGACCGTATTGTGGTTTTTCCTTTGAATGTATTAGGGACATGCAGTTTCAAAACACACAATAATCTTTCTCCCCCGTATATTTGCAATTGGATGCTCGATATAACGTATGTAGGAAGAAGGAGGTTGAAACCATATTATAAGGAATGAGGTAAATGGTTTATCACATTCGGATTTTCCCAAGAATATTGTTGAAGCAAAGGAGGAGTATAATGTTCGTGTTAAAATTTTAGTTGTAAGCATATCATTAGTGATCCCGAAGAAGTGAAATAACATTTAGAGAGAGAACAAATTTTATAGAAAATCATTGGGTTTTGACAACTAATGGAGAACAACTATCAAATATTGAACCAAAGATTAACACACATGCTTCAAGTAGTCAATCATATATGGAAGATGAGAAACAATAAATGTGTCTTATGATGAACCCAATATTTTTGATGCAGAAGAGCTCCTTAATGAGAAAGCACAATATGTTTTTATCAATTGTTGAAAAAAAATAAATACATCATTGCTTGAAGGGTCTTTAACTTCTAGATTTTTAATGTGTGTGAGAATCTTGAATTCCAAGTCTAATAGAAGTTTTTCTGATACATACTTTGGATTCTTTGCAAAAATTATGGTGGGTACAACTCTTATGAAATATGTCATGCCTACATGTTATTATGTGAATGCAATTTAATAGAGCTTTTCAAAATTTTGATCCACTTAATGGAACAATTCCCATGAATGGATCTTGATTAAATCATTAATCATAAATCAAACATCAAAATAAGGATTCAAAAAACACCTCTTGAAGTGTGATTTATATTTAATCACGAAAGAAAGAAGATACTGATGTTTCTACATAGTCCACACAAGTATAAAATGGAACGTGGTGTTAGTTGTCTTCTGAAAAAATTGACAATTAAGATTGATAGGTAAAATATCTCTTTTATTTATAGAGAGTGACTAAAATCCTAGCGCTTTTATTTTGGATTTTGGAAATAAGCCAAATCTTAATTAAACTATTTTATTAAAATAAAATATTATTATATTTAACTAAACTCTTTTAATTAAATAAAATAAAATATTAATTAAATTAAATCATATTTAATTTAATTAACTTTCAATTCTAATTTATTTAATTAAATAATATTTAATCAAATAAATTATATTTGTGTTAATTTATTAAATAACACAATTAACGTCGCATCTTAAAATTTTTCTCAGAAAATGCATCATCAACTTCAACGCCTTCATCCCACAAGAGTAATAAATCTTCAATTAATGAACTTAGATAAACATTTATGTCTTTACTAGGTTGTCATGGTCCAGAAATAATCATACTTAACAATGTATATTTGCGCTTCATGCACAACCAAGGAGATGGGTTGTAAATAGTGAGAAGAATAGCCCATGAAGAATGATAGTGCTGAGATTAACAAAGGGGTTCATTCTATCAGTGTCAAGTCCAAGCCTAAGGTTTGCTGGCTCAACGCGACATACCATATTTCGGATATTGATACAAGTCTTCATACTCTTTCCTGTATAATATGAAATCATTAGGGTAAGCATGTATTTTGATATACTCCAAACCCATTGAACACAATATCTTCTTGGCCTCATAGCAACGGTCCGACTATTTGTTATCTTCTGGTAACATTTGCTTAGAAACTGTGAAACTTTTATCCCACCATCCATTTTATGTCTTCAAATTAAATAAATTTAACACCACCAACAATCGTATAAAATTGTGCACCCCTTATATAAAGGGGTGTCTTTATCACTACATAAAGTATCATAAATATGAGCATTCTTAAAAGAAGATTCCTCAAAATCATGAAACATATTCTCCAGTCGATCATCCATATATTCATCTTCATCCACTCTTTGACTTTGTGATGCCCGACTTCCCTCTTTATCAACCTCACCATGCCACGTCCATATTATATAATTTTGACATATAACATCACAACAAAGGTGATGAAGTATTTCTTCCTTTGTACCTTTATTTATATTCGTGCAAACAACACAAAGACAATAAAAGATACCATTATTATGTCAGGAAGATTTTTATCAGCGTATTCAAGGAATTCAAGAACTCTTTTCTCATAAACCAGACCTAATCTATCGGCTTTCATCCAACTACGATCCATAACAAATTCTGAAATTTATACACGAATAATAATGTGAATGCCACACCAAAATCTAATAAAAAAAACTAAAGCATATGCAAATCTAAACATAAACCATATGCATATGCAAATCTAAACCTAAAACATATGAAACATGTACTCTCATACAGACTTGAGTATATACAACATGAACGAAATATGAAGAAAGCAACATAAACCTAGAAAAAAGGAATGAAACCCGAAGATGAAGAGTATTGTACTTCAAAGCTAAAGAATCTTATTCACATAAGGAATGAAGATGTTGAAGATTTGCGATTCAAATGAACGAAGAGGGTGAAGATTTGAGCTACAAATGAATCTTACGCCACTGCTGACGTCTCCGGTTCACTTGTTCGCCTAGGGCATCTTATGAAAGAAATGAATAAGTTTAGTTTTAATTTATCAGAAAACCCTTTAATCGCGGTTGGACAATGCAACCGTAGTGGAAATTTAAATCCTCTAACAACGGTTGGTTGAGTCCACAGTTATTAAATCATTTTCAATTTATGTTTTAAATAATAGACTTAAGTGACACACGCATAATGTACTCTAAAAAATAAAAATAAAAGCAATTGCTGGAAATCGAAGCTTGCTATACATAATTTGTTACCACGGGTTTTTAAAGAAACCGTCGTTAGATAACTGTTTATATTTCTAGATATTCATCGGACATGAAAATTTTAACCTATTGCGACAGTGTATATGAAGCTGTTATAACCTTGATGTTGTTGTTTGCGCGTTTTGTAGTAGTGCTAATATATGGTTGTAAAATCTGTTTCAACTTTTTGCAATAAATAATAATCTAAACAACTCAGCCATGTGAAATTTTAGTCTCACAAGGGGATCTTACAACATGCCTGTCCCTGCTACTTCATGCACATATTTATGACTACTGTACCGAATGGAATAATGCTTTATTTTAGGCAATGAAATAATGATGAAAATAACACAATATATAAACATTTACTATTGTAAATATTCAACAATACAAATGATATTATTATTGACTTACAGAAATAATATACTTAGGAAAACCTAATTGGCCACACTATATATTATCCTCTTATTACATAAATATAACCAATCTTGAAACATCAAATCCCAATCCAGCGTGTGTCTTTGCCTCTTAAAGCCAAACACCATAAATACATACATACATTCATAAATAAATGAATATTTTTTAAATAATTTATGAGATAATAAAGAACCTTATAAATGTACATATACTATAACACATCCTTATAGTAAAACCATATTATTAGTAGTAGTATTATTATTATCAACCTCGAATCTTATTGCGTCCATGTTTGAAGCCACACCATCTTCTAAGCTATTTTCTTCCAAATCCATGTTCCACAAGAATCCATATTCATCATCACATTTGGAACTAATTTGAGTAATGGTACTATTATTATTATTATTATTATTTGTATGAGGAGAATATTGAAAGAGATTATTGATGATGGAAGAATTATTGTTTTGGTTTGGATTTAAATGATGAAGTGTTGTCATGGAGGAAGAAAAAGAATCAATTCTGTTATAGCCAGTAGGGATGGTTTGGTAATTTGTTGGAGATGATGACATCAATGTTAGGGATGGAGGTGTTGTCTCATATATGAATTCTTGTGTGTTCAGTTTTGAATTGTTGTCTTCTTTGCTTTTGTGAAAGACTCTACACAATACCCAGTCCTCCTGTTATATCAACAAAAAATTGACCTAATTAACATAAATACACCTCAACAAGAAAATATACTTGTAAATCAACTTTATCTTCAAACCAAGAATACACTTAAGATTGGATTTTAGAACAAAATCTATATTTATTTAATTCAACTATTCCATACCAGAAGAATTACTACCCTCACCCTGTATTTTCAAATTTTGATTTGAACATACAACATTTGATTAAATTGAAAAAGATTAATGTTATCTTTTAACGGAGAGTTTGGAGAGGAGGGGAGGAAAAGACTTCGAAAATGAATTTTAAAAAAATATTTAACATTTAAAAAAAATGATTTTTTATAGAATGATAAAAGATTGTTTATATTTTTAATTTTTCAAATACTTTAACAACATAAAAAATATTTTAAAAATTTATGTAAACCCTCCAAAACTTTTCTTTAATACAAATGTTGAATTTCTCATATTAGGTGATTTTTGCTCTTATGAACAAAAGCAAATCTTCCCAACCAAAATTATTTAATACTTTCCACTCATCCTTCTATTTTTTTAAAATTCCTCTCCTCCCTTCCCATCTAAACTCTTAAACATAACCTTAAAGTATGTTTGGAAGTTGGTTTTTAGAGAATTTTAAAAGTATAGACTTTAGAATATTACGTCTATATCTTAAAATATGTTTGATAATTTTAAAATTTTTAAAAATAATATAATTTTATATGCTATAGTATATTAGTTTTATTTTTTTTATAAAATGTCAAACTCATTTAAAAATATAGATGCAACTCTGCAAAATATTTCACTTCAAAATCTTTCAAAAACCAACTTCTAAACTATTTGTTTTACTATACCTTAAGCCAATTCTTCTTAATTAACAAGCAGGGTTAATTCTCTCCCTCTCTCATTCTAATGGCAAAGTGGGTTAAGTCTAGATTATACTATTTATATAGTGAACAGAAAATTCGGAAAATATGTCATGTCCATTTTTGGGAGAATATATGCTATAACTTGTTTGGTCATATCATATCCTACAATGTATAGTAGTGAGATACATATATATTCCCCACTACTTTACCTAATCACATTGCATAAATTAATTTTATACTTTTTCTATTTATATAAATACTCCTCCTATAAAAATTTGGTAGTGTGTGAATGAAACTAATTTTATTTACTGTTGTGTTTAATATTGATTTTTTTATATTCTAAAAATAATAATAATATGAGTCAAAATTCTAATTGGAAAATAAATAAAATAAATTTAAACTATAATATAAAATATAATATATATTTAGAGACATTTGTCGATGAGTGATTATAGTTTGTGACAAAGAGGCTATTATAAAATAACTATCTTTTTAAAATGACAAATGTTAATTAGTTGTTATTTTTGTCATTGACATTAACTACAACTCATAATATTCTTATATCACTCTATCCTCGTTGTCTCGGCCACAAGCTACCCCTATCACTCATAATTTTCAAATGAATCAAATTTCATAGATTTTATGCTTTGAAAAGTTCTTTTTTCCCACTTTTATATTTGAGTCTAAATGTGAGGAATAAATCTCCTAACACCTATAAATGAAAAAAAAAAAACTTGCTATATAACAGAATTGAGTATTCTGAATTTTAGTTGGATTGTGCTAAACTTATTTGTGAAAGACATTGTTAGATTAATTATAAGTGATCAAGTCACACACCACTCATAAATGACAAAATGTTTGATATATAAAGAGAGATAACTCATATAAATTATGCATTGAATTTTATTATAGGAGGTGAAAACTCACACTAGTGGTTGAAATTGTCGGTTTAAATATGAGTAATTAAATCTCACATTATTTATAAATGGATAAAATATTATATTTATAAAAATATTTTTGATATACATAATGTTTTAAGATTTTGGGTTGAGATGTTGTATCTTCTTGACTTTTGATCTTAGAGCATTGGTTACATTGTTGCCCTCTTTTCCTCTGAATTCTCCAACAAATGATATCATAGATTATATTCAATTTGGTGGGAATTATAAGAGGTGAGAGACTCACATTTATAAGGGAGATTGTTGAATTCAAGTGTGAATGGAAAATTGGTTATAGACTTGGCGGCCTTATAGCAGATGGAGACTCATATTTACAAGGAAGTATGTGGGATTCAAGTGTGAATGGTAGAGTTGATCGGCTTGGTGGAGACTATAGCAGGTGAGAAGTTCACATTTGCAATGGAGATTGTTAAATTCAAGTGTGAGTGGTAAAGAGATCTGGCTTACTGGGATTATAATAGGTTGGAGGCTCATATTTAGAAAGGAGATTGTTGAATTCAAGTGTTAGTGGTAAATTTGCTCAGCTTATTTGGGACTATAACATGTGAGAGGCCCACATTTTCAAGGGAGATTGTTGAATTTAAGTGTAATTGGTAAAGTGGGTTAGCTTAGTGGTACTATAGCAAGTTAGAGGCTCATATTCGCAAGAGAGGTTGTTGAATTCAAGTGTGGGTGGTAAAGTGGTTTGTCTTGGTGGGACTATAGCAGATGACAGGCTCACATTGGCAAGAGAGATTCTTGAATTCAAGTGTTAGTGGTAAATGATCCGACTTGGTGAGGACTATATTGTTGGAATCTATTGTGAGTGGTAAGTCACACATCACCTATAAATCAATAAAATATTGAATGTATAAAAGATGTAACTCACATTGCTTGTGTTCT
Organism: Vicia villosa; assembly: GCF_029867415.1. Lineage (NCBI taxonomy): Eukaryota > Viridiplantae > Streptophyta > Magnoliopsida > Fabales > Fabaceae > Vicia > Vicia villosa. The sequence continues at coordinate 134,366,131 of NC_081185.1, forward strand.
TGCTGTCTTTTATAAAGATGTCAATGTTAATGTGGAATAAGTTGGTTAGTTTGCAAAGGCAGTTTTTTTAAGGAGGGTAGGGGCTCTATAGAAAGTATTAGGTGAAGTGGGATGATATGTGTAAAGCCAAAAATGGCCGGTGGATTGGGAGTGAATGATCTTTGTTAATCTTGCTTTGTTATGTAAGTGAAAGTGGAGAGTTCTTTTGGATTTGTCTTCGCTTTAGAGAGAAATTAGTAAGAAGATGTATGGGCCTCGAGAGTTTGGTTCTTTGAAGGGATGGTGGGGCGCCTTCAGAGGGTGTCTCATTGGTGAAAAATGTTTCTTTTCTAGGGTATCCGCTAGAAGACAAGGTTGTGGCATGATGTCTAGGTGGGGACTATCCCCACACGTGTTTCCTTTGAGAGGTTTTTTCTTATCTCGGAGTAACATTCTCATGTTGTGAGTTCCTTGGGTGTTTGGGAAATGGATGTTAGGGTTTAGAGTTTTGGTGGAAGCGAATCTTCTTTGTCTTGGAGGAGGATGAGCTTCTTGATGGTTTTCTTGCTCTTTTCCAGGGGGTTGTTAGCCGTGGTCGAGGTTACACATGAGTGTGAAAGCTATACCAAGTTAGGGGTTTCTCGGTTAGTCTTAGTTATGATAACCTTTTCGCTTTTTTTGAGGCCAAGGAAGATAAGTTTGAGAGTACGGTGTTATGGTTATCTAGGATTTGGAAGAGAGTTGAGTGTCATCTAAAGCGGTGGTGTTCTCTTGGCAGCTCATTCAGAATAGGCTTCCGACATTGCATAATCTTCTAAGGTGCAAAGCGGTGGACCATCTTTTTGTTTTGTGTGAGATTGCTTCTTCCATATGGTGTAGCTTTTTTAAGTAGATTGGGTGGCTGAGGCCTCAACACACTCGATTCTAAGGGTTTTTCAAATGTTTCAGAGTTTTAGTATTGAAAAACAGGCGTTTTTGGGCTCGATCTAACATTCTATGGTCAGGATTATTTAGAATATGTGGAACAAAGTTCTTTTTGGTAGGGAAAGCTTGAAGTTAATAATAGGTGTCTATGATTATTAGTTTAACATAGAAGTGGATTCATGTACATGCTTCTGATTTTGTCATGTCTCTTGTAAATTGGGAGAGAGGCCCACTTAAGTGGCTAGTAGGTTTGGATTTAGTGGGTGGCTATATGGCCTTTTTTTTTGGTTATGTGTAGGTGTTCTTGCCTTCATTCTTTCAGTTGCTCTCTCCATAGATCTATTTTGGTATGAGGATTTAGGACAAGCTTCAGAATTTCTTGGGCCGCTTTTTGTTCCTCCTAGATGTTTGGTTTGATAGTTCTTTTTTTCCGAGCATTCTTATACTCTTTGTTACTTTTTCGACTATATTAAAATAAATTAAATAAATTTTGGTTAAAAATACCCAGCTAAAACTCATGAGAATTAAGAATTTACCTTAAAAATAACGGTGTTAATACAGGTTTTTCATACAGTGTTTTTATATATATTTTCTCTATATACATACAATAAATTAAATATTTTATTACTTTATGCAGTTTTCTTCACTTATTAATTTTTATTCAAGTTACCTATTCTATTCCCCACACCCCATTACATACATATGTTAAATAATTTTTATTTTTATTACTTGTATAATTTTATTACTTGTATATCAGACACAACTCTCCACGCTCTAGCCATGAACCCAATCTATATTATGTATGCATAAACCTCCCTCTCAATTTGGATATGCATGAGTCAAATTGGACATTAGAATATAACATCACCTAACATATAAAATGTCCCTTAAATGTATCTCGTGCATATCCAATTGCATAACCAATATTATAAATAAATAAAAAATCCAATGTCGTACTTAGTACCATTAAAATTTTAAAAATTCTTTGTTTTAATATTTATAGAATATTTTTAGTTCTATGTAATCAATGTGAAACTTTATAGATGTTTTTTTTTTCATAATGATCTGTTAAGACGTTAAGACAGTTTAATTAGTACTCCCTCTGACCATTATTATAAGTAAATATTCTCTTTTTAAATTAATTGAATAATGAACGTATCTGATCGTTTATGTAGACTAGATACATTCATTATTTAATGAATTTAAAAAGAGAATATTTACCTATAATTCAGACTGGAGGGAGTAGTTGTGTAGATATATTAGATATAAAAATTATTTCAAAATGTTCCGTTAAGTCAATTCAAATAATAGTTATACCGATACATCACATAGAGAGGCGCATGTTTAAATTCACGACATCTTCGTGACATTAAGAAAAAACAAGGTTAGATTGATAGATATGATAGAAAACAAACCTTAGGAGGCATGTGTGGTGTCTCCAACCTAAACTCATGCATAATCCATCCTGTCTTGATTCCATTTGGAGCTCTATTCCTATAGAACACCAATGTCTTCCTCATCCCTACAACCTCTTCACTCATTGGATCCAACACAACACGATCTTTCCCAGTTGCTTTCCAATAGCCAGATATAGTTGCTCTGTTTGTTCTAAATCCAGTGGCATATTTACGGTCTCGAAAGCTAAAAAAGTACCATTCATTTGCATTAAGCTTTGCCACCTCTGCATGCATATATATCAACCACGTGATGGGTCAGTTTCAGTGTAATAAATAAATTCCAATAACTGTATATTGACAGCACGTGACTATAAGGTGAGGTAGTATAATAGTAGTAATTCATTTTTAGAAGTAATAATTGTGTTTGAATCACATGTCATCTTGATCATTATGACATCGATTTTTTTCAGGTTTCCAAATTTTGCCAGACAAAGATGACACCAACATCGTGTTTCATGACATCAACCACAGTTGAGTTCTAGTAATTTTTCAAGTTTTAAAATCACTCCGAGGTCTATAATTAACAAGTATAAGGTGAAGTATTGTATATGATTTAAAATTTTGTTACAATTAAATTGTAATCAAATCGTAGTTAAATGAATTTCTCTATTTGTTATAATTCATTTTGTCATAGTTAATAGTTAAAGTGTAATTAAATTGAATTTTTTAAACATAATTTCTAAAAATAAAAGATGATTTTGATCAAAGTTTTCTCCAATTTTTAGAGGTTTTATATAGATTAGTTACAGTTTAGTTTAACTATGATTAGCAATAATTTAACCGTAACGAAACAAAAAAAATTCTATTTTCACGATTTAATCCTGATAATATTTTAAGAAGCCTCGTGTGGTAAACCATTTTGCTCAATCCATTTTTTATTATTAAATTACAAATATATCTAATCTATATATAAATTAGATATATCGCTTATTCAATTTAAAATTTACAATAAGGAAAGTAATACTCCATATATTTTAAAATGAATGTTTTCGAAAAATGTTATATTAAAAAGTTGAATAAAATAGTCTATAGTCATAATATCTTTATTAAATTATCTTTATTAATTATTGATAAAATATTATGCTATGAAAGTAATTTATTAATAATGATTAAAAAACAAAAATTGAATAAAAAATATATTTCTACTAAAAAAGAAAAAACAGTATTAATATTAATTTAAAACAATTTTTTTTCTAAAACAACCGACTTAATCATAAGAACTTGCCTTCATAGTTTCATAAAACAAAATAAAATTCAGTTCAAACAATTAAAGAAATACTATTAATAGTTTATAAGTGAACAAGAACTAATAATTAATCTTCAGATAAATAAAATCATGCATAGGTCTTTTTATGTATAAAAATTAACTTTTCATATCTTTAATCATGAGGGGAGACAGTAACAGTGACATATCTAAAAAAATAGTAAATGATAATTAGTCATAATCATATAGATAGAGAGTCATATCAAACAAAGTTAAAATTCAGGGGTATGTATATTTATTCATACACGTAATTTTTTTTTGTATAATAATACAATTCTGTTAAAGACAACAGTTATGATTGCTTGATGAAAATGTATTACTTTGTCAACTTTGTTCAATTAAATAATAATAGTTGCCAAAAATTTATATATCTTAAACGTAAAATTGAAGGAACTCTCAAACATATCATTAAAAATAAATCTCAACAGAATTCATTTATATCCCCAACCACTCACAAAATTAAATCACAAAACAATCAATTTATAAACCAAAAAAAAAATTATTTAATTCTGACCCATGATGTAAAAAAAATTAAAAACTCTAATGATTGGATATATATATATATATATATATATATATATATATATATATATATATATATATATATATATATATATATATATATATTGTGGTATGAGAATAATACTGTATGGTGTATAGTGATTGTAGATTTTGATTCGTTAGTAGTGCAAAAAGAAGAATCTTTTATAATATAATTTATGTAATGTATTGATGTATTTGAATTAAAATAAAGTAAATCTTTGTTGTCATATAATTTGTATTTTACTAGAAGAGGATAAATATTATCTTCATAAATTGAATGCTTTTTAAATCCGTTTAAACTGGAAAAAGAAAATTGATGAGATAAAAAGAAAAAGACAGAGAAGAAACCGTGTAGAGAGTAGAACTCAAAAAACATCATTAATTTGCAGCTTCATTAATGTATTATAGTACAAGACAACTATATACAAAAGGCAAAAAACAATTATACGAGAAAAGCTAGATCAATTAATGAAGCATGTATCTTATACATAAATTCATTATTAAAATTATTATTTTTAATTATTTTATTTATTTACAGAGATTCAGAGTATTCATGAAGGAGAAGACAACACAAACACAATAAAGGTTTATGAAGAAACAATAACTTATGTTTTTTTATTTCTTGTAACAAGGACACAAACAAAAGGAAAACAACAAAAGGGAAAAAATCATATGACAAACAAAATAGATCTTCAAGAAATTTAATGAAAAAAGTAATTAAAATTATATCAATAATTAAGATGAAGGTGTATATGAAGGAGATTGAGAAAATGAATAAAATTTTACCAGGAAGCTGCCATGGTTCACATATGTGAAGATCAATATCAAGCAAAGAATGGCTAAGAATTTGTTGATTTGTGATCTTTTTGTAAAGATAGTGACAAACCAATTCTTGATCACTTGGATAAAAACGAAAGCCAGGAGGAAGTGAAGCTCCTATGTCTCTCAAACCCATGTTGAATGAATATTTTTTGTGTGGATAATGTGTATATAATAATTGAAGGTTTGGAAATATTAAGGTGTAGGCAGAAAGGTTGGTACCTTGTATTTATATATAGTTAGGAAGATAAAGAGAGGTTCACATTTTAATTACTAGTACAATATATGTTTATGCTTGTGTAAAATGGTTAGTTATAGTAGCAAGTTTCAAGATAAACCAAAGTTACAAGAAACCTTTTTCAACAAATAAGGGGAGAACTATGTGTAAGAAAGATACAAACCCTCCAAAATGCTCCTTTTTTTCACTTTTTATTATTAAAATGTGTCTTTTCTTCCATTATTTTGAGGAGATTATCTAAAGATAACTAAATAGCCTTTTTTTTAATATTAAAAAAAAAACATTCTTAAGCTTTTGGACTCAACTTGGGTTGCTTAACAATTAACTATGGTCTCTCATTCATGCCTTCTAATTTTTAAGTTTTAAGACTTGTTGAATTTTCACTTCAATTAACTATGGTCTCTCATTCATGGCTTCTAATTATACATCTTAAATTAGGGATTTGTGTTGTTTTCAACTCTATTTTATTTAAAAAGAATTAAAGTGCTTAAAAAAATTAATTATATTTATATAAATAGTTAATTTACTTTTCATGTTTTTTATATTTGTAAAACCTCTATAGATTGGTAAATTTTAATATTTTTTTTAAAAATTGTTTAAAATAATATAATCTTAATTGAAAAATACCTACTCAATGTTAATCGAATTCATAATATAGTATTAAATAAATTTGTTAATATTATTTTTTCAAAAATATTTTATTTATTATATTTAAAATATAATTAAATTATAATTCTATTAAATGTTTTTGAAATTACAATGGTGGACAACGCCAAGAGGTGTACAATAATTATTTGAAGAAATATTTATCTGAAATCCCCTCAATTGTATCTGACACTCTAATATATTTTTATAATATAAAAAATACTCCTCTTATTTTTTATTAACAATATTTTGTATAATTTTATTTCAATCGTAAAAAATCTAGTAGATTTTTACCCCATATATCACATATTTCCCTACACACTTAAAAATTCATTAATGCTATTTTTAAACGGTTGTGATTGTGCTGACACTATGAAGGTTTGTGAATGCACCAACAATTTTGTATAGTCCGTGAAAATTTAAAATTTGTATAAATATGCCTTATATATATGTTGTTAATAAAAACACCTCTCAATGTTCCAATTTTGATATCTCGCATATGTCTACTTCAACAGCGTAAAACCTCCTATTGATTTAGGCTCACAAAGGATACCCCTCTTAATGCTCTGAAATCCAAACTGGATAATCTCTTGTGCTAATCAGAATAGTGATTAAGATCAAGTATCGTTCACCGTCAATTGATAATAAAAAGTGAAGTTCAACAATTTTGAGTTTAAGAGTGTTTAAGTGTTATGTGGAGTGATATCATTAATACGAAATAAATGATCAGATCGAGGTGGATGCGACAGTTGAAAAATATGTCGACGATATTATGAAGATGTTGAAACTTACTTAATCATCTAGTAATGTTTAAGTTATGTTCATGTTATTTTCTTTTTAAGTTATGTCAAGCAATGTACATGTTAAGTTATGTTCATCCCGCAATAATGTGATGTTAATTTTCATCTAATGTAATATTAATATAAAGTGTAAATAATATAAAAATAAATCCTTGCAAACCCAAATTAATTTCAGCCACAATAAATAATGAACAAAATAATAAAATCTATATCGGTTCACCACTGACAATGTCAACAACCAGGGATATGTATTTGCCATAGATGTATACCCGATATTTATCCGCTAAGATAGTACATCCTATAAGATGTAACATGTATACCCTAGCAATCATCGCATACATAGAGTGTTTCACTAGATCCGGATACATAACCTGAAGCCAAGAGAGACAAAAGTGAGCACCCCTATTAGCCCAAAAACTCATCCAAGATCAACCCTGTGTAACTCGCAGGTATGTCTCTAGAGTTCTACAAGAAATCCCTTGATTCATCAACGGAACGATGAAGAAGTTACCTGTAAGAGGGGTATGGAACAGACTGGAGACATCATCCCGAGTAATCATCAACTCACCAGATGGAAGACGAAAAAAGGATATATCTTTATACCATCGCTCAACAAAATGGAGAAACAATAGTGTGTCGAGCATGGTGAGCGAACAATCAACCAACGACAGCAAGCCAACATTAACAATAATCGTCATAACCTCATCAAGCACCTATACTTCAGAAAATTTCTCCAACTTTGACCCATGGATGACCACCGTAAAAATGAAGCAAAATTTTAGAATTTATCTGACATTTCTATATTGCAGGTATAAATCCATAATGTCGATATTGGCGATTTAAAAAATTTGGTAAAAAAAACATGGTTTAACAAAATTGTCGATTTAAATGCGTAAATTTAATTAAAAAACACTTACTTTTAAATATTTAATATAAATTTTAAAATCTCCGGTAAAAGTCTAAAATTAACAAAAAGCCAAAAATTATATATATTGTCAATAGTAAAAATTGTGTTTTTTAACTATAAAGATATTATGGTCACATTAAAGGATATGCGGGGTGTTTGGTCTAATAGATGAGTCTTAGGTAGATACTCCCTCCGTTTTATATTATAAGTCGTTTTGAAAAAAAAATTGTATTTAAATATAAGTCGCTTTACAATTCTAATGAATAATCAATGCTATTTTTCCTATTGTATCCTTAAATATTTATTATTCCCTCTCCTTTCAATTATATAAATTTATCTTTCACATGTCATTAATGAAGGATAATTTTGTAAAAACCTTCATAATTTCTCATTTTCATACAACAATTATTATTTTTCTTAATCTGTGTGAAAAGTCTAAAACGACTTATAATAAAAAAACAGAGGTAGTAGTATTTTTATTTAATAAAAATAATTAATTTTTGAAACAATTAAAATTTTATAATTTTTATTTTTAAAATATTCAATATTAATATTGTTAATTTGCTAATATTATACTCATAATAAAGTTAAGTTCTTAACTTCTTTAATATTCAATTATTATTTTTTCCATCAAATCACCCTTATTTACTCTTTTTTTTTTCTTTTCAATTGACCATTTTCATAAATAAATAAATAAATAAATAAAAAGTGTTACATTAGATTTCTAACCTCTATAATATTAAAGTCTAGACGTTGAAATAAGATTCTTTAGATAAATAAATCTAACAAAGTTCCAAATCCAATGTACATGTGTAACAATAATAATCTTGTATAATGATAAAATTTACTTTACTACCGACATTGATCGATCAATCAACATCAAATATCTTTGATACAAAGCATAGGCTTTCTTTTAGGAGAATTGTTTGTCCAAAATGTTGAGCTAGCTATAAAACCTCATTAGAACTAGTCCAAATCTTTCATAGCTTTAGTTTACCATCGATGTACACATTAATTAGTTCATTTTATAACTTAATCTTAGGATACATTGAATATAAATTCTTACTTGTAAATCATCCCAAAATCTCATGCATATACATTAATTCAATTTCCATTGGACGTGTGGCAGTTTTTGTTTCATCTACTTGCATGTTTTACTTTGGATACATTTAACTTTTAGTTATAATAACTAATTAAATGTTAATTAGATTTTGCTTTTGGATAAATTAATAAATGAAAGGAAGTGGTAGTAGTAGGAATTAGATTGTGTTGGGGAAGCACGTGAGGGGAAGTTGAACATGGACAGCTCTAAACAAAACAGATGAAATAATTATAGTAGCTGGAAGTAGAATTTAATGGCAATCATAAAATTGCAAGTCCCATCTGTTCCTTCCTCCATCACAAGAATGAGAGCTAGAAAATCATGCATGTATTGTTCATTGTGGGGTAACCTAGTTAATTGTCTTTCATATGGGCTCTTTAAATTGGTCCTTCTATTATATGATTTCGAAATAATAATAATAATAATAATAATAATAATAATAATAATAGTAATAATAATAATAATAATAATAATAATAATAATAATAATAAGTCACGTGCAAGTGTTAGAGATATATGTGATAATCCTGGATATCTTCAAGAATCGTGTTCGTTCACTTTCCGAACAAAGTATTTCGACCCTATACTTGTCTGGGTTCACGAAATCTTTGCGGGGATAATTCTTGAAGAATCAATCTGTTTCTGACAATAGATAACAGATCAGAATGTAGAGAGGAAGTCTGTAATTTCGTATTCCAAATCGAGACCAAAAGACTCCTTATATAGGAGACCAATAATAGAAGCGAACAGACACACCTCTTCGGAAACGGGTGCAACTATTCAAACGAATCGTTATGTCCGTTGGGAACGGGTGCAACTATTCAAACGAATCGTTATGTCCGTTGGGAACGGGTGCAACTATTCAAACGAAACGTTATGCCCGTTTCTATTATTCATATTCAATTACGCGTTTGGTTCGACGAGCGTGCACTCCGCACTACCCTAACTCGTTTCAAACTTAACGCATAATTGCATTGGCCTATAGTAAATCACATTACTACCAAAATGCATTGATGATACTAAAATCACCAACAGCAAGTACAATTAATCTTAAAATAAAAATTGTGCAACCAAATTTTTAACCTAACGACTTTGGGATTATTAGGGTCCAAACCTCATGCCTACAAATAAGGGTGGTAATACGGATTAAGTCTTTCGAACATCTATTTAGGCCGCCATTTTAAACGGGTCGAGCCAAGCTTTTTTGTTTACTTGCGACCCTTTACTTTGCCTGTCTTGTCTTTTATTTTTAGAATTTTTGAAGACGTAGGTTAAAACGGGTTGATATGACCTAACTAAGATTTTTGATTTCTCTTAAGTTGTTTTTTGACGAGTCAAAGGTTTCTTATCTGTCTCACTATTTTGTTTGCACTGCCTTGTTTATTTCTGATTTTTGACATATAATATATATGTTAGTTTGTCACCCTTATCTACAAGTAAGGGAGCATGATGTTTTACCATTGAGTCAAACAATAAATTGAGTTATATTTTAAACATTAATTATGAGTATATATTTATTTAGAATGAATATAATAATTTTTTTAAATACAAATTGTTTAAGATAGTCTTTTTTTAATGATAAAATAATATTTTAAAAAGAGGTAAAAATCACTGAAATACATAAGGAAGAGATCAATTAGTAAAAGAAGTGCTAAACGAATCACCAACAAGAAGCACAAAGGTACAACAAAAACAAAAACCAAAACCAAAGAAACACCAACAACTAAAAGTCTGAAAAAACCATACAGAAAAAGCCAAAGCAATTACAAAACCCACCCTATAGAATTCAGGCTAGAGCTCAGACTACCAAAACTACCACCAACAAATCACCAAGAGAGAATCGAAAACCACAAACACTACCAACCTCATAATCAAGACAAGCATTCGATCTACTATTGGTTAAGGTAGATGATAGGGTTCTAAAGTCAGTTAGAGAAAGTACATGAGTCAATCATTACTACAAAAAGTATATATTACCACAATTGAGAAAAGAGTTTCACCATGGTTGGTTATCTGTGGTAACGAATGATGTGATAGAAAGTGCGTTACTTTCCACCACTGTTCTAAGGTTGTGGTGAAAAACTGGATAACGCGCTAGATTTTATCATAGTTGAAAATTCTAACTGCAGTAAAATGTCATTCATCCCCCTTTCCCCATGGTTGGAAGTTCCAATCATGGTGAAAAGTTAGTCAGCCTTACTTTTTACCACTATTGGAACTTTCAACTGTGGTGAAAAGTCAGTCAACTCAATTTTTCATCTTTGCCACATGTTTTGCCTGACAACACTGAGAACTTCCTTCACAAAATAGAATATTAAATATTTCTAACACAACAACAACAAGAAAACAAAATCAATAGAATCGTTAAACATTAAACCTCAACAATAACAACAACAACAAAACTAAACCTGTACAATTATTAAATATCAAATCTCAGCAACAACAACAAAACTAAATCAATAGAATCGTTAAATTTTAAATCTCAACATAAAAACAACAACAAACAACAACAAACAACAACAATAACAATAAAAACAAAATCAATATATCGTTAAACATCAAATCTCAACAACAACAACAACAACAACATTAAATATTTTACATAATACAATAACAACTAACATTGTTAAGTTGAATCCATGTTTTCCTTGTCTTGTTCGAGTTGGATAAGAGATGATGGTGTTCTGAAACTCGTTAATGAAGTTAATGATGTTTTTTTATTTTTGTTTATGGAATAAATGTTGTTTTCGAGTTTGGTTTAGTGAAGAAATAGAGTTTCATAAATGAAAGATGAAATTCGTCTAAGGCCAAAGGGAATGAACGTACAGAGTTATATATCTTGAAAATGACTAATAAATAAATTTTAAAAAAATTGTTGGTGTTGGAATTGGAACCCATGACCAGTGCAGTTTTTCTCACGATTGGAATTCTCCATCATGGGGAAAGGTGGCTTACTTTTCACCACGGTTGGAATTTCAAGTGTGGTGAAAAGTGGAATAAAAATAAATAAAAACAAAATTGTTGGTGCTGGAATTCGAACCCACTACCAGTGTAATTTTTTCCCTATTGGAAATCACAACCGGAGGAAAATGGCTAAAAATGAATAAAAAACAAAAAATGTTGGTGTTGCGATTTGAAACGTGTTACTGAGGAAATTCTCCCCACATTTTTGACCGTGGGAAAAAGTGACTTAAATATTACAATGAAAGGAATCCTACTAATGGAATAGATTTTACCTCAGTGAATTAGTTAGCGAGGTAATTCTTCGTTATGAAATGTACATTTTGTAGTAGTGCATATTTGATCTACTTAGAAATCAAATTAACGTCAAAAATACACTTTTCTCATCCACTTCATTCACAGTTGTAAAACTACCATTAAAGATACCATAATTATGTACACTTTAAATGGATCAGACAACAACGAGTCAAATCATTACAAAATGACTCCTAAACTTAACCATATCACCTAAAGAGATGTAAAACTCAAACAACATACTATGACCATTAGATAGAACTACCTTTCAACCTATCCACTTAAAAGATTATGTACAAAGTTAATAACGCTAACTCACAGGTAACAAATAGTCGAAAAACCGATTCAAATGATTCTCCACACATAAAAAATGAAATCCCATTAAAATCAACAAACAACCCTTTTAAACAAATTTTCTTTAAGAAGAAATTTTTCTCGTAAAAGCTGTCCAGAAAAAATCATCCCCTAATAAATTTTTTGTCTTATTTTATTATGTTTTTGTGATTTTTTAATAGTAAATAAATATATTAAAGAAATGTACTCCACTATTAATTACCAAAAGTTTTAGATGTGATCAGCAAAAGGGGTAAAGATCCTCTCAATTTTTTTCTTAAAAGAAATGGAGAATACAATTACCAATATTTTCATTATATACAAATTAAAGAATATAAAATATATGTCACACATTTCAAGAATATATATATATTTATACATCAAATCTATAATAATTATGTTCTCCGTTTCTTTTGAAAAATGGAGAGGACCTGCAAAAGAGTCTATTATAGATTTTTGCATATGTGTTGGAATACTCATACACTCTTATAATTCTTGTTTTATTATAAAATATGATAATTAATATATCACTAATATCTAAAACTGTTTTTGTATTATATGTATATGTAATTTGTTTGCTTTTTGTTTATGGCTGGGTGATAAGGGATGCAAGCAGGGCAATAATAATGTAGATGAGGACAAAATAGATATTTGTCCAAGTTATAATAATTAGGAGAGGGTGCATCTAACAATAGATTATCCATTGCAATTCTAGCTTTTGCTCCTCTGTATATGAAGACAACACGTGATGATTACCCACAATAATTGAATTAACGTACACCATTTAATTACACTTACACTAAACATTAGCTAACTCATACACATAATGAAGTTATATACGAAAGAATTAAAAAGTTTGATCTAAAGAATTTTTATAAAACCAACTTATTCCCTCTCTTTAAAATTATTATCGTTTAGCAAATAAAGTTTATTATAAATAAATGTCATTTTCATTTTTTAATGTAAAAATAGTTATTATTTTTTAATTTTATTATTTAATTATTATTTTTTACACTAGTTCCAATATATTTATAAGGTTAATTTAATAAAAGTGTAATATTTTATAATAATATTATTATATTATTTAATTTGTGTGTAAAAATTTACATGACAATTATTTTAAAACAGAATAAATATTGAAGAATACAACACTGTGAATTAAATATGTGGTTTGAATTTTTCTCAAAACACCCTCTCACGTCCAAACACTATTAAATTTGATATGTGGATATAAACAGTGAGTGACCCGAATGATCGATATATATGATTTGAGTTTTCTAATACACTCCCTTAAAATCCATATTATTGAACTTGATACGTATATAAACTGTGGGTGACTTGAATGGATAACTTTGTAATACTATGATAGAATTAAAATTTCACCTAACTATAAGTATAAATATGACTTATAATGTGAGAGGTTGACTCTATATCTAACCCACATAAGACTTGTGTTTTTTTTTTTTAATATATATTAGATATGCACTTTAAAAATATGTGAAATCTATGTCTTTTATGATGGTGTCTCTAAAGTGAGCTTATTTAATTATGTACTATAGAAAAACAGTTATTTGTAAACAAAACATGGTATGAATTTTACAACATTGGTGATTTTATGCACTTTAAAATATGTGAAATCTATGTCTTTTATGATTATGTCTCTAAAGTGAGCTTATCTAATTATGTACTATAGAAAAACAGTTATTTGTAAACAAACATGGTATGAATTTTACAACATTGGTGATTTTATGTGTAAAATTGGTCGTTTTCCATGAATAAATGATTAATGTGGGCCTTTAAAATTAATTTGCTATTGCAAGAAGGGTACTTTAGAGGACCCATATTTGAATTAAATTATACAAGTACGTGGCATAGATGATGAGACAGTTTTATTGAATGAGAAGTTGATCATTAATCGTGTAATATGGCACTGTCGGAGAAACAGTGATTGTGTAGTTGAAACCAACCATTGGGACCAATGGAGTAACGATAATTAGATAGCTAGGGCTAGCAAAATAATAGTATTATCAACAAAGCTTGAGGGTAACATTACTTTGTTAATTGTTGTGTATGTTTTCATTTTTTCTACGAAAGATAGAAGGTTTTTTTTTTTCCTTTTTCAGCTGAGAATTTTACCATTTTTTTAATAGTAAAGGATCCGTGCCTTTTAATCCATTCTTTCTATGGGTTGAACACCCTTAATGCATCTTAATCCATTCTTTGCTTATAAAAAAAAACTGTGCGTTTGCAACGGGTCGCGTCCATGAAATTTATTTAAAATAATTATAAACAATATAGAATAATTTAAAAAAATATATGATTTTAGCATATATATATATATATATATATATATATATATATATATATATATATATATATATATATATATATATATATATATATATATATATATATATATATATATATATATATATATATATATATATATATATATATATATATATATATATATATATATATATATATATATATATATATATATATATTGTTATGAATAATAGTAAATAGATGTGGATGTTCATTTTCCCCAATCTTTCTAAATTCCTTAACTCCTATAAATTAAGTTCCTAACCTTTGTGTATTCCTTGAGTTAATGATTGTTATTGGTCATGTACTATAAATATGGATCATGTTGCAATGTTAAGATAACTTGAAAGAAGATGATAATACAATATTACTTTTTCTCCCATTCATCTCTTCTTCATCTCTATATTGTTTTGGTTAATTTTATAACACGTTATCAGCACGATACTCTACAACGCGGGTGATGATATAGTCAGGTTCTACGTTATTTTTCTAATCTTAATATATTTGAACCAATATAATATAATTCATGTTTTTGTTACTATTTTTTTTCCTTCATATAAATATGTTTATTTTTTTATATATTTTGTAGAGAAATTGATTTATCTTGTACAATGATATTAGATTTCTTTGATCATTCTTGTTAAATTCCAGAAGAATTTAACATTAAGGCATTTCTATATGTTTGTCCGGAATTGAATTTTAACACATAAAAATGTTAATTTAATATTCAAGCATCCCTGAAGGATTGCACAAAGAATAATTTTTCTCGACCGTTGTTTATGGAAATAGTTTGTGATGTGATATTTGTAGAACTAAATATTCATATTAAACTATCTCCAAATTATTATTCAAAGATTGAGTTTAATCGATTATTGTGATAATTGATGAATTCCAGAAGAATTCAACATTCAATCACCTTTAAAAGGTCGCATCTATAATATTATTGAATCCTAGAAGGATTATAAATATTATTATTTTTATTAGTAAAAGATTTGTGATTGAGTTCCTAAAGAACTACAAAATGTGATTGAATTCCTGAAGAACTATAAAATAAAATTTGTGATTTCATCATGATATTAATGAATCTTATAAGGATTGCATCTATACTAGTAACATATCCCAGAAGGATTGCATCAGTTATGTTAAAAATTTGAAAAATGATTGCATCACCTATATTATCGAATTCTAGATGATTGAATCAATAATAGTGAAGTATCCCAGAAGGATTTCACAAAAAAAATTATTTTTCTTTTATTGGTGATTGTAAAGATTTGTAACCTACATTTTTTGAGAAATAAAATTTCATAAAAATGATCCAATTTTCTTTCATAATTTAATGGTATACATCTATGAAGGATTGCAAATATTGTAATTTTCTAAGTAAAACGAAGCTCTCAGGATAATATCAATTGTGATCTTCATGCATCCCAAAAATATTTCAAGAGTAATATTAAAATATCCCTGGAGGATTTCATAAATTTTTGTTGTTGTATCGATCTAAAAATTCATAATTTGCAATATGTTCATTAAAAGATTGTCATTCCAGAAAAATGACACAAATGATTTTAACGCATCCCAGAAGGATGGTTATATATATATATATATATATATATATATATATATATATATATATATATATATATATATATATATATATATATATATATATATTTTAGATTATTGTTTATAACAAATTATTTATTTAGTTCTTGAAGAACTTATCAAGCATCCCTGAAGGATAGAAAAATAAATTATTTTTATAGTTCCTGAAGAACTTATCCATCCCTGAAGGATAGTAAATCAAATTAATTATATGACGATATAATTTTAGTGATATAATATTGTATGATTAAATATGTTTAATTTTATAAGGGGTAATTGTTTGATAATTATATGATCATATGTTCATATGAATGTATTTGATTAAAGTGTTTAATAATGAAATACTATTATATTGGTTTTGACTTATATTGGAGGCATTGAATATCTTTGTATTACACAACACAATTTGGACTGAAAATGTGTAATAGAAAAGCTACATTCTTTTTCCTCAGGCTTGTACTACACTTATATTAGTACAATTGAAGCACATGTCATTGTAAACCAGTAGTTTATAAATTACACTTAAATGTGTTGTTGGTGTCATACCCTAATTTTTGACCCCCCTGAGATGACATATCTTCAGGATTTTCATCAAGTCAAAGTAAGTACCCAGAGCAGTCTGACATTCAATCGAGGGTGTTCAAAGACAAGAAAACTCAGGCAAAGGATCAATCAATAGGAGGATTAGTCTCTAACACAATCATGAGACTCAAGAGCTTCATTATTTCACCTATGATTGATTAGACACCCAGTCATCTAAGTACAGAATTACTCAGATCAACAGACCAGGGTGTGGAGCCTTATCAAGGACTAAAATCAGGGAACACTTTTGGGAAACCCTAAAAAGCCCTAGGGGACCATTCAAAGACATCAATCATCTTCAAATAACTCATATGACAAGATCCACTGGACATTACACCTCAATTCAAAGTCTACAGTCATCATTGTCCTCTAGTCGACAATTAGGGTTTTTGACCTAATTCCCCAAGATAGTTGACTTTTAATCAGGGCATGGATCTAAAACTCAAGACATGATCCAAGAGTCTCTATTACCTCAATATAATCCCTTTACATCATTCATTTAAGGAGAAGATCTTGTTTCTACACAAAAGTCCAAAATCTCACCTTATTTGGAAAAAGTCAACTGTATGGGATCACCATTGACTTTTGAGATTTTTGGTCAAACCATGACTTTCAAGGATCAATATCATCAATATATGAATATTAAAGTCATTTGACCAAAGAAATTCATCAAGGAGCAAAAAGTCGGGAATTAGGGTTTTTTAAGGCATGGTGAGAACTCAAAATTTCACCTACACAACTCAAAAAACTTCCAACATGAAAGTTGTAGATCTTGCAAAATAAAGCAACATCTTACAAAGGAACTTTTTTCAAAAGATCAATCATTTAAGAGTTTTGGAAATTTTGGAGTTTTAGGTCATAAACACTTAGAAATTTTTCTAAGTGTTTTAACCTAGTTTTCTTCCAACTTTGGCCTCATTTTTCACAAATTTGCCAAAGGATTCTGAAGAAACTCCAAACTAATGATTTGAAGTAGATGTTTAGGGCTTTCCAAATTGTGTTCAACCTTCTCCAAATTCATTTTGAGCTAAGAGTTATGCTTGTTCAAAGTTGGCCTCATGAAGTGAAATTATAGGTCATGTACAATTTGAAACTTTGCAATTTTGTGCATTTTGCTTCACTAAGTGATGCTACACGACCTCTAATACATCTGAAACCATACCACACATCCAAATTCATCATTGCATAAGGATTAGAGAATATTCCCAAAAACAAAGGCATGTGATTATGTAATGATTGCATTTTTGAATTTATGGCAAATGATGAATCATCAAGGAATCTTGTTCTAAGCCAATTAGAACTCTCCTCTGAATCAGAAATGTTCCCTTGGATCATACAAGATCAATGGTTGGGGAAGCTAGCCCGAAAATGCATCATTGCATTTAGGATCTTTTCAAATTTTCTTCTTGGCTAAGAAACCAAAACTCTCTCATTAAGCAAGCTCACTCTCTCAATCAGTACTGAACCATTTACCTATAAATAGGGGAGCATACTTCAGTAGAAAAACACACCAAAGCAACTCAATTCCTTGCTTTCTCTTTCTCTTCTCATGCTTATTGTTTTTCAAAGTTCTTTGGCAAGAAGAATCGTTTTCTTCAAACCAGAGCTCATCTTTGGAAAGTAAGCATTCTAACATCTCAAGGGAGGTCATTTGAGGTGATCCAAGCACCTGGATCACTTCTGTAAGTGGAGGAACACCATTGTTGCTCTCACTTTGGAGCAGTTGAAGTTGGAGGTCCATAGTGCAATTCAGAAGGTTTCCAATCAAGCTAAGCATCCAGGCATGTTCCATAGGAGGTAGTGAAGCTGTTCAGATGGCTGCAGCTCATCTGTAACTCAAGAATCATCACCCTCCATGTTCACTTAAGCTCAAATCGAGGGAGGTCCATAGAACAATTCAGGAGGATTGAGGTTACAACAAGCATTCAGTTAGCATCACTGAACCACAAGGAAGCTTTTGGGATCATTCATACAAGCCCAGGTGCTCTCTATCATCCTCACGACCTCCATTTTCAGAGGTAAGTTTCTGAACTCTACCTCTTTAATTTAAGCACTCTTTGTGATAAAGCTCGATTCTATCTTGTTAAGCATCATCAGAGGATTGAAAACCCTCTATCATCATTCATTTATCTTTCAGTATAGTCATTTAATTTGATTTTCAAAATTTAGGGTTCTTCACGATTTCTGGTAAATTAGTTATATATAGTTGATATAAATTTATGTTAGTTACATATTTAGAATCGTGAGTGAATTTAGAATAAGTTTCATCTTTACATCTTTGCAAATGGTTGAGAAATGAGCAAGTTCATAAATTCAAAATCTGAGAACTTGAGGTTGAAGATGACAATGGTGGTGGCGCGCAAATTTCAAATTCAGGGTTGAGTTTATTTTATTTTGAATGATACCTGTTTCATAAACGACTAAAACGTGATAGCCCAGTGGTAAAGAGTGTTTGTGTGTTGCGCGTGCCCAAGGTCTGGGGTTCGAATCCCCCTCGCCCCAGACCTTTTGATTTTATTTTCTTTTTGCTTCTATACACTTGAATAACATATGAGTTGCAAAGGAGTCAGTTTACTATCACCATGCGCGCGCTGGCCCAGTGGTTTGGTTTTGGGTGTGTGACTTGGAGGGCGTGAGTTCAATCCCTCTAGGTGACAAAACCTTATTTTTTATCACTTTTCCCATTTGATTTCTTCACAACTTTACACAATTAATTAACCTATCAAATTAAATCATTTTCACTTCATTTTTCACACACTTGTTATTTAATATATCTATTTTATGAATAATCAAAAAAATCATAAAAATATTATTTATTTCATATATTTTTATTAGGTTTAAAATAGTATGTTTTAAGTGTTTTCTTAAATACTTTAAATGCATATATTCATTTTGTTTTAACCTAATTATTTTTGTGAATAAAGTTTATGATAAAACCCTAATTATTTAGGTCTTAATTAGGCATAGATCTTTTTTCTTTACCTTAATTAAGTTGACTTTCTGTCAATTTTCAAAACTGTTTTCAATCTCCGAATAAATCGAATAATTAAGGTTTTCAAACAACAAAACCTTATATTATTTCAAATCATTTTCAAAACTAATTTTACACCAGTACTATAAAGTACTGGGCCTCTAATAGAGTGTAAGTCCCAAACACCTTCTCTTCTTAGCTTGTTTTCAAAACTGTATTTTCAAAATCTTCTTTCTGTTTTCAAAACATTCTTCTGGTATTTGAAGGGCATTATTCCCGGTGAAACTCTTCAGATACCTATGTGACCTTTGTCCATCTTCACTTCTTCTGTTTTCAAAAACCATTAACTGTTTATAATAAATATTCAACTGTTATCAACAAAACAACAAAAATTACCGTTGAGGCTCTGTACATACTTCTTCAAAGGCCTCCACTCCATCCAGGTTAGGCTTTACAAGCTTTCAATTTACAGTCTTTATTTAAATTACTGTCAAATATAAATTGTGCATATATATTAGTTTAGAACTACGTTTGAGTATAAACCTTAGGACAGTTAAACTATATATATATATATATATATATATATATATATATATATATATATATATATATATATATATATTATAGGAATATGACCTAGGATTGAGAATGTCTTCCCGGTGAAGGCTCTTTCCTAATTAGAGATCTGTAGTTCAAACCCCCAAGATGAATTATTCCCGGTGAAACATCTTGGCAAAAACCCTAGAATCCAAAAAATAGGACACATCCACCCAAAGAGGAATTATTCCCGGTGAAACCTCTTACCCATTTACTTAGAGCCAAAATAAGTTCAAAACTACATAGCTTTCTCTTGTGCTATAACAAGGACCCTCGATTAGCCTCCTCTTGGGCTTTGTACAAGGACCCACAGGCTTCTTAAAAGCATTTCCAGCTTCCTCTTGAGCTTGTATACAAGGACCCATCAGGTTTCTTATAAACATAGGAACAGGTCTTTAGTCACCTTTTAGCCTACCCTGGTGAGTTTTCTTCCAATTTAAACCAGACTTTTAACAAGCCAAGTTTGTCTCAATTTTGCATTGAGTACACCTTTTGGAATGAGAGACATGGACAGTCTCTGTCACCCTTATCTTCATCAATCTTCCTTAGCAGAGTCTAGAATCCATATTTGCTTATCCTCAGCATGAGTCAGCCTTCATCTTGGGCTTTAAACAAGAAGTCTCCACTAGATAATCTTTCTGCCATTCACCAAAAGAGTCAAAACCCCTGGAAAGGGTTAGCCTCCAAATCAATCCATCATTTCAATAAAAACCCCTGGAAAGGGTTAGCCTCCAAAGTCAATTAATCAAAAAGAGTCACGACCCCTGGAAAGGGTCAGCCTCCAAAAAACATGATAAAGTCAGTCTTTTAACAGACAATTTCTCCAGCTGAGTCAAAACCCCTGGAAAGGGTTAGCCTCCAAAATCAGTCTTTCAAAAATCAAAGATTCATTCTCTTAGGAGATAATCTCCCCAAATAGAGTCTCCCTAAGTAGAGTCAGCCTCAATTCTGGGCTTCGTACAGAACACCAAAAACTCCTTAGTTTAAATACTCCCCAGTAGAGTTATCATTTCAATAAATCAATAAAATCAATCAAAAAGCCTCAAGCTTGGGCCTCATTCAAGCCAGCTAAAGTCAAATCTTTCATATAGTAAATAGACATAGCTTATCTCTATAGAGAGATATTTTTACTACTCTACCACATTCAAACAAACAAACATTTCAATTTCAATTTCATTCAAAGTCTCCCATTTAGGACTCTGAAAGACATGCTCTGGCACATCCCCAGACTTGTACACTTTCCCTAATTTGGATGAGCATCTTTCTTTCATTTTAGAGGCACGATGGCTGTCATACTTGATCAACCAAGTAGACTCCCCTCTTAATGAAACATCATTTTTTTTAGCTTTTCTGTCACTTTTAAATGTTTGTGGTAGAATAGTACAAATACCTCTCTGTAAAGATGATTTCATGTCTCTTTACTGTAAACAGAGATTTAATTCCAAGCTTCAACCTTGAGCTTCAAGCAAGGCACCAAAAACAAGTAATTTCCCTAGTTAGTTCCCCGAACTACATTAAGCTCTGACTTCCACTAGGGATATGTAGGCATGAGGTTCACAAGGAATCTCAGCGAGCTAATAAAATACCAAAAATAGTCAGTCTGTCTATCTGTCTGTCTTTCTTTAATCAATTCAATTCTCTCTCCTAACACAAAGGAGAAACTTTCCCAATCATTAGCAGCAAACACAATCACAATGACACAGAGAAGGTTCCTATAGAGTACTACAGATATGTAGGGTGTTTAAACACTTCCCTATGTATAACCGACCCCCCGGACTCCATAATTTCTAGTCTAGGTGAAATCCCCACACTTAGCAAACTCCTAGGGTTTAGTTGAGATCTTTTTTTCCCTTTCCTACTCGTAGGACCAATAAGAAAGTTCGTGTGATATCGTAGGAAGAACTGAAATAAAATTCATCCCACCACGGGCGCATTCTCCTTCCAAATTTCGCGTGAAGGGTTTAGCGTGCCGTCCTCCCAAGTGAAACGGGGAGGTAAAGAAAACGACACCACAGTTGGTAAAACCGGTTGGGTCATCTCGGATATAATATGATGCGAATAATTTGTATTGAAGAACCAGAAGTTTCTTCAATCCAGTCAATTTTTGTGTGTTTGTAAAGGAAAATAAAAATGTGAGAAATTACATTTTGATGACATTAATTGTTGCATCGACTAAAATATCATGCATATGTCTCTACTCACAACCAGAAGTTTGTGAAATTATTTTCTCAACTAATTAGACTAAGATCTTGTTTTATGGATTTTTTTTTTATAGAAATTCATGTATAAGTATCACATATATTATTAAAATTGATATTGAATATCATATATATTCATAAAAAGAAAATGGACCCGAAGATCCATTCTTTAGACGTCTAAAGTTAATTACATGGTTGATACTTATGAGATCATCAATTCTAAATTATATATTTGAAACACCCTAAGTATGATATTAATATATTTATTCGCATTAAGCCAACAAGATACTATATCTTAGTCCTCCCTAATTTATTCTAATACTTCTCATCTTAGTGAACATTTTGATGTGTTGTGTAAATTCCAATTGCTCCAATATAATACATTAAGATGAGTCATGATAGAATATTGGAAAAATATAATTAATATGACTCTTAATTTTGAGGATATAATTTGAGAAAATAATCAAATACTTGATTGCAGCCCAGTAGGCTGATTATCACTTGATAAATTAATTTTCCCAATATTAGGGGGAGGGAAATGAACAACTGAAATCATGAACAAGAAGTTCAAATGAACAAGTTAAAATAAATTGTTGTCTTGATCCTCGTACAAATCAATATGAACCAAAAGTTCAAAATATTATTCATTTGCAAAGTTTATGAAATAAATTATCAGCTGGTAATACTCCACTCAAAGTGGATTCTCCTATTGGATAATATAATATTGCAAATGAGTTGTAGCTGCGCCTGAAGCGTGGTATGAAAGTCGGTTCCAATGTTAAAAGTCCTCTACTAAGAAAAGAAACTAAAGATGACCCAAGTGAGGATATGAAAATGCTAAGAGCACTTTGATCTAATTTAATTTTCAGTTCCAGAAGAACAAATCAAGTACTTGAAATATGAAATAAAGAGATCTCGATAAATTATGTCATGGATGAAATGGAATGGAACCGGATTTGAGATAACCAAATAAATTCAATATTGACAATGTCTTTGTATACAATATAGCGCTAAAAGTGATCAATGATAACGAGGATCATGAGTCAAAGTCTATTAAAGATTAGATACTAAGTGAGAATTGACCAAAGTAAATATATTCAATTGAATAAGAATTAAACTCACTTTACAAGTGACTCACTTTTGGACCTGTAGTCCGAACACCTCATGGGGTGAAACTAAATGGATATAAATGAGTTTTTGTGAAAAAGAAAAATAAGAATGATATAAAGTTTGATTTATTGCTCAATGATTTTCACAAATACCTAAGATTGATTTTGATAAAACATATTCACCTGTAGTGGATTCAATTGATTTTTGATAATTAATTAGCCTTGTAACACATGAAGGGCTTAATTTAAACATGATGGATGTAATGACATCCTATTTATATGGTTCACTTAATAGTGACATTTACATGAAACTCCTTGAAGGGTTCAATATACCAGAGGCACGTAATTATGGATCTCGAGAAAACTACTACATCAAATTGAACAAGTCTCTGTATGAGCTGAAAGAATCTGGATGCATGTGGTATAATCGCCTCAGAGAATATTTACTAAATGATGAATATACAAATAATTCAATTTGTACTTGTATTTTCATAAAATGATGTGGAAAAGCATTTGCAATATTAGTTATCTATGTGAATGACATACATATTATTGGAACTCCTGAAGAGCTTCCAAAAGCTACAAATTCCTTAAAGAAAGAGTTTGAGATGAAGGACCTAGGAAAAACAAAAATTATGTCTAGGCTAACAAATTGAGAATTTGGACAATGAAATATTTGTACATCAGGAAGATTATATAGAAAAGTGTTGAAACATTTCTATATGGACAAATATCATTCGTTGTCTACTCCAATGATTATTATATCATTAGATGTAGAGAAAGATCCTTTCAGGCCTCAAGAAAATGATTATATAAATTGTTTGGTCCTGAAGTACCATATCTTAGTACAATTGGAGCACTAATGTACCTTGCTAATTATACACGTCTCGATATATCGTTTGTGGTCAATCTATTACCAAGATACAATTATTCGCCTACATGAAGACATTTGAACGGAGTCAAACATATACTTCGTTATCTTAGAGATGCCGGTTACTTGTGAGATTCTCAAAATAGTAGATCAGAAACAGGTTATTTGTTTACATGTGATGGTACAACCATTTCATGGAGATCTATGAAACAACTCATGGCAACAACTTCATCAAATCCTGCATAACTATTAGCACTACATGAAGTCGCTTCGAAGAAGACATTTTAAGCAACGACTACAAAGAATATCACCACACATATAAATGTTTGCATGAGGGGGAGAAATACATATGTTTTGCACTCTTTTTCCCTTCACCGTGGTTTTGTCCCACTGGGTTTTCCTGGTAAGGTTTTTAACGAGGCAATTCACATTCAAAGGATATTGTACTCTTTTTCCTTCACTAGAATTTTTCCCACTGGGTTTTCTCTAGTAAGTTTTTAACGAGGCATATCCTCAATGAACATCCAAGGGGGAGTGTTATGAATAATAGTAAATAGATGTGGATGTTCATTTTCCCCAATCTTTCTAAATTCCTTAACTCCTACAAATTAAGTTCCTAACCTTTGTGTATTCCTTGAGTTAATGGTTGTTATTGGTCATGTACTATAAATATGGATCATGTTGCAATGTTAAGGTAACTTGAAAGAAGATGATAATACAATATTACTTTTTCTCCCATTCATCTCTTCTTCATCTCTATATTGTTTTGGTTAATTTCATAACATATATATATATATATATATATATATATATATATATATATATATATATATATATATATATATATATATATATATATATATATATATATATAACCATGTAAATTAATATTTTCACTATGTTTATAACATGTTAAAAGTAAATACGGTAAGTTAAACAAGGAAAAAAATAAATACCCTGATAGATTGTCTCGTGGGGGGTTACAAAAAACTTAAGGAAATTTTTATTAATGAAAAAGCAACAACTAGGATATGAGGGCTCAATAAGTTCTGATTACAGCTCATCCCTACCATCACGACATGAGAATTGGAAAAGGGCCTAAAAAATACCAAGTGGAGAGTTCACTTGAGATGCCTCACATGCAGTCGCTGAGAAGATTGTAAGTAGATACGTTTGTTAATTAGAACATTAAATGTAAGTTTTGTTATGTGTAAGATTTGTAATGTGTAATTTAAATCACTTTGTTAATGATATCTTATTCATGTTATGTATTATTTCTTAGTTGATATGGCAAGTCAAGGTTCCTTTGTTCCACAAGTACGACAAGATATATCAGTAGAAGCAATTAGAATTAAGAAGCATGGTGGACGTGTACACGGTGTTGGATAAGGCATCATTAGCCTGAGATTATTCTTTAGTACATCGAGAAAGAGTAAAGAATTGTAAAAGAAAGAGATGGACAAACTCATTGAGAAGAAGTTATCACATGAACGAGAATCCTAAAAGAAAGCATTGGACGAGTTGTAAAATAAGGAGTTGGAAGATAACCAACGCCAAAGGTTGATAGAAAAGCTCCAGTCGAGAAATAAATGTTTGGAGGTTTCTTCCTGCTGGAAAATCATAAATGAATATGTGTCTATTATAAGAGTTTACATTTCAACCATATAAGGGAGAAAACTATTAAAGTAACATTGCAATAAATAAGTTTAAATAGGAGGCAGTTGAAAATAAACCAAATTTAATATTTGAATATTTCGCTTAATTCACATATGCTGATATTAAAGAAATTGAATGAAAATCTATCTCAATTGATCATTTTCTTTCTAGTTGGATTTTAAAAATTAAAATTAAATGTCAAAACAATAGATAAAATTTGTTATTAAATATTTGTAACATCGTATATTTAATAAAAAAAATGTACGTAGATAACATTACTTACAGTTTTAGGAGCTTGTAATTAGGAATTCCATTAGTGTTAAAATTATTTGGGGAGTTTGTGGGTTAGTTTGGTTCGGTTTTGAGAGAATCCTATGCTCAAATAAAAAGAGTATTAGTTTGGATTGAATTTGCACAATTTTGTGATCAAGCCCAAACTGAAATAAATCAAAAAACAACGAGTTGGTTTGGGTTGAATTGATCGGATACATTAGAAACAAATATGAAAAAATATTTTTAAAGAATATCTAATTTACATCAACTAATTTTCCATAATAATATTGAGATTGTAATCTCTTGTGTCGAAGCAACATGTTGCTCGACAGAACAAGGGTGTATCGAAATAGTTTAATTTGTGTTGAGTTGTATGAGATGTCAAAGTGTCGAAGCAGGTTGCTTCACACAAGATTTTGACTTAGACCAAAATATGTATGTTGGGCTTTTATCGTTTTGGCTTTGCCTTAGGGAGAAAAAAAAACCTAAAACTATAAATAGAGGAATTAACCCCTATTCTAAGATACACTTGTATTCACAAAATTTTGTAGTTGCAAAGTGAATAAGAATTTTCCACAGTTTGTGGGCAGAGAGAAACTCTACAAAAAATATTATTCTTCCTCCTTTTAATTTTTTTAAACCCTAATTCACCTTTCTCCCCAAATTCTCTTTCTTCATTCATTCATTCATTCATTCATTGTCATTTTAAAGCGATAAGGAATTACTCAAAGGTTTGATTTTAATTCCAACATCTAGTATCTAGAGCACTTGCTGGGCGATTCGTGGGAAGAAAATCACGATGGCATTGAATCATATGAATGGGCATTTTCGGGCGAGTCTCCCAATTTTGAAATGTAAGAATTATGAGAATTGATGCAAGTAGATAAAGGTAGTTTTCTGCTATCAAGATCTTTGGGATCTTGTGAAAGAAGGAGTAACACCGCTTACAGAAAAAACAACAAATGAAGAAAAGGCTGAACACAAAGAATTACAGAAAAAGAAGAAGAATTATAAAGCACTATTTATAATTCATCAATGTGTTGATCCAGATAATTTTGAGAAGCTTAGTGATGTTGAATCAGCGAAAGAAGCATGGGGAATTCCGAAAAAGTCTTTTGGAGGCACAAAAAAGGTGAAAGAGGTGAGGTTACAAATTCACAAAAGAAAATATGAATTGTTGCAGATGGAAGTAAGTGAAAGTGTAACGCCCGTAATTTAATTAATTATTTAATTAAATTATTTTCGATTATTTGACGTGAATTGTTGAGATTGTGAAATGTCAATTTAAGTTGTGTGGATGCTAGTCAAATTAATCGGTTAGATTAATTAGGCGATTAATTAGTTGATTAAGTTGTAGTAATAGTATTAGGATAATACTCCCTCCATCTCACAATAGGCGTCCTCTTTGTAATTTTCACACTTTTTAAGATAATGATTACATGAATATCATTTACTAAAATAACCTTATTAATAATAGATAGTGGAGTAGTTACATGAATAAAAATACAATAAATAAGGGCAATTTAGTGGAAATAAATAATAAATATCACATTGGTATTCTAAAAAGACAAATAATTTAAGATAAATAAATATTGGAAAATGACACTTATTGTGAGACGGGGGGAGTACTATATTATTTATATGGGCTTATTTGATGGCTAGAAGTAGCAAAGTGGGGGTATAGAAATGTTAGCCCAATGAGAGATTGGAATATAATATTAGTTAATTATGATAAAAGAAAATTAGGAGTATCAGTAGAGATGTTTTTAGGTTAATAAAAAAATTGGAATGTGAGAGTGTCGAGAAGAGGAGATACAAAAGAGGGATAAAGGTTTGAAGAGAGAGATACATAGAAGTTGCAAAAAGAGAAAAAAAGTTAGGAATCGATTGGAGAAAATTATAGAGCAACCTTCAATCCAAGGTAAGGGTGGGGTTCTGACTCTATAATAGGGTATATGATGAATAGTATGTGAGATTGGATTTATGAAATCGTTTTTGTTTGTGTTTGATTGTTGTGGTTGAATACTGAAAAATTGATTATTGTCAATGGGTTGCTGTTGAAAAACAATTTTGTGTTGATTGAACATAATTTCTATGTTGCTGTAATTTTGTTGTTACGTTGGTTGAATTTGAAAAACAGTAATTGAAGGAAAAACTAGGAATAGTAGGATTATGTAAGTAGCAGAAAAACGAAGAAAAAATATATAAGAAGGGAGCGATGGCTCCCTATGTGTGTGTGTGTGTGTGTGTGTGTGTGTGTGTGTGTGTGAAGGGGGCGGCCATCCCCTTGGTTAGTGGGGAAGGGGCACCCATGCCCATGTGTGGGAGAATTGAAGGGGAGCGTGTGCTCCAAACGAGGAAAAGATTGGGGGCGGTCACCCCTAGTGGGGACCACCTAATTTTGTGTAGTGCTTTTGTATAATTGATCTTGTAACATGCATTCTTAGGATAACCCCTAAATAAACTATAGTAATAATTAGTATCAATAGTACTTGGTAATGAAATATGGTACTTGATCAAAATGGAAAATAAAATTTGTTAGTTGATTATATTAGCAACAATATCGAACAGTAACAAAAGATTAATGACAGCAAAAGAGCAGTGGACTCTAGTAGCAGGTTTGGGATTAAATTTTAATAGCAGTATATAACCGAAAATGTCAGTAGTAATGTTAGTAGACTTGATAAATAGCAGAAGAAAGCATATTGCCATTTAGTGTATTCTAGAAGTGAATATCAGGGAATAAATTTAAAGTGTTCGGTAGTAGAATAATTGATAAAATAAGAGACTAATACATAAAGATTTAAGGGATTGTTTTGGGAATACTTTATTATGCTGCTATTTTCTTTGTGATATATTAGTGATGATGTAATGGTATTATTTTGTTGATAATACGAAGTTGCAGAAATTATTGTGATGATGAGTTACCTATATTTATTCGTAATAACAGTGATATAGGCGTATGCCTTGCGATGAGATTTGTTGTTGTTGAGTATGTAATGTTGCATTTATTGAGTCACATACATTTGCATACTTTGCAATGGCCTGGACTGGAAAACTGCGATGAAGGCTTAGGCCTTGTTAATGCCTCTATTAATTGGCAATTTAGCAATGAGGACTGAAGCCCTGTTGGTACCACATGCATGTGTATAGTTAGTGTCGCATTTTATAATGCATGTGTGAATTGATGTGAAGTGTTGTGACTTGAATTATGACTCGAATTGCTTGTTGGATATAATTATGTGAAGTGAAATGAATTGTAATGTTAATACTGTGAAATGATGGTTTTATATGATATAAATCTATTATATTATTTATCATAAACTCAATTATATGGTTCGATATCTCACCCCTTATGTTTGAATGTTACCCCTATGTTGGTAACCTGCAGGTAATCTAGAGTGAACACTGCTTACCTTCATTAGCTCGAGTCAGGTGTTGGTCGCTCTGATACGTAACACTCGGGGGGATGAACGCGTGTTTTCATTATTGTTGGTTTTATTATTATGTTGCTAAATTTTAAGTTGTTTTCATTAAAGACTTAATGTCTTGAAGTTGTTTTGAGTTGGACATGAGATTATGTCATTTTAAGTTAAATTTTGTGAATCCACTGCGTAGCAATGAAATTGTTTTGAATTTTAAAGACTAAACAGGTTGTTATTGGTTCATCTGGAAATTATGTGTTATGTATCTGATTTACATGTGATTGATTGTAGCTGTTTTTGAGTTGTAAGTGTAGCATCCCATGTTTTGTTGGAAATTTTGTAACTCTGTTTTTTATAATATTCGTCGGGTAGAATTGGGGTGTTGCAGAAAGCACAACTAATTTCTTCACTAGGGTTACCAAACTGGTGAATCAAATCAAGGTATATGGAGAAGCGTTGACATCAAGATCAGTTGTGGCAAAGATCTTGAGGTCGTTGGCTCCAAAGTTCTACCATGTGGTGGTAGCCATAGAAGATTCAAAATATTTGTCAATATTGACAAAGGAAGAGCTTCAATGGACGCTTGAATCTCGTGAACAAAGAACGAGTGAATGAGCTTCGGGAAATTTGAAGAGTGATGTGGCTCTGCAAGCTCAGTTAGCAAAAGAAAAGAAAGGCAAAGGAAATTGGAATGGAAACAAAGATACAGGAGGCTGCAACTATTCGAATGGTCGAAATCAGCAAGTAGGAAGCTGGTCGAATCAGAGAAAGCCCTCATACCAAAGCTATTCAAAGAGGTGGTGTTGCAGATAGAGGAAGAGGTGGTGGTCGAAAACCTGACAAAAGTCGCATTAAGTGTTTCAATTGTCAGAAGTATGGTCACTATGCTAGTGATTGTCCAAAAAAACAAAAAAAATCAAGAAAGTGATGCAAAATTTGTAGACCATGAAGAAGAAGATATGATGTTGATAGTCACAACAAGAGATGAAGAGAGATTTAAGGAACAATGGTACTCGGACTCAGGATGCTCATCACACATGTCTGAAAGGAAATACTGGTTTATCAACATAAAATCCCTATATAAAGAGCACGATGAAATTTGAAAATGACAATACTATAGAAGCTGAAGGTATTGGTGTTGTTCTGTTTATGAGAAAAGATGGCAAAAGGTAAGTAATCTCCAATGTGTTGTACATACTAGGCATGAAGAGCAAGGAAGTTGACCAAAAAGAACTACAAGGTGTCTATCAAAGACAAGATAGTGAAAGTTGTCGACATCAGAGAGTTGCAAAGAAGAAATATAGTTTCATGATTACCATAAATCTACATTCCAAGAGAAGTGTGTGAGGAATGTGTGCAGGGAAAGCATCACAAGAACAACTTCAGAAAGGATGCAGGAAGCAAGTCGAAAGCAATCCTTGAAGTCATATATTCTGATGTATATGGTCCAATCCAGATGGATTTGAATGGAGGTAACAAATACTTTGTCACATTTATAGATAATTTCAGTCAAAAATTATGGACTTACTTGATCAAGAAGAAAATTAAAGGGATCAAGGTATTTGCCAAGTTCAAATCTATGGTCGAAAGGAAAAGTGGGCGAAAGCTCAAAATTCTAAGAACTGATGGTGGCGGAGAGTATATGTCAAAAGACTTCGACAAATTATATGAAAAATAATGGATTGTACATAAGGTGGTGCCACCCTATACTCCACAGCAAAATGGAATTGCAGAAAGGAATAATCAAACCATCAAGAATATGGTGAGAAGTATGTTGAAAGACAATCATTTACCTAAAGAATTTTGGGGTGAAAATGTGTTGACTGTGGCATACATATTGAACAGATGTTCGATGAAGAAGCTAGAAGGAATCACGCTAGAAGAATGTTGGTATGGTGTCAAACCTAGCTTAAGTCATCTGAAAGTATTTGGATCTATAGTACATAGACATGTGCCAGATCAGTTGAGAAGGAAACTTGATGACAAGTCGAATCAAATGATCCTAATAGGATATCATTCGATTGGTGGATACAAGTTGTTTGACCCAGTGAACAAGCAAGTAGTGATCATCAGGGACATGATCATAGATGAGCTTAAGAAATGTGATTGGAATGAGAATGTCATGAAGGATTCAGTGAGAATCTTATGTGAAGAACTAGCCACTAAAGTCAAATAAAAGAAGTTTGACAAGAAGTTATAGGTGATACATGTCCAAGCAAACCTCAAAGAACAAGACACATGGCTGCAAGGCTGCAAGAATATGCGATTACATCAGATGATATGGTCGATGATGGTGGTGAACTAGTACATTATGCTTTCTATGCAGATGTCGAATCCGTTAGTGCAGTTGAGGCATTGAAGGATTCAAAGTGAATGAAAGCTATGGATGAAGAATTAAAGTCCATCGAAGACAACAACACTTGGTCACTTATCGAATTGCCTCAAAACAAGAAGGCAATTGATATGAAATGGGTATATAAGGTGAAGTTTAATCCTAAAGGAGAAGTAACTCGACACAAGGCTATACTTGTGGCCGAAGGATTTCTTCAGAAAGAAGGAATCTACTTCGATGATGTTTTTGCACTTGTTGTTAGGATCGAAACAATCAGGTTGGTTGTTGGTCTAGCAAACATGAAAAATTGGCACATATGTCATATGAATGTAAGATGTGCATTCCTGATCGAATGGCCCATTAGACAAAAAAGTCTATGTTGCACAACCAGTTGGGTTCATGAAACATGACAAAGTGAGAAAGGTGTACAGGCTGCATAAAGCCTTGTATGGACTTAAGCAAGCTCTAAGAGCTTGAAAGAAGAAGATCGACAATTTCCTAAGGGAGAAGGAATTTATGAAGTGCACAACTAAACATGGAGTATATGTAAGAAGAAGCAAGAGTGGATTGTTTATACTATGTCTCTATGCGGATGACTTGCTGATAACCGGTAGCTGCAAGGAAGAGATTGAAGACTTCAAAGGTGATCTTAGCAAGGAATTCGAAATGTCTAATCTAGGCGACATTTCATATTTCCTTGGCATCAAATTCTACAAGAGTAGTAGAGGCTTGATGATGAATAACTGAAGATATGCAAGTCAAATTCTCAAGATATTTGAGATGGAAGAATGCAACATGACTTCAACACCTGCAGAACCAAGACTGCAACTGTCGAAAGAATCAAATGAAGATGATGTCGAATAAACCCAGTATAGAATACTTATTGGGTCATTTAGGTACCTTTATCATACAAGACATGGATTAACATACAGTATATGTATGGTGAGTAGATTCATGCAGAAGTCAAAGGTATCACATCTAGCAGCAATGAAGAGGATACTAAGGAATCTGAAAGGAACTCTCGACTATGGAATTTTGTTTCATGCAACTGATAAGGGAAAAGAATGCAAGTTAGTGGTTTACACCGACTCAAGTTGGTGTAGTGATACTGAGGATTAAAAATCTATAGCTGGTTATATGTTTATACTAGGTGGTGCACCAGTTGCTTGGAGTTCGAGAAAAGAACCAATAATGGCACTATCATCATGTGAAGCAGAGTACATAGTTGTTTCTCTCTATGCATGTCAAGAAACATGAATGGTGAACCTGGTCGAAGAGATTACAGGGAAAAATCATGGAGCAATTACCATGAAATCGACAACATGTCAACTATCAATCTGGCAAAGAACCTGATAGCACATGGTCGAAGCAAGCACATCGAAATAAGGTTCCATTATCTTTGGGAGCAGGTAGCTAAAGGCAGATGAACTTGGAACACTGCAGAACTGAGAATCAGATTGCAAACATCATGAAGAATGAAATGCAGGTCGAAGTATTCATAAGACTAAGAGCTATGATGGATGTAGATAGCTTGGACACAATGAATTAGGTGGTGTTTTCATATTGTAATCCTTTGTGTCGAAGCAACATGTTACTCGACAAAACAAGGGTGTGTCAAAATAGTTTAATTTCTGTCGAGTTGTAAGAAATGTCAAAGTGTCGAAGCAGGTTGCTTCACACAGAATTTTGACTTAGAGCAAAATAGGTATTTTGGGCTTTTATAGTTTTGGGCTTTGACTTAAGGAGAAAACAACCTAAAACTATAAATAAAGGGAGTAACCCCTATTCTAAGATACATTTGTATTCATAGAATTTTGCAGTTGCAAAGTGAATAGGAATTTTCCACAGTTTGTGGACATAGAGAAACTCTGCAGAAAATATTCTTCTTCCTCCTTTTAATTTTGTTCAAACCCTAATTCACCTTTCTCCCCAAATTCTCTATCTTCCTTCTTTCATTGTCATTTTGAGGCCATAAGGAATTACTCAAATGTTTGAGTTTAGTTCCAACAAATAATATAAAATTTATAACTTTTTTTATCTCCATATAGGTTATGAATGTCACGGATGACATTTCATTTTTTTTCTTGAAGTAGAATATCTTATACTAGTTTTCATGATAATAATGATATAAAATATATGAATTAATATGGTTGGTTCAGATAGAGAAATTACAAGTAAAATTTTGAAAATACGTTGTTTGAATCAACTAACATTGAGTTTCATTGATTTGATTCAGTTTGAACAAACTAACATTGAGTTTCATTGATTGGATTTGCCCAACTAATGAACACCCCCTAAAAATTATGGTTATTAAGTGTCATGTAAAGGAAAATATATATGTGAAAATCATAAAAAATAAATAAATCTCTATTGTTGAATGACCAAGCTAAATTACAAATAAGAGTAGAATGGTTAAATTCTAAACCAAATTTCTTTTCAACCTGAGGTCTGCCAGTAACAACTTCAACAGATTGGTTTGGAGTACAAATTTATTTTATATATATATATATATATATATATATATATATATATATATATATATATATATATATATATATATATATATATATATATATATATATATATATATATTGAGAATTGATAAGTTATATGAGAAAGTGAGAATGAATAAAAACTATTATATTGAAAAAGGAATGGTTGAGATTAAATTGTGATCTTTAATAAATCATGTGTCATTAAGAAAGAAAAATTATTAATCAAATTTTCAAAAATATCTTTTAATCTCAACCATTAAATATAAATCCAATAGTTATTATTACATTCTCACATTTCTCGTATAACTTTTATATATATATATATATATATATATATATATATATATATATATATATATATATATATATATATATATATATATATATATATATATATATATATATATATATATATATATATGAGGAGGGTTATATTGACTCCAAGAGTAAGTTATAATAACTTACTCCACATCTTGACCATTAATTCTTTTCAATCTAATGGTTAAAAATAATAAGTCATTAAATGTGGAAAGAGAAAACTATTCCTTATTATTCTTAACCATTAGATTGAAAATAATTAATGGTCAAGATATGGAGTAAGTTATTATAACTTACTCTGGGAGTCAATATAACCTTTCCTATATATATATATATATATATATATATATATATATATATATATATATATATATATATATATATATATATATATATATATATATATAGGAGGGTTATATTTACTCCAAGAGTAAGTTATCAACACTTACTCCCCATCTTAACCATTAATTTTTCTCAATCTCATGGTTAAAATTAATGAGTATTGATTTCTCTCTCCATATTTATTTACTCATTAATTTTAACCATTAAATTGAATATATATATATATATATATATATATATATATATATATATATATATATATATATATATATATATATGAGAAAAAAAGGAATACTCAATAGCCCGAGGTCTTTTCATAATTAATCATATGGATAGAAAATTTTATTGAATTATTATTAATAAATACGTACTTAAAAATTGTATTTAAGTATTTTATATTGATTTTTTTTCTAATAAAAATATAAAACAATTTATTGATTCATATTATATGAAAACAAATTTAATATAATTTAAAAAAAAATTGAAAAGTGTAAAATTATAAACAAAAATGTATGTACAAATCTATTTTTTATAACTCAACTTGTGTTCTATATATGTAAGTAATAGAATTCAAAATTAAAATAAAAAATTATACAATTCATGATAAACAAAAAGGGAAATAATAAATAAATGAAAAAAAATTAAGAAATAGAAATAAATTATAAAAGGATAAAAAAACTAAATACTGTATTAAATTAATTAAATTAAATTATTTAATTAAAAATAATTTAACTCCATAACAAAAAATTATATTTTGTTTAACAACAAATAAAACTATTAGTGGAAAAAATAATAAGATAAAAAAAGTTAAATAAATTTTAGTTTTGGAGCCAAAAATGTTTAAGATGGGTATGAATAAGGAAATGGTGGTGGTTTTTAGATATGGTAACATAAAATAAAATGAGATTGTGACGGTGATAATGATAATGATTTGACTTGCAAGGTGAGAGACATAACATATTATAACATTGAAAAATTGAATAGTAAGAATAAATTTAAAAAAATAATATTTGGTTGATTTGGTTTATATCTACTTCTAGTATACAAACTTATACTAAGAAATTATCAATCCGACAAAATATGTCATTTGCTAAAAAATTCTTTACACACAAAAAATGACAATTCCGTAACTAATAAAATAACATACAATTTTTTCAACTTTTTAATAACTAAGCTCCAATTGTTGGTCTCTTATTAGTCCAACTTTTTAACTTTTCAACAACTAATTACTTTTCAATTTTTCTCCCCAAACACACTACTCTCTCTTACATAAAATTTCAAATTTCTTTTACATTTTATTTTCCTACACTTTCTTATTTTCATTTTAATTGTTCTCCATTTAATCACAAAAATTATTAAATACTATTTTTTTAATTTTAATAAAATTAAATATTTATTTATCTACTATACAAACATATACTAAGAGATTGACCAATCTGACTAATATGCCATTTGCTAAAAAACTCTTTACCCATAAAAAAACACAATTCTGTAACTAAAAAAATAACATATCACTTTTTCAACTTTTTAATAACCAAGCTCCAATTGTTGGTTTTTCATTGGTCAAACTTTTTAACTTTTCAATAACCAACTTTTCAACTTTTTCTCCCCAACACACCACTCTCTTATTTAAAATTTAAAATTTCTTTCACATTTCATTTTCTCACACTTTCTTATTTTCATTTTAATTATTCTCCAATTAATCATAAAAATTATTAATAATCTATTTTTTTTAATTTTAATAAAATGAAATATTTATTTATCTACTATAAAGATATACTAAGAGATTGATCAATCTGATTAATATGTCATTTGCTAAAAAAAACTCTTTACACATAAAAAAAGACAATTCTGTAACTAACAAAATAACATACTACTTTTTCAACTTTTTAATAACCAAGCTCCAATTGTTGGTCTCTCATTGGTCCAACTTTTTAACTTTTCAATAACCAACTTTTCAACTTTTTCCCCAACACACTACTCTCTCTTACTTAAAATTTCAAATTTCTCTCATTTCATTTTTCGACACTTTCTTATTTTCATTTTAATTATTCTCCATTTAATCACAAAAATTATTAATAATCTTTTTTTTAATTTTAATAAAATTTAATATTTATTTATCTCAAGGGTCACTATCAACATAATATTTAATTTATTTTAATCGATCATTACACACTTTCTCTATTTTAATTAAAATTTCAAATTTCTCTCAAATTTTTTCCCACACTTTCTTACTTTCATTTAAAAACATTTTCTCTAATTATTTATCATCTCTAAATAATTTTTTTTTAATTTTAATAAAATTAAAAATATTGTTATCTCACGGGTCACTATCAACACAGTACTTATTTTATTTTAATCAATCATTATTTTTATTATAGAGATAATATCCTTAGTTTTTTAACCGTTTCTTCATCTCACGATTATTTTTTTATGAATATTTAATACAATTAAAATCATATGATTATTGTTCATTTTATATTTGTATTTAAGTATATTTTATATCGCATCAAATAAATTTTTTATTTCACGGGTCATTATCAACACAGTATCTATTTTATTTTAATAAAAAATTACTATGAAAGATAATTTTTATTTTTAAATGTTAATTTTTTTTCATCTTACAGATTCTTTTTTTTATATAATTATTTAATATAATTGAATTTATATGATATTTTTCATTTATAATTAAACAATTTATTTTAAATTTATACGTATTTAATTAAATTTCATACAATATTAAATAAATTTACGCGTGCGGAAGCACGGGTATCTTACTAGTTAAATTATAAAATATGAACTAAATAAATCAATGAAAAATAAGATGTGGTTCGCTAACGTTTTTACTTTGTTTGAAAACGATAATGTAAATAGAAGAATTAGATCTCAAACATGTAAATATTATTTAATACATAATTCTGTCACATTTATAATATTGACATTTAATAATTCATATTATTCCCTATGATTTTTTATGCAGTTATGGAAATAAAATATAAACAAAGTATATTTGTAAGAAGAAATTCCAACCTTTGTATAATTATTGAATCATCTTATTTAAAATTATGAAGCCAACTTAGTACATCTTGCAACCATGTGTTCACTCAAATTAAAATATAAATAGAAAAATTAAACTGTAAATATTGCATAATACATAATCCTACCACATTCATAATAATGACATTTAATAATTCATATTATTTGATACACAATATGTAACACAACAACATTAAAGATATAAAAAGTTACTACATAGAAACAATTTTTTATGCAACAACACTATAAATAACACTCTCGTAATAAGAATGATGTTTAACCGTCTAATATAATAGAGCTAATCTACTATCTTACCATTACTATCAAATTGACCAAAGTGTCTAATTTAGCCTTTTATTAAAATACGTTTGCACTACTAAAAGGATATTTTAATAACCTTCTGATTAAACCACCTTTTTGTTAACATTTGTACACATTATACCAATTCAGCCATTTCATCAACAAGCATCACGAAAAATCAATACTCATATAACAAGGATGCTTTTGTAACTACATAAATAATGTATAGGTATTCTGTACTAGAAACTCGCAATCCATGCCAACTGTTCCATGCCCATTGGTCAGATTAAAATAACATTTTTTCCTCCTTCCTAAACACTCAACTATCTCTCTGCAACTCATCTCATTCGTCTCTCCAAAACACTTAACGTTCTTTCTCTCTCAACTAAGCAACTGCCTTCTCTCTCTCTCTCTCTCTCTCTCTCTCTCTCTCTCTCTCTCTCTCTCTCTCTCATTCTCTCCATATTTCCCATCGAACCCCTTCCTCTTGTTGTGCTCAATCTCAGGTTTGCTCTACTCCTTTTGTTCTGCATAAACATTTCGTTTCCCTGATTTTGTAGTTCACATAAGGTTCACATAAGATTTTGTAGTTCACATAAGATTTTCGTAACCGTGATTTTGCACCAAATAAATCTGGGTTATTTTTTATCTGCTTTGATTGAGGTCAAAGGTGATGTTTAGTTTCACATAAGCATTGGCTTTTTCATAACCGTGATTTTGCAGGAAATAGATATCACAAATCGTAACCGTGATGTTTAGTTAACGGTTGGTATGAAACCATATTTAATATGGACATGTTTTTTATAATAGATTTTATCTTTTTTGGACATACTACAACAAGAACAATGTCAAGAGCTCTAATTCTCATCGAGGATTCGGTCAAGGGGAACCAAGTCTGGAAGATGCAAATTAGGGTTGTTGATTTGTGGGTTGTTAGGGAGAAAACAGGCCAACAACACCTTGAGCTGGTCATTCAGGATGGAATGGTTTGGTTTTTTCTAACCGAAAGTGCTGTTAGTTATGTTTTCCAAGCTATTATTTGTTCATGTCTCACCAAAGATTCTTAAATAGTCAACAACAAGGCAGAAGTTCATCTTTGTCTAAATTTAATAAACTTTGTTTTGATGAACATATTTTCATTCCCTTTTTGTGTTTGAGGACCATTGTGTTTGATTTTTGTTTACCGGCTATCAATTTCCTCTATACACATAAAAATGGCTTATATGGCTTGATTTTTGTTTTTCTTAATCTCCTATTTTTCTTTTGCACTCATTTATTTGTGTTCAATGAATTAATCCTTTAACTTTTCAACATTGCTTTGTTGGTTCCAGAAGTTGTTCTCGCCATTTGGAGCACAACAAACAAACATAATCGTTACAAAAGGTTATGGCTTTTCCTTGCAACTGAAGTTCCTCTGTTAATATGGATTTTCCTTGCAGCTGTTCCAATGATACCTAAGCATCTATACCCAAGCATCTTTATACTTTACTCTTTCTTTTCACTATATGGGTTATTAACATTTCTGTAGTGTCCAAGGGTTGTTTTATACTTTACTCTTTCTTCTCACTATATGGTTTAGTAACATTTCTGCAGTGTCCAAGGAAATATATTAAAGCAATTCGTTGAATATAAAGTTTCCATTGGATAACTTGGATACTAAAGCAATTCATTTTTAGAATCATAGTGCTATTGTGAACAAGGAAGTCTATGACCAAAAGTGCAAGGGGGTTAACAAAGCCAAGTGATGTTGCCCTTCAAGCTACTAATCAGTTACTACAAACTTCTTTTTGCAAGCATTACAAGTGTTCTTGGTAAATGCTTAGATTATTAGTCTACTAGCAAATGTGTTATTTTGTAATGATGATACCATTTTCATGGAAAATAATCTCTGTCAATTTCATACCTTACTTTTTTGTTTTCCTGTCATGAATGTATTTGAATTTGACCTACATTAAATTATATGGCAAATCATTGCATTATGTTTTTGAAATTTGTCACTCTCTCATGGCTTATAAAAAAATGTTCAATGACCTCTATCTACTGCCACATTAAGTATAGCCCTTTGAATCACCTTAACATCATGGTAATACTATTTCCTATTCATGGCAGTTTGATTACATTTTAATTTTTTTGTTGGATGCTGCAACTGTCAAACATGGGGCAAAGTGGGTTTTCACATTAATATTGCAGTTTATAACATCCATAGGAACCAAAACTTGGTTAAATGTATATAATTTTCTTGGATGCTGCAACAATCACTATTATAGGCTATACGTATATAGAGGATATAACTCAGATATACATGATGAATTTTCACAAGAGATATGTCTCTTGGTCTCAGCAAGCCTGTTTGACCAATTATATCATCTAACTTCTCATACCTCAGCTGTGCCAAAGTGCCTCTTACCTGGTCACATAATAATGATAGAAATAGTAAAAGAAAATCATTTTTATTCTAAGCAGAAGAGGAAAATACTCATTAATCTAGAATGGCTGGTCAAGGATGTAATATTGTGACTTTTACAATCATTGATACTCCAACAATTACTGATTACTGATCTCTATCTAATTTAGAACTAAAATCCTTAAATAAACTCTTAGAACGAAAATCAATATGCATACTCCAATAATTATTAATCTCTATCTAATTTAGAACTAAAAACATTTTAACTTATATGTATGTTTCAATTCGGTTAAGTGTCTGAATAAGTTTTTAGTTCTGTTTATATTAAATGAAAATTGTTGCAAAACCGATGCTTAACATTTTGGTGAAACTCTGCACACTATACAGTTCTTTATCAACTTGCATTAACTTAATGTACTTTCCTACTGATGCAGAAATCCCTACTTGCACCTACTAACTTAAGGTCTGCGCAAAAACTGCTTTTCAAAGGCTATTTTCAAAAGGTACAACTGTGAATTCTTTCCCATTAACTGTTCCTTATATACCTTAAACCACTAGGAAGATCTTGATCCTCGTGCCTGTGACATCACTTTCAACCATAGAAAACAGCTACTTAATTTATTAACCAATCTGGCTTGCAAAATTTCTATCTTTTAAGTGTACACTTTATTTAGATATCAATATAGTATATCTTGCAGTGTTAGGGGGCAATCAATTGTGATATGACTGTAATTAATTAACCAATCTGGCTTGCAAAATTTCTATCTTTAAGTGTGATATGACCGTAAATGTATTTCGTGCTATTAAGCATTTGATTTGAGTCAATTATTGGTGAACTTGAAATATAATGAATGAGTGATATCAATCCTTTATGATTTTTTATGATTATAAAATAATTTATATTTAATATTTTATAATATATATGACAATGTTTGTAGTTTTGTTGCAAATAATGTACGGGTTACTATCACCATAATACATTTTTTATTTTAATCAACAAAATATTTGTAAATATTTATAATTATTAGTCATATTTGTAAATATTTATAGTTATTAGACATATTGAATTTATCATGTTGATGATTTGTTACATATTATTTTTAAATATTTCTAATTATTAGTGATTTTATAATAACAATATATATCATCAACAACCAAGTCTTATCGAATGATCTAAGATATGAATGAACTTACCCGTGCGGACGCACGAGTCACTAACAAGACAATATTTAATTTAGTTTAATCAATCATTATTTTAATTTAAGAGACAAAATATTTATTTTTTCTTCATCTCACAATTATATTTTTTGCTATGATTAG
This sequence comes from Vicia villosa, assembly GCF_029867415.1. Lineage (NCBI taxonomy): Eukaryota > Viridiplantae > Streptophyta > Magnoliopsida > Fabales > Fabaceae > Vicia > Vicia villosa. The sequence goes on from NC_081185.1 coordinate 134,408,555, forward strand.
TTAATATAATTAAATCTATATAATTACTGTTCATTTTTTAAAAAAAGTAAATCATTTTAAATTTTGCATTTATATCTAAAATTTTACGTTTGTATTTAATATAATCTATGTTAATGACATTAAGACTCATTCATGTGTTATCACATTAATAAATATTTTTGTTGTTATTTTTTTATTGGGAAATGCTAACCAGTGCCCTCAGGGCAATGGTTAAGCATTTCAAAATAGTAAATTTATCTCGGTAATCTGCGTATTTAACGCCTTGAAAATTGAAATATTAAATTTTCTATAAAATATTTTCTTTTTTTGGAATACTTAACCATTGTTCTGAGGGCATTGGTTAGCAACACCTAGGGTTGAAAATAGGCTGGGCCGAGATAGGCTTTGTCAAGCCTGAGCCTGGCCTGTCAAAAAAACCGAAGCCTAAGCCTGGCCTGTAGCCTGTCGTAGGCTTATTTTTTAGGCCTGAGCCTGGCCTTTTCGAAGGCCTGGTTAGCCTGTTAGCCTACATAAAAGCCTATTTATTTTAGACATATGTAAATAAGCAATTAAAATAATGTTTAGATACACTAATTTATTTTAACTTACCTATTAGCATGAGTTCTAGGAGACTATTTGTTTAAGAAAACTTATGAAAACAATGTTCATCTGGTGTTTTCATCTTATTTTCACAAGTTCTTCAAGATAACCAAGTTATATTTATGTATTTTAATTCAAAGTACAAAACATAACATAATGATCATAAATAAAGTATTCATATTTATTTAAATAGGCCGGCCTGATAGGCTTAAAAGGCTTTTTTTAGGGCCTGAGGCCTAGCCTTTTTAACTAAATAGGCTTATAAAGAAGCCTAGGTCTTTTCTATTTAAAAATAATATGTGGCCTGGCCTGAGCCTATATAGGCTAGCCTGTAGGCCCCTATTATCGGTCTGGCCTATTTCCACCCCTAGCCAACACCCTTTTTTATTTCATGATTATTATCTGAAGATGCTAAATTACTATATTTTTTTAGTTATTTACACAATATCATAATTTAATTACTCGTGCGGGAGCACAAGTCTCTTACTAGTGTTCTCATTAATAAGAAGAACTAGAAACCTGTCATTTTAATGATTAATTTTGAAGATGAGCGAGAGAAAGTGATGAGTGAGTTTAAATTAAAAACTTTAGAGGAGTGAATATAGCAGTAAACAATTTTCATAATTCAACTTCCAGAATTTATAATTATCTTTTTCTAAAATCTGGAAGAATATAGCCGTAAACAATTTTCTTCAGAAAAACACCGACACTCTCTGCCATTTCCTTTCCTCTTTAGAATCTGGGAATCCATAATATATGTTAACATTTCTCTCACAATGCAGTTCCAATTATTTCTTCATAATCTTGTTAGCCTTAAAATGATTAAGGCTAAGCAAAAAGAAAATTTTAAGTGTAAAAGCATTTTGAGAGACACAGAAAGAGAGAAGATGAACAGGTATGAAAGTAGAATGAATTGATTCAATAATTTTGATAGAATAGGGACCAACACGCGTAGGGGTGTTCATGCGAGTCGACCCACAAATCCACTAATTCAAACCGAACTAATCTATAAATTACTCGAATCAGTTAATTTATGAGTATACTCAATCTAATCCACAACAACCCATATAATTTTGGTTTGGATATTGGGTTTAAGTTTTGCAACCCGCAGACCTTTGACATAATTCATTGATGTGACATTAGTAATTTCTTATTTATTATTATTATTATTATTTTAAATAGAAATATAAAATTAATACCTTAATACTAAACATAATTTTTCCATTTTTTTTATTCTCCACCAATAATACTACTAGATCAATAATTTTACGTAATTCTAATTCTAAGAATAAATGTTGTTTCTTATTTTCTTTTGTATCATTTCCAACTTAAGTATTTTATAAAACTAATTTGTTTTGTGGAATTTTATACTATTATTTATTATTATGTCATGTTGATGAATATTATTAGATATTATATGATGTGTTTCATTTATTTTGTAAGTTGGAAATGCGTATAAATGTATTGAATTGTGTTACAATATCTTTAAATTGAAAAAAAAAATAATAATTTTTTAATTTGAAACACAACTCACGAACGTAACCCAATCCAACCCATAAATAAACGGGTCGGTTCAGACCAATTTTGATAATTAATGAAATTGCGGGTTGGACGATGAACCAAATCTATTAAAAATTAAACAAATTAGGAAACGGGTTAGGCCAAACTCAGTCCAACTCAACCCGTCTATACCCCTAAACATACGGGTGTTCCTGGTGCAGTTTGGGCGGTTTTGACGCTAAAAATTAACCGAACCGCAAGAGAAAAATCGTGTGGTTCGGTTTGGTTGACTTTTAAAAATAAAACCGAACCAAATCAAACCAAACTAATGCGGTTTGGGTTGATTCGGTTGGTTCAGTTTTTTACAAAAAAATTATTGAGCCATTCATACACATATAGATAAAAATATAATTTTGTGTTTAATCGTTCATACATTACCATAGAGAAGTTTATAATTATCAAAATAAGTTTATGATTTGATATATAAAAATGCGTCTTATAATTTTATCTTAAGTATAAAGAATGCTATACATGAAATTGCATTCATAAATAAATATTATACAAAGAATACAATAAAATATATTTTGTCAAAATAGTATATATAAATGAATAATATTTTATTTTTTGATGATATATAATTTAAAATAAATATCATACAAAGAATATGTTGTGAATTCAATGCCAATAACAAAGTATAATAGGGAATTAGGGAAGAGAAGAAGAACACAAGAATTGGTTATAACTGCTATTCTTTTACTTTCTCTTAAAACAAGATTACAAGTTTACAAGAATAACAAATAACCTCTCTCACCCTAAATTAGGATTTGCAGCTTAGCAATGATGAGAGACTAGTATGCTATTTATAATAAAACCTAACATACTAACTAATGGGCTTTTTCAGCAAGGCCCATTACACAAGCCAACTTAATAAACAAGCTAACTTAACAAATTAAGGTTTAAACACAAAAACCTAATTTAACATGCTAACAACCCTAGCATCTTCGACATCTGCATGCTAGACCCATGTTCGACTACAACATGCACACTTCGACACCAGCATGTGAACAATCCTTCGACTTCATGCTTAACTCTCTCGAACTGTCGAACCAAGAAGCTACCCTTCGACAATACTAGAGTTCGATCCAATATCTCACAGAATATGATAAAATATACACATAAAATTAGTTGGTTTCTCTCAAAAATCAAAGAAATATATATATATTAGTTAGTAGATTTTGTAACATAATGCGGTTTGGTTTGATTTAGTTCGGTTTGCAAAATACAAACCGAAAATTGCACTGAACCGCGCGGTTCTGTTATAAAGGCTCAAACACATCCGAATAAAATGCGATTTTTTGCAACTTTTATTTGACTTGGTTTGATTTTGCGATTTTTTATTAGACCGGTTCAATTTTAAACATCCCTATCTCAACACATATGTTTGTTAAAATAAAGTTCTTAATCACAACCACACATTTTAATCTAATAATTATGAATTACTTTTTTTTATCACGTAAAAACGTCATTCTTAATATATATATATATATATATATATATATATATATATATATATATATAAAAGATAACTTAAATAAAATTTATTAGATATAGTTTATACATACAAAAAGTGTATAATTATATATTTTACCGTAAAGAATATTTAAATATACTTGCCATATAATGTGTTTGGTTCATATTTATCATTTTTTTAATTATTTGTAAAAATAAAAATATATGAATAATTATTTAAATTTTATTCACACCTTTAAGAGAGTTATTTATACTCGTAAATTATCATAAAAATGAAAGCATGAGAATGTAAAAGTTGTTACCATAGCAAGTAACATTCGAATGGACCTATGCTTCACAACAGGAGAAAACACATCATTGAAGTCGACACCTTCTTTTTTAGTGAAACCCCTTGCAACTAACCTTGCCTTGTATCTTTTCGACATCACTCCTTCAATTCCTTCCTTAACTTTGAAAATCCATTTACAGCTGACTAACCTTGCTCCAACAGGTTTCTTGATCAGTTCCCAAGTATGATTATCATGAAGAGATTTCATCTCATCATCCATGGCCTTCAGCCATTCAGTCTGATTTTGACTCCTCATAACTTCCTTGTAGTCTCTAGGTTCTTCGTCTAGAACCTCACTTGCAGAGATTAAGGCATAAGCTATAAGATCTGCATATCCAAGTCTCTGAGGTGCCTTGATGACTCTTCTCGACCTATCTCTCGACAATAGGTAGTCATCGTCAGTTTCCTCAACTTCCTCAGCATCTTCTGCTTCTTCTTCGACTTCATCAGGGATATGCAATTCAGCATCAACATGCTCCACCTCAACAGGAATCTCTACCTGTTCTAGCTCTTCTGCACTTCGACCATCATCATCAGTTTTCTTGAAAGCTATTTCAGCTTCATTGAAAACTACATCTCGACTGGTGATACACCTCCTGTGACCTGGCTCTAGGCACCATAGCCTATAAGCTTTGACTCCTTCAGGGTATCCCATGAACATGCATTTCAGAGCTCTAGGTTCGACCTTGTCTTGCCTAATGTGAGCATAGGCTATGCAGCCAAATACTCTCAGTTTGTCGAGATCTGGTGGATGTCCCGACCAAACTTCTTCAGGTGTCTTCATATCTAACACTGTCGAAGGACATCTGTTTATCAGATATGTTGCTGTCGAAACAGCCTCAGCCCAGAACACCTTCGTTAACCCCGCACTAGTCAACATGCATCTGACTCTCTCCAAAATAGTTCGATTAAACCTTTCAGCCAAACCATTTTGCTGTGGAGTACCTGCAGTAGTTCTATGCCTTGCAATACCAGAGGCAGCACAAAAACTGTCGAATGCCTCATTGCAAAATTCAAGGCCATTGTCGGTTCTCAACCTCTTGACCTTTCTGCCAGTCTGATTTTCAACCAGAGTCTTCCAACTTTTGAAATTCTCAAAAGTTTCATCCTTAGTCTTCTGGATGAATACCCATAATTTTCTGAAATAATCATCTACTATGGATAGAAAATACCTTGCTCCTGAATGTGATGGACACCTTACAGGCCCCCAAAGATCAGCATGGATGTAATCAAGGGATCCATGTGTTCTTTGTTTGCCTTTGTTGAACTTCACTTTGCAAGATTTTCCAAGTACACAGGGTTCACAAAACTTCAGCTTTTCGACTTTGTCTCCACCAAGCAGATTTTGTTTCCCTAATTCGATCAGACCCCTTTCACTGACATGGCCCAATCTCATGAGCCAGATTTCTGTTTTCGACAAAGGTTTCGTGGATGCAACATTTGTCGAACCACTTACAACTTCAGCCTCAAGGGTATACAAGCCTTGTTTCTTCACGCCTCTCAAGACTTCATTCGAACCCTTCATGACTCTTAGGATACTTTTCTCTCCTTGGAAAACATATCCTTTCTTGTCGAATTCACCAAGAGAAAGCAGATTTCTCTTCAAATCAGGAACATACCTGACTTCAGTCAACAACCTTATTGACTCATCATGGAGCTTGAATCTCACAGATCCAACACCTGCAATCTTGCAAGCCTTGTTGTTTCCCAGCAATACTGATCCACCATCTTGATCACATAATTCCTCGAACAAGTCTTTGTTTGGAGTCATGTGCCAAGTGCAACCTGAATCCATAATCCACTCCTTCTTAGAGTCACTGCTTGAAACCACAAGAACATCAGATGATTCAAAATCATCTTGAACAATGGCAGCGTTGCCATTATCCTTACCTCCATGATATTTCAGGCGTTCAGGGCACACCTTTCTTGTGTGACCCTCCTTCTTACAATGGTAGCATCGAATGCCAGATGCTTCACCACTGTAAGACTTCGACTGGCTTTTGCCTTTCTTCTTGTCGAACTTACCATCCTTTCGTAAAAGTTTTCCTTTAACGGCCAAACCTTCGCCAACAGTCGAAGGTTTATGCTCCTTTCGTTCATTCAAGTCCTTAGAGTACAAGGCTGATTGAACTTCTTCAAACGTCAGGGACTCCCTTCCATACAGGAGAGTTTCTTTGAAGTGAGCATGTGATCGAGGCAAAGAACACAATAGTAACAACGCTTGATCTTCATCATCGATCTTCACATCAATATTTTCAAGATCAAGAATCAGCTTGTTGAACATATCCAACTGCTCAGCCAACACTTTGTCTTCAATCATCTTGAATGAATACAAAGCTTGCTTCAGGTAGAGTCGATTTACCAGCGATTTGGTCATATACAAACTTTCAAGTTTCACTCATAACCCTGATGCCGTCGTCTCCTTTGATACCTGCCGGAGAACCTTATCACCAAGGCTCAACAAAATTGCGTTGTTTGCTTTCTCGATCATATTCGTCTTCTCCGCTGCCGTCAATTCTGCATTCATGGCTGCCTCTCCCTTCAACGCTTCCAAACAACCCTGCTGAACCAGTAGGGCTTTCATCTTCAAGCGCCACAGACCGAAATCATTCACTTCGGTGAACTTTTCAATCTCATACTTTGTTGAAGGCATCTTCTCCACGCTCACCGCACCAATTTGTTGTGAATTCAATGCCAATAACAAAGTATAATAGGGAATTAGGGAAGAGAAGAAGAACACAAGAATTGGTTATGACTGCTATTCTTTTACTTTCTCTTAAAACAAGATTACAAGTTTACAAGAATAACAAATAACCTCTCTCACCCTAAATTAGGATTTGCAGCTTAGCAATGATGAGAGACTAGTATGCTATTTATAATAAAACCTAACATACTAACTAATGGGCTTTTTCAGCAAGGCCCATTACACAAGCCAACTTAATAAACAAGCTAACTTAACAAATTAAGGTTTAAACACAAAAACCTAATTTAACATGCTAACAACCCTAGCATCTTCGACATCTGCATGCTAGACCCATCTTCGACTACAGCATGCACACTTCGACACCAGCATGTGAATAATCCTTCGACTTCATGCTTAACTCTGTCGAACTGTCGAACTAAGAAGCTACCCTTCGACAATACTAGAGTTCGATCCAATATCTCACAGAATATGATAAAATATACACATAAAATTAGTTGGTTTCTCTCAAAAATCAAAGAAATATATATATTAGTTAGTAGATTTTGTAACATAATGCGGTTTGGTTTGATTTAGTTCGGTTTGCAAAATACAAACCGAAAATTGAACTGAACCGCGCGGTTCTGTTATAAAGGCTCAAACACATCCGAATAAAATGCGATTTTTTGCAACTTTTATTTGACTTGGTTTGATTTTGCGATTTTTTATTAGACCGGTTCAATTTTAAACATCCCTATCTCAACACATATGTTTGTTAAAATAAAGTTCTTAATCACAACCACACATTTTAATCTAATAATTATGAATTACTTTTTTTTATCACGTAAAAACGTCATTCTTAATATATATATATATATATATATATATATATATATATATATATATATATATATATATATATATATATATATATATATATATATATATATATATATATATATATATATATATATATATATATATATATATATATATATATATATATATATATATATATATATATATATATATATATATATATATATATATATATATATATATATATATAAAAGATAACTTAAATAAAATTTATTAGATATAGTTTATACATACAAAAAGTGTATAATTATATATTTTACCGTAAAGAATATTTAAATATACTTGCCATATAATGTGTTTGGTTCATATTTATCATTTTTTTAATTATTTGTAAAAATAAAAATATATGAATAATTATTTAAATTTTATTCACACCTTTAAGAGAGTTATTTATACTCGTAAATTATCATAAAAATAAAAGCATGAGAATGTAAAAGTTGTTTTATTTTTAAAGATTTTCTATATTGACAATTAATGTCTAATTTTGAAATAAAAGTAAAATTTATTTTTTAACTTCCATATTTCTTAAAAATAAATTTTATAATCATCAAATAAACAAATATTATTTGTGGGATTGTGAAAAAAAAAACTCATTTTGAATGAGCTATTGGATTTGTTGTTCTAACCTTTTCTCTTTTGATCTTGCTTTATATTCTTTTATTTTTGGGTGCAAATATTATCTTTAATTATATCTTCCTAAAGACTTGTAATGTTTTTATTTTATACAAAATGTTAAATGGGTTGAACTTTATAATGATTGAATTTTTTTTAACACAATTGATAACAATAACTTAATAAATGATTTACATCTAACTTTTTTTATATTGAATTACTAAAATATTATTATAATTAATTTTTTTATAAAATTTATTAATTTATAAATATCAACAACTTTTTACATTAATATATAAATATAATTAAATATTATAGTTAGATATATGACCTATGTGTTGCATGAGATTGATTTGAATATTTACTTTAAATATTATTTTAAATAAAAAATATATTTTAATAATTACAGTTATTTAAAATTTATACTCATAATAATAATAATTAATATATTAAGTTTTCTGTGGAATTTTATAAATAAAAGAAGTTACAACATGAAAACCAATTTTATTCAAAATTCATAGATACCAATATAATCTTGAGGATTTTATCATATATATATATATATATATATATATATATATATATATATATATATATATATATATATATATATATATAAAGATATTAACGTATTTTAATTTTTATTAATTACTAATGAATTAAAATTAATTTTTTTATAAATTAAATAAAAATGTATTATGTCACATTTAGTTATCAGTTAAGAATATATATAATAAAAATAGGGTTAAGTATGTTTTTGGTTCTCGTAAATACCTCAAATTTTAATTTTAGTCCCTATAAAAAAATTTATTTTACTCCCTATAAAATTTTTATGCATTCAATTATAGTCCCAATTATTTTCTAAAATTTTGAAAACTGTTTAACTACTCTTAAATTTTTAAATTTTTGAATTTTTTTTTACGTATTTAGAATACTACAAAATGTTTCTTTACCGAATTATAATTTTTTTTTTAAAATGAGAAGAATTAAATATGAATTTTTAATTTCAAAATATAATAATAAAATTAATTTAAATCTTGACTTAGAAATCAAATTTTGACTTTCTTTTTTTCGAAAAAACTTTTTATAACGTTCTAAACATGTTTGTAAAATAATCATTCAAAAATACACATCGATTTAACAGCAAAGACTAAAACTACGTGCATAATAATTTTATGGAGACCAAAACATGTCATTTTTTTAATAGGGACCAAAAACAAAATTTGATAATTTTATAGGAACTAAAAACATACTTAACCCTAAAAAATATAACTTATCAGTTTTAATACAATGATCCATTTTAATCTCTCACAAACTGCAGAGGTCAGATTAGCCCCTGAGAAAAAAAAATGTCCATATTAAATTCCATTTAACTGAGTCATGTTAGTCTCTCTATTAATATTTTTTTAAATCGGTTTTTTTCTTACTTTTGAACCGTGAATGGACTGCCAGTGAAGATCTATTTTAGTCTCTCACAAAAAAGGGAGAGTCCAAATTAGTCCCTGAAAAAAAAGGTTTCTATTTAATCCCTTACAAGATTTAATCAAGCTATGTTAGTCTCTTTTTTAATATTTTTTTCAAATCGATTTTTTTTTTTTTTTGAATTGTGACTGGACTCCAATTTTATGACTGTTGATTTGAAATTATTTATGAAGAGGTTGTAGATAAATCATTGTGATACCCCAATGCTTTTTCTTTGTTAAGTTTATTAGCAGGCTCATGTGTGGGTGACTATGGTTTTTCTTGTTATGTATTCTTCTGTATTATGTGTTGTTATTGTTTCAGTTGTTAATGATCTTTTAGGAAGGTTTAGTTCTGCTATTGGAGTGATTTAGGATAATTTATTACTTGTGTTAATAATACTTGTGACAAAAATAATACACATGGTATGTTGGAAGAAAATTAATTTATATCATTTCCCTTAGGTTGTGATGATAACAAAGTACTTAATGAACAATTAGGTATACTAACATATGTTCAAGTGTGCAAGATCATTAGTCAAAGAATTTACCGGACTCTGACTCTAATAGAAACATATGAAGAAAAGCTTGAGACTCAGATTATGAAAGATCATAATCTGACGACTTAAATTCTGAATGATAAGATTATGATATCTCACAACTAGGTAACCCACCTTCTGGTGGAAACTCAGACTCTGAAGACCATATGCAAAAGAACTCAACCTTTGACTCGTACTCAATTTCTGAAAGCAAATCTATCTTGTCAAGTTCAGACAGTTTAAAAATAGGAAAAAATCGTTTGAAAAAATATTAAAAGATGGACTAACATGACTCAATTAAATTTTGTAAGAGATTAAATAAGGACTTTTTTTCTCAGGGAATAATTTGGACTCTCCTTTTTTTGTGAGATACTAAAATGAGTCTTCACTGACAGTCCAATCACGGTTTAAAGGTAAGAAAAAATTGATTTGAAAAAAATATTAGTAGATGGACTAACATGTATCGGTTAAATTTTGTAAGGAATTTAATAGGGTTTTTTTTCTCATCTGACGTCTGCGGTTTTTGTGAGGGATTAAAATGAATCTTCACTCTTATTATTAATGTAGGATCAAATTAGTAAATAATAGATTAGAATTTTTGTAAAAAAAATCATGATGACACGTGATTAGTATTGTCATCGTAAGAATCTTAAATTTATATAAATTAAGATTAAGATAAATTAAATCCTACATTAACATTTTAATCCATTTAACTCAACCACCACTATCAATTAACATTTTAATCCATTTAACTCAATTACCACTATCAGTTATACTAGCATGCTCATGTCTACTATAACTAATTTTAGAATATATATTATTTTTATAATCTCATCCATCGAAAATAAGACAATTTCTCAATCCACCCCTTGAAACTCTTATTTATCTGACGATATTTCAATTATGTCTCCTACTTCCATAGATGCACATCCGGAAGCACATTTTTTTCAAAAAAAGTATTTTTTTTTTCCCGTAGGTGTATCTACGAAAACATTTTAAACTAGTGTTATTTGGCAAAAATTACAATGAATTTCAGTTCAGGGATTATTCCGTAGTTACATCTACGGAACGTGTTCAAAAAGAGTATTCCGTAGTTGTACCTACGGAAGAATTGCTGATATATTTTAAAAACTTTTCAGAGAATCGAGTTTGTGGTTTCCGCTTCTAATGGTGTATTCATTTTCTTGAAATAGTTAAGAATCATGATTTTTCCACAGTATATCATAGTAGTGGAATGTAAATGTAATGGTATATATAGTACACGAAAATAAAATATCTTATAAATAGTGTCAAACATAATAAAAATAAAATTAAATCAATCTAATAAAAATACAGACATCAAAAGTGTCTCAAACTAAAATCGATAAGACTAGTAGTTCTAATCCATATTCAAACAAAATAAGGCCCCCAAAAAAGCCTAACCAACATCAACAGTAAAACATAACTTCGTTAACGTTATCCAAGATAACTGAACTCTCCCGGAGCATAATTGACCAACACATTACCATGTGTTGTATGATGAAAATAGATTCAGTGCAGAACAGCTCCAAAGTTTTATTTGTTTTAAATCATGTTTAGTAAAAGTTATTAGTAAAACTTTGTAGCTGATCTGCAATGGAGCTAATTTCATCATATAACACATGGTAATGTTGGTCGACTATGCTCTGGGAGAGTTCAATTATCTTGGATAACATCAAAGAAGTTATGTTTTACTGTTGATGTTGGCTAGGCTTTTTTGGGGGTCTTATTTTGTTTGACTATGGAACTTATATTTTGCAGTTGATGTTGATGCATGCTGTGCAATCCTCCTGGTCGGCCATAATGTCTGTGCAATACAAATAAAGTCGAATTAGATATAATTAAAATAGAAAAATAAAAAAATGATTTTTTTATATTCCGTAGATGCAGCTACGGAATGACCCAACATTCATCTCTTCTGTAGATGCATCTACGAAAGTTTCTGAAACCTCCAAAACCCAATAATGGCGTCAGGTCACTGTTTCAGAGGGTTATAAACCCCATTTTGGTGGCTTCAGTTTCATTTAAACACATCAAACAACACATCCATTGTCTCTAAACTTTATTTCTAAAATAATCCAATCATTGCTACACCTAAAAATCGAATTCTAACTCTATATTACAAATACTCTTAAATAACTTGAAAAGTCGAAAACTTGGATTAAATTGAGTTTTGAACTTGATAGAATGTGTTGATAGTTGTTGTGGACGTTATCGATCGAACTCGAGAGAAAGAAAATAAGTTTTGGGAAAGTTTGATTTTTGAGTTTGAGAGAATATGAGAGTTGAAGAAGAGAAAAGTGAAGAATGAAGAGGACACGACATCTACAAAAGAGAAAATAAGTTTTGGAAAGTTTCCGTATGTACATCTACAGAAGAAATTAATGTAAAACAAAAAAATGCAACGGAGATGCATCTACGGAAGACAATTTTGCCAATTCGCAGATGCGTGAGAGCTCCATGGAATGAAGTAAGAAATTTTCAAAAATAATCTTATATGTTCAAACATTAATATTAATATCTCTTTGAGTCATGTTAAAACATTAGCATATCATAAAATAAAATAAAAAATTGCTAGAATATAACTAACTCCAATCCACTGATTAAAGATCTCTTCTTCTTTGATACATATAACACATAATGACGTGGATTACTTGTTGAAATATATTCTCTGAAATCCAAACCCTAAATCAACGGAAGTCAATCAAGGTTTACAAGACACCTGTAAATCTTCAAATATAAAAATATAAATACACCCACGTCATAGGCAGGGCGTGAGGCACAAGATTATTCTAAAAGAATTATTACTATCTCTAACCAAAGGAAGAGATGATACAAATGATTGCTAAGATTAGGGTTTTTGTCTAATGATAGAACTTTTGTTGGGTGGGTTGAGAGAGAATATGTTGGAGAAAGAGTGACGGCTTCATATTCCTCTCCTCTCTCTCTTTAGGGCCAATAATTTCATTCATAGCTCTTCAAAGAAGTGTGTCCTTTAAGCCTTAATTGTCCTAATATAGTTATTTTATTTCCATAAGTTATATATTATGGAGTTGGCTATTTCTTTCCACAAATTTAGTACTAGAATCTTACAAAGCATCTACAATTTGGAGTAACCTCTTTGTTTTGACTCATCCTACAATACTATTACTAACCTTGTTTTTTTATTCAAACCTAGGATAATAATTTTTTTTGTGGAATCTATATTGCATTATTTTTTTAAGTGGGTCCAGAATGTAATTTTCGTATGGACCCTATAAACAGTGTTGAATAAATCAGAGCCAAGTCAGCACATGAAGGTGAGCAATACATACGTGGCAAATTCACGATTTCATGTGAGATATCATTTCTACAAGGGGTCCGCGAATAGTATTAGTATGTTATTTCATCAATGAGTATTAGAACATTTGTAGAACTAATAATTTCAACTTTATGAAAGAAAGGAAAAATTAATTTCAAACTTAGATTCATACTAGCATATAAGATCCCTGCCGACTTGTATATTTCTTTTTTATATATTTATTGAAGAGATCAAACTACATCAAAAAAGTTACACCACGAGTTACACTCGCTCAATAACTATATTTTGAATAAATATTTTTATAATTAAACGTTGAATTAAAAGATACTATCATATAGATTATACATATATGAAAATTTATTTTTACGTTAATTTTTATATATCTTGAAAATATAATAAATAATTATAAATTAATCTCAAATTTTATAGATATGATTTATATGATATTATATTTCAATCCAACAAATAATTTTAAAAAATATTTATTTGAAATGAAGTTACGAACGAGTATAACTCGTGGTGTAACTCTTTCGGTGTAATTTAATCCCTCCTCATAAGTAAAGTGAATAAAATGGAGAATGAGTGTTTATCTAATTTTATGGATTGACATTCATTATTTTGTACACAAAAGGTTGAACATAGTAAGGTAAATGTAGTTTGGCTCGCCACAACTTGGACTTTATTGACTTTGCGGAATGGGGCATGTTTCCGGGAGGAGGGATAGAACTTAATGATACGGTTTGGAACATAAAGCTCCTAGTTTAGAAGTGGTCTTTTTGTGGAAAAATGACTTATCCCAATTACTTCTTTTACGAGTTTAGTAAGGATCCGATTTTATTTCTCTCGTAAATTGGATTGTAATGTTTTCTTTTTATTCGGATTTACCCGTTTTTTCGTGTATCAAGGTTCGTGAACTCTTAGTTCTCTATTATATATTAGCTTGCTTACACACACACACACACACACATATATATATATATATATATATATATATATATATATATATATATATATATATATATATATATATATATATATATATATATATATATATATATATATATATATATATATATATATATATATATATATATATATATATATATATAATACACACTTATTCATTATTATGAAGGCGTGTATTAACGTGATGCACCTTCTCAATGTCTTATTTATGATTTATTAAATTATTTTTAAAATTATTTTCAAACTTAAAACTCATTTTTTCTCTACTTTTTAATCAACTAATATATGCAACTATTCCTTTAACGTGGCTTTTTAGTTTCAAAATGATTCTACATATTTTTAGTTTTTACAAATATTTATATAATGAAGTTAGTACATATTTTTGAAATGCACTATAAAAGAATTTAGTTTTTTCTTAAAAAGTAAATAAAAAAGATTAATTACTAAAAAATAAAATAAAATGAAAATTGTATCATTAAAAAGTTGATTACTAAAAAAATAACAATCAGTTTAATAATTTAGTAATTTTTTAAGAAGACTATCTTGTTAAAATAAATTCTATAAAGTTGTTTTAATATTAAAATTGAGAATTTCTTCCGAATTGTATTTTAAAAAAATTATAAAAGTCTTTTCATTTGATTATAAATATTAGTCTTAATATCTACTAATACTATAGAATATGTACTAAATTAATTACTTTTGTAAAAAAAATTATTAGAATGGCAAAGTGCCAAAACTAGAGATGTCAATGGGGCGGGGGATATATTCCCATCACAATTTTCACCATCGAATTTATTCTCCATCCCCGCTTTGGATCTCTGCGATTGGGGGATTTTTTCCCATCCTCGTCCCCGCGGATCCCTGCGAATTCCCACGGATTCCCAAGGTTCATGCGGAGATCCATAAACATGATTTTTTTTATTTATTATTTTAAATCAAATTATTAGTAAAAGCTTCAAAAACTAACCACACAAATTTAAGGGAAATGCTAACCAGTGCCTTTAGGGCAATGGTTAAAACTATAAAAATAGTAAATTTATTTCGGTAATCTGCGTATTTAATGCCTCAAAAATTAAAATATTAAATTTTCTATAAAATATTTTCTTTTTTGGAATGCTTAACCATTGCCCTAAGGGCACTGGTTAGCAAGACCCAAAATTTAAAAATTATTTCTTTATGATAAATATATTATTTTTGTTATGAATAAAGATTAAAGTGGATGTCCATCCTTATTCTTCTTTTTCATCTTCCTATTCCCCATTCATATATGTGACTTTCCATCTCACTTAGAACCTATAAATAAGACCCACATTGTGATGTAAATGATACTTTTGGAAGAAGATAATACAATATTAGTTTCTCCATCTCTCTATTGTTTTAGTTAGTTTTATAACACGTTATCAGCACGAAGCTCTACCAAACATGAAAAAAATATTTTTGAAGTCCTAACTGTTAGAGGTAATATTAGTTAATTATTTTATTATTTTACGTTCTCATTATCTGTGTTTAATTTTGATATTATATCTTATTAAATTATTAATAATATCTGAAGGATTACAAAACAACGTGTTTGTTATATAGTTCCTGAAGAATTTAACAAATATCCATTAAAGATAGTATTAAGTTTGTTATATAGTTCTTGAAGAACTTATCAAGCATCCCTGAAGGATTATAAATATTATTATTTTTATTAGTAAGAGATTTGTGATTGAGTTCCTGAAGAACCTCAAAATGTGATTGAGTTCCCGAAGAACTATAAAAAAAATTGTGACTGTGATTGAGTTCATGAAGAACTACACACAAAAAAAAAAAGACATCTCTTAAACTAATGTTAAGATATCTCAAGAGGATTGCTTAAAGAATTATTTTTCTTAATCGATGTGAATATTTGTGACATGACTTTGAAGATTTTTTTTTAAGCTTCCTAGAAGGATTATGCAAATAATTGTTTCTTTTTATCACTACGAAGATTATTTGTGATATATAATTCCCGAAGAGGTTAAGTTTTAAAATAAGGATTTCTCACACCTAAAAATATTGTATTTATAAAATTAGAATAATTTCATCATGATATTAATGAACCCCAGAAGGATTGCATCTATATTAATAACATATTCCAGAAGGATTGTATCTGTTATGTTAAAATTTGAAAAATGATTGCATCACCTATATTATCGAATTTTAGATGGATTGGATCAATAATAGTGAAGTATTCCAGAAGAATTTCACAAAGAAATTTGGGTGTTTCGATGTAAAAAAAACTTGTAATATACTCATAAATTTTTTGTCATTCTAGAAGAATGACATGAGTGACTCTAACACATCTCAGAAGGATAATTATATTTTTAGATTATTGTAATTTTCTTGCATTTGACTATGTTAAAAACTTATTAAATTTGTTAGAGTATAAATTATTTCATAATTAGAATTATAAATCTATATATATATATATATATATATATATATATATATATAAAATTTTGTATGATTTTTGATAATATGTTCATATGCATGTGTATGATTAAAGTGTTAAATCATGAGATATTATTAGGATGATCAATGTTTGCGGATACAATTTCTTTATTCACATTATTTCTAAATATTGATATTTTAACAAGAGAATTAAAACATTGCAATCTATTAAAGAATATATCAATAGTCTAAAGTTGCTACATATTTTAAATTTGTTATAATAGTGCTTAGATTTCTCATATAAATCTTAATTATACTATTCATTTCCTTTTACAAGTATAGTGTATGGATGACATTTGTTAGTCCATCTTAAAGGCACACGAAAGTAAGCTCATATTTTGATAGAGTCGAGATTTGAATGAACTTTAATCCATTATATTTCTTTTTTGTGTGTTCTCTTTATGTCTTGCCAAATATTTTTGTCATAGATAATTCACATGAATTATACTGGAGGTATTGAATATCTTTGTATTACACAAATGAATTTAGATATAAAGTGTACAATAAAAAAGCTACTGGCTTTTCCCTCGGGCTTGTACTACACTTATATTTGTACAATTTAAGCACATGTCATTGTAACACAAGTAGTTTATAAATTACACTTAAATGTGTCGTTGGTAAAACCGTTTGGGTCATCTCGGATATAATATGATGCGAATAATTTGTATTGAAGAACCAGAAGTTTCTTCAATCCATTAAATTTTTGTGTGTTTCTAAAGGAAAATAAAAATTTGAGAAATTACGTTTTTATGACATTAACTGTTGCATCGACTAAAATATCATAAATATGTCTCTACTCACAACCAGAAGTTTGTGAAATTATTTTCTCAACTAATTAGTCTAAGATCTTGTTTGATGGATTTTTTAGAAATTCTTGTATAAGTATCACATATATTATTAAAATTGATATTGAATATCATGTAATATATGTTCATAAAAAGAAAATGGACCCGAATATCCATTCTTTAGATGTCTAAAGTTAATTATATGGTTGATACTTATGAGATAATCAATTCTAAACTATATATTTGAAACACCCAAAGTATGATATTAAGATATTTATTCGCATTAAGTCAACAAGATACTATATCTTAGTCCTCCCTAATTTATTCTACTATTTCTCATCTAAGTGAACATTTGGATGTGTTGTGTATATTCCAATTGCTCCAATATAATACATTAAGATGAGTCATGAAAGAATATTGGAAAAATATAATTAATATGAATCTCAATTTTGAGGATATAATTTGAGAAAATAATCAAATACTTGATTGCAGCCTAGTAGGCTGATTATCACTTGATAAATTAATTTTCCCAATATTAGGGGGGGAATAAGCAGCTGAAATCATGAACAAGAAGTTCAAATGAACAATTTAAAATAAATTGTTGTCTTGATCCTCGTACAAATCAATATGAACCAAAAGTTCAAAATATTATTCATTTGCAAAGTTTATGAAATGAATTATCAGCTGATAATACTCCACTCAAAGTGGATTCTCCTATTGGATAATATAATATTGCAAATTAGTTGTTGTTGCGCCTGAAGTGTGGTATGAAAGTTGGTTCCAATGTTAAAAGTCATCTACTAAGAAAAGAAACTAATGATGACCCAAGTGTGAATATGTAAATGCTAAGAGCACTTTGACCTAATTTAATTTTCAGTTCCAGAAGAACAGATCAAGTACTTGAAATATGAAATAAAGAGATCTCGATAAATTATGTCATGGATGAAATGGAATGAAACCGAAATTGAGATAACCAAATAAAGTCAAGATTGACAATGTCTTTGTATATAATATAGCACTAAAAGTGATCAATGATAACGAGGATCATGAAGCAAAGTCTATTAAAGATTAGAGACTAAGTGAGAATTGACCAAAATAAATATATTTAATTGAAGAAGAATGAAAATCACTTTACAAGTGACTCACTTTTGGACCTGTAGTCCGAACACCTCAAGGTGTGAAACTAATTGGATATAAATGAGTTTTGTGAAAAAGAAAAGAATGATATAACGTTTGATTTATTGTTCAATTATTTTCACAAAGACCTAAGATTGATTTTGATAAAACATATTCACCTGTAGTGGATTCAATCGATTTTTGATAATTAATTAGCCTTGTAACACATGAAGGGATTAATTTGAACATGATGAATGTAATGACATCTTATTTATATGGTTCACTTAATAGTGACTGTAATACGGTGGGAGAACTGACTTTCTGAAATGTTGCGGATAGCAAGAGTCGCCACCGACTTTTATTTTATCCAAATTATAGAAAGGCTAAAAGAACAGAAAAAAACCTTTAAAAGAAATTTTGAGTTCGGGGGGTAATTTATACAAAGGGAAGGTGTAAGGCACCCTTTGTATCCATGGGCTCTTAATTGCTTAGCTCTTTAGTTTTCAAAAGTTTAGAAATGAAATAAGACTTTAGCTTGTAGGTAAGCGTAGCCTTTTTGAAAGTTTTTTTGAGAAAAGAGTAGAAAGGGATTCAAACCAGAGCTAGCAATTAGGAGGTAATTACCTTAACATTGTAAAAGAGTTCTTTTAGCCTTTCAGGGCTATCCATACCATAAGAGGGTAGGAAGTCCTTTTATTGGAGGTTGAAGGGTCGTCGAGGTTATCGTTCGCCATAAGACTGTCCCTACCATAGAGAGGGCGGGTAGTCTAAGGGAAGGATAAAAATAGTCATTATTAGGCAACCAAAGAGGACACCTCAGCAATCGAAAGGGACTATCACATCATATCATAGGCAAACTCGAGGGACGAGATGATATAATCGAAGGCAGCATCGTAGGGGCTTATGATCTTTAGTGATGAGAATGAACTGGGGGAAACATTTGCTGAGGCGTCCTTGTATCCGAGGGACTTGACTATTCTGTACTAAAAAGGCAACAAGGCAACAGGCAACAGGCAACAAGAGGGGTTACCATAAAAGGTGTGTGGGTGCACAATCACGTGATTCAATTCAGATAATTATCTTGTAATTAATTATTCTAAATTCAGTTCGAGGTTTTCACGCCCTAAATTACTAACCACGCATTTATAATATAAAGCATAACAGTTTAAGTGATCTCAAGGCCAAACAATACAAACCAGGAGCAGTTACAAAATATATAGCCATGGGGAAGGGGAAAAAGCAATAAGATAACCCAATAAAATAATAGGTTAAACACAAGTAATAATATCGGAGAAATTAAAGGAGAATGAGTTTTAGGGTTACCAAAGGTTTGAGTTTTAATCGGTTGATAACCCTGAAAATTAATGAAGGAAAAATAACAAGGGTGAGTGCATTACAAATTCATTAGCGGTTGAAGCAAACCCTAATTTAATCCATAAGGCAAAAAATAAAAGTAAAATGATACTAAATTAAATAAAAAAATTTAAAGACTTAGCTTTTCGATCTGGTATGGCGCGTAGTCGGAGAATCTTGGTTAACCCTGAAAAGTCAGACACAAAGAAGAGAAATTTTAGTGCATGAGTGATCTAATTACAAACCTCGCAAACCTGATTATGGCACAAGTTAACCATGGTTAATACAATAAAATAAAAACTAAATTAATTAATTATTGATTAAACCTAATTAATTAAATTGGCAAAAGTATGTTTTCGATTATCTAACCCTATTAATGTAATCAATTAATAAAAATATTGACCTAATCAAATAATTAAACATTTTTATTAACAACTAAATTAAATTAATTACCTAATTATTCTAATTCAAGTTAATTATCTAATAAAAATAAAAAAAAAAACTTAATTTTAATTAAGTAAGAAAAATATTTTTATTGTTATGTAAAAGGGATTTAAAAAAAGAAAACAATTTGGATACAAAAATAAATAAAATAGTAATAAAAAATAAATAATAAAACTGAATTAAATAAAAAAAATAAAAAGATAAAGAAACTTAGCGAAATTGATCCAGTGTGGCAAGACTTAGAAGTGTATGGTGGACTGTGCTTTCTCACGCGTTGGATCTAATGTGTAGATGATCAGATGGCCATTGTAACGAGGTGTACGCATGTGCCTGCGGACGAGGAGCACCAGATCACTCAGCATCCCCAACATTCAGCGCGCCACTTTTATTTGAAATTGACCAATGGCGTGCTGCCACATGATCATCTTCAAGCTCCAACCGTCGTTTTAGACCATGAACCTATAGCGACGGTTCTTGGCGTCACCATAGCACCTGCAACATACTAACAACACAAATATGCAACGAAAACTCAAGACGAGACCATGGTTAGACTCGGTTCATCCATACGAACTCAACCATGGCCTTAATGTGGCCCAATTTCACATGTAACGAAAAAACCTAAAAACGAAACCCTAGGATCCGACAATGGGAGTTTATGATATAGACACGCAAACGATGAATTAACCACCCAGAAACGTTAAATGCATCATAAAAAACAAGATTATATGATCAAAATGTATTTATGCATCATGAATCATTGAAAACGAGATTGAGTTCAAGTGTGTGCAAACCTCGGCTAATTGTGGATGATTCTGAGTGATTCAACCTTGGAGAATGATGGGAACAGCTTCAGGGTACTTCCAAGAACGTGTTTGATCCTTCAAATCCCTTTGAATCAAGCTGCAAAAGCCAAAACGATTTTGAATTTTTCTTCAACTTTATGGACTTGGTTAGGTTTTATACTGCAGAATTTCGTCCCCTATGCATCTGAATGAGTTCCCTACTTATAGTAGTACAAATTAGGTTAATAAAATTGGCTTGAATCCTTTTAAATCTTTGATTGCCATTAGAGAAAATTTGATTTTCAATCTGGCTTTAAATCTTTCTAATTATGGCCAAATTGATCCAATCTTCTTCCAATTATCATGTGCACGAAATTTGATTGAATATTGAGACATTATTGATGATTGTATTGGATCCAAATAATATCTTTACCAAATATTTGATTTTTACTTGATTATTTCAATTTTAAATGAGTAAAAAATTCATATAAAATTGAATAAATCTCATAAATTCGTGGCAATGGTATTTGATATCTTAGATGACTTGGGGAACAAGATTGGGCCAAGAAAGATTGGGTCTCTTTGCAAGAAAATCCAATTTAAGGTCTTTTGCTTCACATTTTTTCCTTCAAAATTGCCCAACTTTGACAAGGCATATCTCCCTCAATTTTTAAGATATGGAGGAGTTCTAGGACTTTTTGGAAACTTCAAGATGTCCTCTACAAGCCACTTTGTAAACTTTTTTCCATTTGAGGATTTTATCTTGATGATATTGGCTTTGACAAAAAACTGCTTTTGGTTGACTTTCAAAAAGGACCTATAATCTTTTGATCAATATCTCTCAAATGAAGCATTTTTAGACTTGGCTTGTGAGCGACAAAATTGTAGAGAATTCAATTTCCTTTAAAATGAGCTTTGGATGGGAAATTTCTGATGTTCCATGTGGAAGTTATGGCTGGTCAAAGTTCAGTTGACTTTCTTCTATGAAACCCTAATTTAGAAACTTTTAGGTTTTGTTGATTTCTGAATCTTTCCTTGATGAATCATGATCAATCCTTGATCAAATGATGAATGATACCTCAAAATAAGGTTGTTGACAAAAAATTAGGAATTTTGACTGTACTTTGACCACAGTTGACTTTTAGGTCAAACTAGTCGACTGTTGACTTTCTGAGCAATTGACTGGACAATCTTTGGGGTTAAAACCTGAATTTTGTCATGGAGATAGTTTGAAACATTATAAGCCATATGAAATGCATTGGAGCCTTTGATTCATTGGTTTTATTCAGAGAAATCAAAACCCTAATTCCTTGAGCCATTGTTTAGGAGGGTGCGTCTTTGAGTCTTGAACTTTGGTATGAGCTTGAATAGGAGAAATGAGATGGGCAAATTTTGGGGTATGACAGTGACATTTACATGAAACTCCTTGAAGGGTTCAATATATTAGAGGCACGTAATTGTGGATCTCGAGAAAACTACTACATCAAATTGAACAAGTCTCTCTATGAGCTGAAAGAATCTGGATGGATGTAGTATAATCGCCTCAGTGAATATTTACTAAATGATGAATATACAAATAACTCAATTTGTACTTGCATTTTCATAAAATGATGTGGAAAAGAATTTGCAATACTAGTTATCTATGTGAATGACATACATATTATTGGAACTCCTAAAGAGCTTCCAAAAGCTATAAATTCCTTAAAGAAAGAGTTTGAGATGAAGGACTTAGGAAAAACAAAATTATGTCTAGGCTTACAAATTGAGAATTTGGACAATGGAATATTTGTACATCAGGAAGGTTATATAGAAAAGTGTTGAAACACTTCTATATGGACAAATCTCATTCGTTGTCTACTTCAATGATTGTTATATCATTAGATGTAGAGAAAGATTCTTTCAGGCCTCAAGAAAATGATTACAAAAATTACTTGGTGTTGAAGTACCATATCTCAGTGCAAATGAAGCACTAATGTACCTTGCTAATTATACACATCTTAATATATCATTTGCGATCAATATATAAGTAAGATAGAATTATTCACCTACACGAAGACATTGGAAAGAAGTCAAACATATACTTTTTTATCTTAGAGATGCAGGTTACTTGTCAGATTCTAACAATGGTAGATCAGAAAGAGGTTATTTGTTTACATGTGATGATGGTACAACCATTTCATGGAGATCTATGAAACAAATCATTTTAACAACTTCAGAAAATTCTGCATAACTATTACCACTACATGAAGTCACTTCAAAGAAGACATTTTAAGCAACGACTACAAAGAATATCGTCTCACAAATAAATGTATGCATGAGGGGGAGAAATACATATGTTTTGCACTTTTTTTCCCTTCACCATGGTTTTGTCCCATTGGGTTTTCCTGGTAAGGTTTTTAACGAGGCAATTCACATTCAAAGGATATTGTACTCTTTTTCCTTCACTAGAATTTTTTCCACTGGGTTTTTTCTAGTAAGGTTTTAACGAGGCATATCCTCAATTGACATCTAAGGGGGAGTGTTATGAATAAAGATTAAAGTGGATGTCCATCCTTATTCTTCTTTTTCATCTTCATATTCCCCATTAATATATGTGACTTTCCATCTCACTTGGAACCTATAAATAAGACCCACATTGTGATGTAAATGATACTTTTGGAAGAAGATAATACAATATTAGTTTCTCCATTCTCTTCCTCTCTTTGATATCTCTATTGTTTTAGTTAGTTTTATAACAGTTTTAACAATATTTAATCTATCATATTGAGTGTCATGACCACCAAAATTTCAAACTAAAAAAATTGAAATAATCTTTTAGATCCCACTCTTTTACTAACAATACATATATATTTTAAATTTGTGTATAAGATTAATTATATGAAATGAAAAATAAACTTTCAAAATAATTTAAATTTATACATAAATTAAGGACATTATGCTATTTTAGACGGGGCGGGGACTCCACGGGACGAGGGATATTTATGCCACCCCGTCCCCAAAGTGCCTTCGTAGAAACTTTGTTCCTCATCCCCGTCCCCGTGGGGGGGAAATTCTCCGTCTTTAGGGTCCCAAACGGGGAATCTCCACTAACGGAGGCAAGTTGACATCCCTAGCCAAAACTAACGCGTTAAATTATTTTTTTGCTCTTATTCATTCTCATATTCTCATATAACTTACCCATATCTAGTGAGAATGAGTAAGTTATATGAGAAAGTGAGAATGAATAAGAACCAATCAAGTTTAAAAAAGAAAGATTGAGAAAAAATTGGCGTTTTCACTAAATAATATGTCATTAAGAGAAAAGAGAAATCATTAATTAAATTTTAAAAATATATTTTAATCTCAATCATTAAATATAAATTTAGTGGTTGTTCTTAAATTCTTACATTCTCATATAACTTACTCATTCTCATATTATATATATATATATATATATAAATAAATATATATATATATATATATATATATATATATATATATATATATATATATATATATATATATATATATATATATATATATATAGATCCATTTACATCAGATGTAAGATGCAATCTTCTTCAAGTATAAGATGCAATCTTCCCCACACCCAGGGGTGGCCCTGAGCACGGGCTCGCGGGGCGGGAGCCCAGGGCCCCATAATTTTAGGGGCACCAAAAAAAATTTCTTACCCCTATATATATTAAAAGAGGATTTTTATTACAAAAATACTAGCTAAAAATATTT
The DNA here is from genome assembly GCF_029867415.1 of Vicia villosa. Lineage (NCBI taxonomy): Eukaryota > Viridiplantae > Streptophyta > Magnoliopsida > Fabales > Fabaceae > Vicia > Vicia villosa. The sequence continues at coordinate 134,433,625 of NC_081185.1, forward strand.
TTTTTAAAAAATACTAGTTAACAAAATTATAGAGGCACTACTTTATAAAAGAATGTAATTTCTCATAAATAAAATATAGAGTAGAATAAAATCAATTAATTTCTCTAAAATAAAATCAATTAATATATCCATAATTTTAGCAACTAAAAAGTTTAACTGAGACACTAAAATTAAAACAATGATATAAAAAATATTTTATATTATTGATCGCAAAATTAAGAGTGAAACACTACTTCAACTAGCTGAACAAGATAATGATCCCTAAAATAAGAGTGAAGTCAAATATTTAGCAACTCATGAAATTGGAAACTTTGAATTTTTAGTATCTATGATTATTTGGCTTGAATTATTAACTGTTGTTAATAAAATTAGCAAAAGTTTGCAAAAAAAAGACATGTGTATTGATGTGGCTATATAACTAGTAAAAGGTTTGATCAAATATTTGAAAATATATATAAAATCTGGATTTGTAAATGCTAAGGCTAGTGCTGAAAATATTCAGAATGAAATATAGATTGAATGTGTGTTTATTCAAAAACGTCAAATCAATAGAAAACAACACCATGATGAATATCTATTTCAACCCACACATCTGAATCTTGAGTCTACTGAAGAGTCTTTTCGAAATCATTATTTCTTATATATTGTAGATCAAAAAACTGGCTCACTTGATAGAAGATTTGAGCAGTATAGCACATATGAAAATATTTTTGGATTCTTGTTTAGTATTGAAAGGCTTAGATCATTATTTGATAGGAACTTGAAAGCATGTTGTAAACACCTTGAAACTTGTTTAAAACATGACGATTCTCTTGATCTTGTTGGTGAAATTTTGTTTGAAGAATTGAAAGTTATTAGAGAAGTTTTAACAGTTGAATCAAAATCAAGCTATATGATATTGAGTTCTTTAAAGACTTTTAATTGTTTTCCTAATGCACGCATATATTATAGAGTAATATTGACAATATCTATCACTTTTGCATCTGCTGAAAGAAGTTTTTCTAAATTAAAATTATTAAAGTCTTATTTGAGGTCTACTATGTCACAAGATAGATTAAATAGTCTTGCGTTGATTTCAATTGAAAATAATTTTTGAAGAACCTTGATTATGAACAAATTATTAACGATTTTGCAACAAAAAACTCTAAGAGGATGATATTCAAATAATTTTAAAGGTTTGGTCATTTTTTTATAGAAAAAAAGACGGGATCAAGAAGAAGAGGAATAATAAGTCTCTTTATAGTGGTTTATGTTTTGATGTAGTATAAACATTGATTGAAAGATCTATATTTCTATTCTTTTTGCACAATGTCAAATGAAAATGTGTTTTTTATCCAATTATTTCTTTTATCCTTATGTATTTATTGTTAAAAAATTATAGGGGCACCACTTTTTAATTCGCCCAAGGCACCCAAATTCAAAGGACCGGCCCTGCCCACACCCCATGCACTTCTTCAAGTATTCAAACTTTTTCCTATATAAGATGCAATCATTAAGACATGCATGTATTTTCACATAGTTCAAACCTATTGGGCACAATATTTTCATGGCCTCATAAGTACGGTTCGACAATAGTTATCTTTGGGAACCATTTCTTTCAACAATTCAAGCAATTCAGTGAAACTTTTATCTATCCACCCACCTCTTGCCTTAACATTAAATAGTCTTAGTATAGCTGACAATCTTGTAAAAGTTTCATATCCCGTATACAACAAATCTTCCATGTCTTTTCACAAAGTATCTACCACGTTAGCTTTCTCGAAAGCAACTACTCTAATATCACGAATGATGTCTTCTAGAGTATCATCTATAAATTCATCATCTTCAATTGTACCTGACATATGTCTCTTTTTTGTCCCTTCACCATGTCGTACACATTTCGTCTTATTTTAAATTACTCCATCACAACCACAATGATTGAATATAACATCCCTTGGATTTTTTTTTCATATTATAGCAGCTATTACAAGGACACCAAAAAATCTCATTATTGTCAGGAAGGCTTTTTTTGCGGAATCAAGAAATTGTATCACTCCATTCTCATACTCTTTACTTAATCTATTGGCTTTTATCCAATTACAAGCCATAACATAAATAAAGTATCTGAAAATAAAATAAAGATAGTACACAGCCAACAAAAATAAAACTTCTTAACAGCAATAACAACGAGAACAACGGTAATGAAAAACAACAAGAATAAGAACAACAAGAATAACATAACGGAGAATAATGGTGAGAAAGTTTTTTTTCGTTTTTTAGGGCTTCCTTCCTCATTGGGGAATAATGGTGTTCTTTCATTGGCTGGAGAAGAAGGGTTCTTTCGATCGCTAGGGCTCTAAAAGTGAATGAGATAGACTTAACATTAACTCTGAGGAAATAAAAAATATAGAGAGTATTTATCTTGTTTGTACTGAAAACCGAGATAACATATCCGATGTAAAATCTATAAAAATAACAGCGCCTTTTTGGTTCTAAAAAGAATAAAAAATTAGAGTTTTTATCTTGGTTTAACTAAAAACCGAGGTATAAAATGAGAAGTAAAATCTATAAAAAAAATAAATGTGTCTTTTTTTTCTAGATAAAACATACAATTGTGGGCGCTGCGAATCAAATCTCAAACCCTAAGCATATATTTATGTCATTTTTTTTAAAAGCGAGGGAACATATTGGTTTTAAAAAAAAGCAAGGCGCTCCCATTACATACACCCTCAGTTTTTTATTGTTCGTGGTGAAAGCTTCGTCATAAAAAGTGTTATTTGTAGTTGTGACAATAATATAGCACTAGTCCTTAAGGATACGATAAAGAAAATACTTACTTTTGATTCTACACATCACCATCTTCCTCATAACCATATCTTCCTCATAACCATATGTTAACTACTAGAATTATTTTACATAAAATATATTTTGCCACAAAAGAACCTACTCCACATAGTGGAATTAATATTTGTTGGGATCACAAATTATCTATATTACATTGTATTCTTTTAGGGAAAGATTTAATACACTTGGGAATAATTTTAACTTCGGGTACAAGAGAAGCATCAGAAAACATGGTGGTTGGCATGAAAGGAGGTGGCATGTATGAGTGTTCATCATTTGAAACCTTCATGGTACTATCATGTCCTTCTACAACATTATACGAGTAATACTTGATTTTAATGCTCAGTTTTTGAATCTTCCTCCTCAATATGATCTTTTCCATGACTCATGCCATCTTATTCAGAACGATCCAACAAATTATCAACTGATTTGGCCATAATGTCTACTACTTTTTTATGTATCCAAGCAACCCAAAACGTGATAATGTTGCAATGGCTTATGACTCTCAAATATGCATTCAATGTATAGTTGAATGCAAGACGAAAACAATGAGGTATACTTTTCAAAGTGAAAATAAGTATTTTAAGGACTCTCTGTATGACTTCTGACCTCCCATATTTCATGAATAGCTTGTACCAAAGCACCACGATGATAATATGTCGGCTTATGGCATGAACACTCACACCACTTTTACACAGGCCCGACCCTGTGCCTAAGGCCTCACATGTATAAGGGGCCTTAAAATAAATATACAATATGAAGCATAATATATTTGTTGCAGTATTATCTCATTAGCCTAAATAAAATAATGCACTTGGAATAATGACTATTATTTTAAGACGTTCATAATGGTGTCAATTTATTATTTATTTCAAATGTTTAATTCTAATATTAAAAAACGCTTTAAGAATTTGCACACGTTAGAAAACTATTCAAATTCTTCAATGCAGTATTTTATCCATTGAAAATATATCATAAAAGCATTTAATATATATTTAATTTATTTAATTTTGTAAATCATTCTTTTTAAGGAAAGATTATATATTATTTTATATGCGGGTACTATCAATTCGGCTTATTTTATTTTTTGTTAAATTATTATAATTAAATAATAATAAATTAAATTGTTAAAGGTTAATAAGTGAGATGTGATAAATTATGAAATTATTTAAAAAAAATTATTTTTAAAGGTGAATAAGTAAGATATGACGAGTTTGAACACACACCTTATTAATGTTTCTATATTGCTATCAATTGAATTGAGATAATTTTCTATTATATCATTTACTAATAAAAGTTTAAAATATTGTATTTAAAGAAAAAATTTAGTATATATTGTAGAGAATTGAATATTTGGTAAAATGCTTGAGTTCCTAATGCACTCAAGTAATTTGATTATATACACACTAGAGAGTAAATACAAGATAAGATTTTCAAGGATGTTGCTAGTTCCTAGATACATGTATGTAATTTTCTAGGCATAGACTCCTAGGTACATGTATTGACTCCTAAATACAAATTTATAATTCCAATATTTTATAATTCCAACACTCCCCCTCAAGCTGGTGAATGGATATCAATCATTCCCAGCTTGCAAGTCAATTGATTGAAACGATCAGGTGGCAAGCCTTTTGTTAACACATCTGCTAGTTGATGCTTAGAAGGAATGTAGGATGTAGCTATTAAACCACTGTCTAGTTTTTCCTTGATGAAATGGCGGTCAATCTCAATGTGTTTGGTCCTGTCATGCTGAACAGGATTATGAGCAATACTGATTGTTGACTTGTTGTCACAGAACAACTTCATAGGCCCTTCACATTGTATTTTCAGATCATTTAGAATGATCCTCATCCAAAGTAACTCACAAATTCCTTGAGCCAAAGCTCGAAATTCTGCCTCAGCGCTTGATCGAGCCACTACATTTTGTTTCTTACTTCTCCATGTGACAATGTTCCCACACAAGAGGGTGCAAAAACCTGAAGTGGATCTTCTATCACTAATTGATCCTGCATAGTCAGCATCGGTGTAGGCTTCTATAGTTAAACTTCCACCTCTTTTGAACAATAGTCCTCTTCCTGGAGTAGCCTTGAGGTATTGCAAGATGCGATCAACAGATTGTAAGTGTCGCATTCTCAGGTCATGCATAAATTGACTCACTACACTGACTGCATAAGCCAAGTCAGGCCTAGTGTGTGCCAGGTAAATCAACTTCCCTACCAACCTCTAATATTGGACTCTGTCAACTTTGGCACTTTCTTCTTCAAGGCTCAACTTGTGGTTTTGCTCTATGGGAACACTTGAAGGTTTGCATCCTAGTTTCCCAGTTTCCTGCAAATCGAGTATATACTTTCTTTGAGATATGAAAATGCCTTGGTTTGAGTAAGCAACCTCAATTCCCAAAAAATACTTGAGTTGTCCAAGGTCCTTCATCTCGAATTCTGCCGATAGTTTTTCCTTTAGCAATTGTTTCTCTGCATGATCATCTCCTGTAATAATAATATCATCAACATAAACAAGAAGGATAGTCAGTTTTCCTTCATGTGAGTGCTTAAAGAAAATAGTGTGATCTCCTTGACTCTGCTTGTAGCCTAAGTACACCATTGGTTTTGTGAATCTTCCAAACCATGCTCTAGGAGATTGTTTTAGCCCATATAAGGCTTTCCTCAATCGACACACCTTGTTGGATCCACATGAAGGGCCAAATCCCGGCGGGATTTCCATGTACACCTCTTCTTCTAAGTTTCCATGCAAGAATGCATTTTTGACATCAAATTGTTGTAATTCCCATCCATAGTGAGCAGCAAGAGATAATAAGATTCGAACAGTGTTCATTTTCGCAACTGGAGCAAAGGTTTCCTCATAATCTATGCCATATGTTTGTGTGTATCCTTTTGCTACTAGTCTGGCTTTGTAACGATCAAGAGTACCATCTGATTTGTGTTTGACTGTATAGATCCACCTGCAACCAACGGGTTTCTTGCCTTCCCGTCTATCAACAATCTCCCAAGTTCCATTTTTTTCAAGAGCTTTCATTTCCTCATCCATGGCTTGGACCCAATTTCTATCTTTCAATGCCTCTTGAACAGATGATTGGATGACCACAGAGTCAACAGCAGAAATAAAACTTTGATGCTGCAAGGAAAGATTTTTAGTGGAGACAAATTGAGATATAGGGTATTTGGCACATGACCTTTTCCCTTTCCTTAAAGCAATAGGCAAATCATCTGTATTAGTGTCGCACGTGTCAGAGCTATGTTACTTGAGTGTGTATATAATCAAATTACTTGAGTGCATTAGGAACTCAAGCATTTTACCAAATATTCAATTCTCTACATGGTATCAAGAGCTCTCAATCTTGAGAGACTTGCTTCCGCATAAACCCTAGCCGTCTTCATTTCGGTAAATCCTAAGTCACCTTCATCGTGACAATTTTTCCGCCTTCATTGCAGCCTTGTTACCCTTCATTGTAATTTTTTTCTACCTTCATTGCAGCCTTGTTACCCTTCATTGCAGCCTTGTTACACTGTCCGAAACACCTCACTCAAACCCCTCTTTATTTCTTTCATCTGTCAACCCTTCATTGCTGTCTTGTAGGCCCCTCTTGAGGAATATTTCATCTTCTTGTTATTTTTATTTTTAGCTTGCTTCTAATGGCTAAAAAAAATTATGCTGATTACTCTTTATCATTCACCGAGGATGAGGTGAATCATTTAAAGGTTATACTTGACTCTGTCAGTAATCCTTTTGGTAGTTGTTCTCGACCGACGACCGGCTTGAGCGTATGCTCTCAATCCTTTAGTGTTTGTGATAAAATCCCTAAGAATGCTTGGATTTTGGACTCTGGTGCCACCGACCATATGACATTCAATCCCAGTTGGATTTCATCTTACACCTCCTCTGAGAAGAACCGTTATGTTACGGTTGCTAATGGTTCTTATGCTCGTATTGATGGCTCTGGGAGTGTTAACTTGCAACCTTCACTTCAATTACAGGATGTGCTACATGTTCACACACTCTCTCACAACCTAATATATGTTCGTAAACTCACCCGTGATCAGAACTGTAAAGTAATATTTTTCACTTCTTATTGTGTTTTTCAGGATCTTACCACGGGGAAGACAATTGGAGTTGCTAAGGAAAAGGGAGGGTTGTACTACCTATCTAATGAATCAAATTGTTCGAAGGTGTTGGCTTCCTACTTGCAAACTGAGTCTTCGGTGTCCTCTTCTCATTCCGCCGCACAAATTTGGCTTCAGCATAAACGTCTTGGTCATCCACCATTCTCTTTAGTTAAGTCTATGTTTCCTTCTTTATTTTTACATCATTCAGTTGAGTCTTTTAAATGTGACGTTTGTGAGTTAGCTAAACATCATCGTGTCTCTTTTACTCCTAGTTCCAATAGAAGTGTTGAACCTTTTGATCTCATACATTCTGATGTATGGGGACCAGCACCTATTTCTAATATTTCGGGTGCTAAATGGTTTGTATCATTTATTGATGATTGTACTCGAGCAACTTGGATTTTCTTGATGAAGGATAAATCAGAAACACTGGAATTGTTTATTAGTTTTTTAAATATGGTACAAACACAATTTGGCAAGGGGATTAAAAGAATCTGCTCTGACAATGGCAAAGAGTATGCCAATCACATCCTTTCAAATTTTACCAGTCAACGGGGAATAGTTCATGAATTTACATGTGTCGACACCCCACAACAAAATGGTGTTGCAGAAAGAAAGAATCGTCATTTACTTGAAGTTTCTCGAGCCATTCTCTTCCAAATGGCAGTTCCCAATTCATACTGGGGAGAAGCCGTTTTGACAGCTGCCTACTTGATTAATCGAGTTCCATCTCGCATGTTAGGTAATGTCAGTCCTGTTCAGTTTATGACTTCACGATTTCCTTCTGTTTCTATTTTGCAGAGTCTCGAGTCTCGAGTATTTGGTTGTGTTGCCTTTGTCCATATCCATAAACAACACCGAAGTAAGTTGGACCCCCGTGCAGCCAGATGCATCTTTGTTGGCTATCCCCCAAACAAGAGAGGATACAAATGCTATCATCCTCCTAGTCGTAAGTACTTTGTCTCTAAAGATGTCACGTTTCATGAGAATTTAGCCTAGTTCTCTCGTCCTCAGCTTCAGGGGGAGAGCATTCAGAATGTAGAATCTGATTCCGAATTTTTAGTCCTACCAGAGTTGCCCATGACTCCTCTCATAAGTCCTATTACCGGTCCTACAATTGAGTCTCCCGAGTCGGCTGTGAATCCTGTGTCAAGTCCTATTACTGATCCTCCTATTATTGATCCCGCTTCTCCAAATACAGAATCTGAGTCGCCTGCTTCTATTTTTGTCCCTCCTTTGTCGTCTGTTTTGCAGGAACCATCATCTTCTATACCAACAAAAACTAAGGCTGGTGAGCCAACCTTGGTGTATCAAAGAAGAAGTAAGCCCGACCTGCTCCAAACACAACTCCAATTGCCAGAACCGGAGGTAAGTGTTGAAACTCATAATCCTATTAGTGATTCCCATAGCTCTGATACCATGTAGAGAATTGAATATTTGGTAAAATGCTTGAGTTCCTAATGCACTTAAGTAATTTGATTATATACACACTAGAGAGAAAATACAAGATAAGATTTTCAAGAATGTTGCTAGTTCCTAGATACATGTATGTAATTTTCTAGGCATAGACTCCTAGGTACATGTATTGACTCCTAAATACAAATTTATAATTCCAATATTTTATAATTCCAACATATATATATATATATATATATATATATATATATATATATATATATATATATATATATATATATATATATATATATAGGGGACGACTCAGGTGAGAACACTTGGTTATTATGAGAAATGAGAACAATGAATCACGACCATTAAATTTTGATTTTGTTGATTTTAATGGACTGGATTGGTTTCTCTTTCTATGTTGATTTAAAATAAATATTAAGGATTCTAGAAAGAGAAACCAATCCAGTCCATTAAAATCAACAAAATCAAAATTTAATGGTCGTGATTCATTTTTCTCATTTCTCATAATAACCAAGTGTTCTCACCTGAGTCGTCCCCTATATATATATATATATATATATATATATATATATATATATATATATATATATATATATATATATATATATATATATATATATATATATATATATATATTATTTAATTAGCAATGTATTGTAAAAATTAGAACAAGACCTCCAATTTATTTGGGTCGGCCCTGGTTTTTTTACACATCCATTGCTCGATTACCCTAAAAAACTCCTTTAATAATATAAAAACCCATGATCACTTGTAAATCAAATTTTGAAGACCCTACCAAATTACATATGCTAAAACGTAAATGACAATAATCACTTTACACAAAAATAGAATTTCGATACTTAATAAACAAATAAAAACATATAAAGACTTTTTATATGTTGGGTCCAGTGAATAAAAAAAATCAACATTGTCACTTTAATGATGTTTTGAGATCGAACAATATTAGAATCTAAGTCGTGTGGAGGTTCTAAACAGTAATAAAGCACTTTATAATGTTTCACTTTAAACAACACTTTTTTTCTATAGAAGTGCTTTGATAGGCTTAATTTAATACATCACTTCCTTTTGAAGAAATGTCTAAAGTAGCATTTCCTTTAATTAATTAAATAAAAGCATTTGTAAGTACTTGCTTTTATAAGATATGGATTTTAATTTGCAGATTGGATTTGGAATTATCTAATCCAATTTCTTCGGTTTTGAAATTCGATCATTTAAAGTCAAATTCATGCTGATCCAATTCAATTTATTTTCATTTATATTAGGTTGGTTTTGATTATTGTTGTTGTCGAAAAATTGCAAAATTAACGAATATATTATTAAGGAAATTTCTTAACAGACTTCCTAATCTTCTTGGTCACCCCTGGCGAAATTCCTAAAATACCCCTTATTTCGGAAATACATTTCCGAAAACATACTTTTATTGAAAAAAAAAAAGTGTTTTCGGAAATGCACTTCCGAAAACACGAAAAAAAGGTGTTTTCGGAGATGTATTTCCGAAAACACCCCTTTTTGAGTTTTCGGAGATGCATTTCCGAAAACCCCTTCTTGGAAGAGGGGGTGTTTTCGGAGATACATATCCGAAATATTCCAAGACCAAATTGGTCTTGGAATGTTTCGGATATACACTTCCGAAAGAATTCAATAATTATTAAAAAATTAAAATCAAGGTGAATCAATACAATTAATAGGTATAAAATGAAAGTGAATCAATAAAATGAAGGTGAATCAATAAAATCAAGGTGAATCAAAATTTCTTAAAAAATTTTAAATAAAAAATTATAACTCATTTTTAATTATGATATATATATATATATATATATATATATATATATATATATATATATATATATATATATATATATATATATATATATATATATATATATAAATATATAATCATAATTATTAATTTTGTAAGTGAAATATATAAATATATAATAATTATTATAAATTAAAATACTCATTTTTTTAATTTTTATAATTATTATATAAATATATAAAAATATAAATATATAATAATTTTTATAAATATATAATAATTATTATAATTATTATATAAATATATAAATTAAAATACTCATTTTTTTAATTTTTTTATAAATATATAAAAATTATTATAAATATATAAATAAAAAATTATAACTTATTTTGTAAGTGAAATTATTTTAATTATTTTAATTAAAATTATTTTAAATTTTAAAATATGAATCAGGATAGAAATATATAATAACTATTATTCATAACTAATAAATTATATCAAAATATATAATTATTATTATTCATTACTCATAAATTATATCAAATTTATGATATGTGAATTAATTAATATCCTAAAATTAATTTTTGGGATTTTTTTAGATTTTTTTTTGTTGTTTCGGAGATGCATCTCCGAATTAGTCAAAATTCCAATTTTTGGGATTTTTTCGGAAATGCACTTCCGAAGTCTGAAAAAGTTCGGAAAAAAAAATATTTCGGAAATGCATTTCCGAACCGGGGTAAAATGGGGTTTTCGCTGGGATGACCCCCATAGGGAGGTGGGTAAAGAAAAAACCATATATTAATTGGGACAAATGTGATTTGTATGATTATTAAACATACATCTTTTTTTATCTCATCTCTAAATGTTGCATTTTTTTTAACAAAATAAAATATATTTATATGTTTTGGAATATTCATATTTCATTGATTCATAACATCAAAATAAATAATTAAATTAAATTTAAATTTAAATCATAAAAAAACAAAGGTTCAATTGAATATTGTTTGTCACTTTCATTAACACACTATCTTCAATTAATCAAATTATTTAAAGGCAAAAGTCTAGACTCAGAATTATTGTTGGTCATTGATTCATTCAGGGACGGGATCTTAACACCAAGTTTTTCTATATGTCGGCAACGGCAAGACGAAATTTCAAATTACAAGTTTTTTAAATACCACAAAATACGTACTTAAACTTAATAACTTTGAGTAAGACGAATGTGTGTTGGGTGGATATCAACACCTCCACCCCGTCTATACGTCTTTTAAAATTTTCATTTTTTATTCCGCTCTTAATAAAATCAATTTATCCTCGTTCAATTCGGGTCGAGTTTGATTAGATTCAAATTTTATTATCATGCATAATATCAGTACACTATTACGAATTTTTTTTTGAATAACCAATTTTTTAAAAAATTTTTCAGAAATAACCAACTTTTCAAAAAAATTCCCCAAATGTCCATTTTTTGCTAAAAAATACACGTTGTCGCCAGGGGGGGGGTGGCGACAACACTGGACTTTAAGAGAACTCGCCAGGCCCACTGGCGCCTATGTGCATTTTTTAGGTGTTGTCGCCACCCCCCCTGGCGACAACACCCCCCCTTATTTTTTTTTCTTTTTTTTTTGTAATTTTTTTTCTTTAACATTAATTTCTCTTAATTTTTTTCAGTATTTTTTTTTTAATAACTACAATTTTTTAATAATTTTTTGTTAGTTTTTTTTTTTAGTTTTTTTTTTTAACAACAATTTTTCAATAATTTTTTTATATTGTTTTTTTTATCTATCTTGTTAAAATTATTTTTGGAATATAAATGTTAATTAACTTATTTATAATTTAGTGTCTGAACATGGTTAATAATATATATTTTATTGGTCAATGAAGTAGTGGAAGTAGTTAATGAATTATAAGTAAAATAATTAATTAATAACTTATATTTTTGTGGTTAATATAGTTGTGAAGTTGGTTAGTAAAACAATGTTATATTTATATTATAAAATAAATTTTAAGATTAAATATTTTTTTAAAAAAATAATATTATTTTAAAAAATATTAAATACATTAAAATATAAGTTGGACATTCGTTAAAATAATTATATATTAAGATACAATAACGATACATTGACGATAGAAATACATTAAAATTAAAGACATTTCAAAAAACATTAACGATACAAATACATTATAATTAAAAACATTACAAAATACATTCAAGATACAAATAAAAATCTTATTGCGCGCCACGTGGACCATGGTACGATCCACATTGAGGTTGCCGAATGGGTCGTGTAGACGGGTCACGAGTTGGTAAAGCCCCCCTATTCCCGCGACCACGCCCCCTTCTATTTGGTACGTCTTGTGCCATAGTCGACGGTCCCTGAATGAAACCTGGGTCTTCAACATCTTGACCTATAGAATTCCCTCCATAGGATAGGCGGGTGCCCGCGGCGCTGTCGAAGCTGTGTCTAGGCGGGTTAAAATTTCTCCTAGTGGGTGCAGCCTGGAAGTTTTGGAAGTTGGTGGTGGATCCGGTTTGGTTAAAATACAATGGTTGTGGCGGTGTGTTGAAGTCAAATTGTTGGCTGGGGTACTGTGATGTGTGTTGGTCGAATGTGGTGTATTGCGGGTATTCTTCTTCTATGCCCATGTCGGGGGTCATTGGTGGTGATCTTGAAGAGCCCCCCGCATGGAATTCCTGGAAATGTGATCTAGAAGAGCTCCCTGCATGGAATTCTTGATTTTGTGGTTGAGTTTGGGATGAAAAAAACGGGTGGAGTTGTTGGGAATGTTGTTGGTAAAAAGGTGTTTGTGGTTGCATTGGTTGTTGGTGGTAACTTTGTTGTTGTTGTTGTTGGTGTTGTTGTGGGTAATGTTGTTGTTGGTAATTTGGTGGTGGTTGTTGTTGTTGTTGGTAATTTGGTGGCGGTGGTTGTTGTTGTTGTTGGTGGTAATTTGGTGGTGGTTGTTGTTGTCCTCCAAAATATGGAGGTTGTGCTCGCGGGTCAGCTAAATAGAAAGGGGCAGACACAATCATTTCAGGATTTGTGACGGACCTGTACCAGTTTACATACTCAACAGTTGGCTTCATTTCTCCCGGCGCCACAGGAAATTCTAGAACCGTTTTTGATCGACGAGCCCATATTTTACGCTGCTCTATGGCAAAGGACTTGTAATTTTGTACGTACCACTGTTCGCTAACCTTCGCAAGATGCCAACGTCCCAAACAGTCAGGCTCAGGTGGGTCAGGGATACCTTGATGCATGCCGAATTGGAGCTTCACACGGTCACTCGGGTGCATCTCCACAGTGGTGAACCGTATGATGGGTGATTTTGCTGTCCAAATAGCCGCCTCGTCAAGGTCGGGTACGTGGTCCAATTCCAAGTAAGGACGCCAAATAAACTGCAAAGCAAATAATATTAATTTCAGAATATAGAAGATAGTTATTTTTAAAAATATATTTAGAAAATGGACATTTTTAGAGGTATTACTTCTTGGGGTCCTAGTCGATCTAATAGCTGGCGGTAGAAAATGATTTTGGAATCAGGCGTTTTGGACCAATCCATTCCGAGTGCATTGAACCTAAACACATTAAAAGATATAAATCAATATAGTTACAAATAATAATAGAATAAAAAGCAATAATTAAAATAAGATCCAAAAGTTACCTTGAAGCGTAAGGGAAGGCGTAACTGTTTGGATTTGCAGGGGCCAATACCGGCATCCTCCACCATGCCCATGCTTGTAGCAAGAATGCACATCCACTAAATGTACAACTATCCTTTTTTGCACATTTGCATAAGGAACTATATAGGTATGCCAACACAGCCGAACCCCAACTATATGTCTTTATTGCATCAATGTCCCCAAGTAAACACAAGTACATAAAATTAACACTATTTCCCGTGCCTTCGGGAAATAGAAACCTACCAAACAACAACATAATATACATCCTAGTTTTCCGCAGTATAGTTTCTTCGTCAGAAAACTGATCCAATTTAAGCCCAACATAAGCTTCCTGAAGGCCAGCAAGCTTTATACCTTGGCCCCTACCCCTTTGTTGCCCCTCACCCTCTATTAAATCCACACCCAACAATTCGACGCATAGGGCGTTTGGTTGTTGGACATTTCCATACACTGCCTTTCCATTTGTTTTGAGACCCAACAACATGTACACGTCCTCTAGAGTGACGGTACATTCACCCATTGGAAGGTGAAAAGTATGAGTCTCAGGCCTCCAACGCTCACACAATGCTAATATAAACTTCATATCAACTGAGGTATGTGTTAAGTTCATTACCTCACCAAATCCCGCACGTTTAACGTAGTCCACAATCAAAGGGTCAGGAGCATTCATCTTACCAGCACGGGTCCTAAATCTCGTGACATCCTATAAAAAAAACACCTCCCATAAGTATTTGAAATTAGTAAATTTAAGTAAAAAAAATTAAGTGTTTACTCAAACTTACATAAGTGGCAATGTTTGCAATGGTGCCTCGATGCTCTTGACCCATAGTTAGGAGAGACATGTTTGTTGATGATGAAACACAAAGTTGCTCTGATGATAAGTTGCTCTGATGAAAGTATAAGAGGTGATGAAGAAAATGAACAAGTTTGGGAACATATTTATAGCCAAAATGCATAGGTTATTACGAGATTCCCTGCAGTGTCTTGTCCCGTCAAGTCTGTGGTGAGGACGAGATTCCCTGCAGTGTCTTGTCCCGTCATGTCTGTGGTGGGGACGAGATTCCCTGCAGTGTCTTGTCCCGTCAAGTCTGTGGTGGGGACGAGATTCCCTGCAGTGTCTTGTCCCGTCAAGTCTGTGGTGGGGACGAGATTCCCTGCAGTGTCTTGTCCCGTCAAGTCTGTGGTGGGGACGAGATTCCCTGCAGTGTCTTGTCTTGTCATGTCTGTGGTGGGGGGACTAGATTGCTATAGAGGCATGCATTCTTGTCATGCTAAATTATGTTAAACCATTGCATGCACCGATTTATCATATACTTTTATTTTTTATTTAGATGTTGAGAATTTTATATTATAATAGATTTTAATTCATTATCATAATTTGTGACATGCATTATCATAATTTTTAATTCATTTAAAACATACAATTATAATAGATTTTGAGACTTTTATATTAAACTAGCGCAGATATATATTATGGAAAACATTAATTCATTCATTAATTAAAAAGGTACATTGACAATAACCAACACAGAAACCAAAACATCTAAGAAAATAACACATAACAATTTGTAGTACACGCTCGATCATTGCAACAAACACAACAACACTTAATCTAAACTACTCGAGTATCACTGCAAGAACAAGTGGATTTTCAACGCCTCGGTTAACCTCTCCACTGTGTGTCCAAAACATTAGATCCACGTCCACATCGTCTTTCACACGGTCCCAGTAATACATGTAGGTGCCTTCTGGATTATTATCCGTCAACGTAATGTATGGACAACGGTAATCTATCTGTTTAACTTTTCTGTTCGGACCATCTAGTTGACGAAACCCAGTGTTGATGGCTCTAACAATTCTCTGGAAATTCCAATGGGGGTTAAGGCAGACACGCATGTGACTACCTTCCTCAAAAAAAACGACAGCCCAAACTGAGTTCATTTTTAGTGTTTGCAGTAAGAATGAAGAAAGAGTTGGTACTTCAACTCCACACACACACACACCTTTATTTATAGTGGGTGAAATACCGCGGAAAATAATTTTGCTAATTATTAATAACTTAAATACTAATTGGAAACTTTGTAATGTTAACAAAACATTTCATTAATATATGCTCAGAGCATTTAATTGGACGGTACAGAAGTAGCTGAAATGATAAAGAAACTGCAACATCTAGGATATTACAACGGTTAGGACAATGTCTTCTCTGTCCTCCATCATTCGAGTGCATTGAATGTCGTCCTCCATTGTCTCCCACCAACGCTGTCTTTCAAGAAAAGCACCTCCCCTTGTTCTAAGTCTCTTGATAGATCTGATTTGTTCGCCTTGACTCCACTCTCCCTCCAAAAACCTGAGAAGGGTTCTCTTAAGCTGGTCCATGGATTGAATGTTCCAAAACATTACCTGCATGGGAGGTTTGACGGCAGAGAAAATAACGTATCCGTTTCTTCGAACAATGGGAGGTTGATAGTCCAAACGCCTTACAGGTGGTGGAGGCTCAGTAGTCCGGTGCGTGCTATCTGGCCTTATTCGAGATCTCATTTTTTTCGTGTGTGTACTGATGCACACAAGAAACCCTAATTTATAGAGGGACAATTAGGGTTTCATTTACAAGGGAAAAACATAAACAATAATTTTGAAGAATAAAAATTAGGGCCCCACATGGTCCCCATCTGTTTTCTGTCCCTAGCATGCGTCCGAAACGAGTTCCTGTACCCTAGCATGCGCCTGTAATGATTCCTGAAGCGATTCCTGATAGATTCCTGCAACGATTCCCCCTATCTTCATGCATGCAGCCCTATCTTTTGTGGCATGCATTAGTCATGTCAAAGCTACTATCTTGTGCAGAATTATTGGTTCATTTCTTGCATGCATTACCCTTGTGTAAGAGGTGGGGACGAGATTCTCTTGTGGCATGCATTAGTCATGTCAAAGTTACTATCTTGTGCAGAATTATTGCTTAATTTCTTGCATGCATTACCCTTGTGTAAGATTTCTTGCATAATATATAGGAACTACTTCACATACTATTTTTTACAACCATCACAACTTTCCCAAACATTTCTTCCTTTTACAACACAACACAATTCTCACATTTCTTCTTTCACAAACACATATCAAAATTATGGCATCCACCTCGCAGTTCAAAGTTCGTGTTCATATGAATTGTGAGACATACCACTGCGACACAAACGGTTTTCTATTTAGAAACACAAACTCAACACGTTTTGCTCTAAATAGACAATCAGATTTCTCTTATCTAAAAAGGAAAATCGAATCCAAAATAAGAGAACAAGTTTCTCAGATATTTTACCGACAACCCCTTCTTCAACCTAACAACTCAGTCATATTTTGTCAATCACAGATAACAACTGACTTAGAGGTTCAAAACATGTTCCTCACCCATGAGCATTTTGGTTATGATTATCTGGAACTGTACATAGTGGTTGAACAAAATGCTCCTTCGCAAAATATTCAGTCACAAGTTATTGATCCTGTTGTTGATGACGAACAACAACCCGAGCATGTCATTGACGAAGAAACTGATATAGAAGATGTTGTTGATGAGTTGGTGAATCGTGAATCCGAAGATGAAGGTGACGAAGAAGTTCCAGTACCGGATCGAGTACCGGATACACATGCATATTCACCTCCGGCACATTTCACAACGCTTAATTTAGGAGAGGACGAGCCATCGTCCGATATGTTCTACAATCCATACATGAGGTCAAGCGAGGAGTTAAAAGAGGGTGACACGTTTCGTTCGAAGGATGATTGTCTGTTGGCTATAAAAAATTGGCACTTAGCAAATTATGTTGATTTTAAAGCCGATCGATCAAATCCAGAGAGAGTCACTATTGCATGCAAAAACCCGGAATGTGGATACATGCTGAAGGCATCGTTCAGAAAGAAGTTTAACGCGTGGGTGATACGTTCGATATCTCAAGCCCACACCTGCGTCACCACTAACATGGCGCAAGATCATCGAAAACTCAGTCATGACATGATATGTCATACCATCATTCCTCTGGTCGAAACTGACCCATCCCTGAAGGTGAAGACAATTATTTCTCATTGCGTTTCTGTGTTCAAATACAGACCTTCGTACAGAAAGGCTTGGTTGGCGAAACAGAAAGCAATTGAAAGAGTCTACGGCAACTGGGAGGAATCGTACCAACAACTTCCTCGCTACCTGGCTGCACTGCAATTGTATTCACCTGGGACTGTTAGTATATTGGAGACACTGCCGGCACAGTCCCAGGACGGAACCCCTCTCGAAGGTAATGGAATCTTCCATAGACTATTCTGGGCGTTTCAACCATGCATCGTCGGTTTTGGTTTTTGCAAGCCGATTATTCAAATTGATGGAACGTGGCTGTATGGGAAATACAAGGGAACTTTGTTGATGGCGGTCGCGCAGGATGGAAATAGCAACATTTTTCCAATAGCATTTGCTTTGGTAGAAGGCGAAACAGCTGCTGCTTGGGGTTTCTTTCTGAAGAATCTCCGAGCTAGAGTCGCTCCACAACCTAATCTTTGTTTGATTTCTGACAGGCACGCTTCTATTGACAGCGCATACAACAATCCGGCAAATGGTTGGCACAACCCTCCGTCTAAGCATGTCTACTGTATTAGGCACATAGCACAGAATTTTATGAGAGAGATCAAGGATAAATTTTTGAAGAACCACTTGGTGAACGCGGGGTATGCCTTAAACCAACCTGGATTTCAATACTACCGCCGAGAAATAGCGTTGACAAATCCAGATGCAGGGAGGTGGATTGACAGCATTGATAGAGCAAGATGGACTAGGTCATACGACGATGGGGCTAGGTGGGGCCACATGACTACAAATCTTGTGGAATCAATGAACGGGGTTTTCAAAGGCATACGAAACCTACCTGTAACTGCCATTGTTAGTGCTACGTATTTTCGGATGGCAACTTTGTTCGCCACACGAGGTAAGAGGTGGAATTCAGTGTTACAAACACAACAGGTATATAGCGATGTCTGCATGAAATATATACAACAGGAATCTGCCAAGGGTAACACTCATCGGGTGACCGAGTTCGACCGTCATGGCCACACCTTCAGTGTAAAGGAAACAATTGACCACAACCAGGGACTTCCACGACAACAGTATCGCGTCAATATCCCAGATCGTTGGTGCGACTGTGGCCAATTTCAAGCATATCGCATGCCTTGCTCCCATGTCCTTGCAGCATGTTCACATACTCACTTTGATGCATTATCTTTGGTATCAGAAATTTACAAGGTATCAACGTTGCTCAACGTATACGACAATTACTTTCCGGTGGTAGCAATGGAAGCATATTGGCCTGTGTACGAGGGAGAAACAGTTTGGCATAACGATTTAATGCGTCGGAATAAAAGCGGTCGACCAAACAGCAGGCGTATTAGAACCGAGATGGACGTAACTGAAAAAATGCAGAGGAAGTGTAGTATATGTCGTGAGGTAGGACATAATAGGACCAAATGTCCCAATCGTGGATCTAGTTCCACAACATAGTTATTAGTTTCGATGATGTTTGTAATTTACTCTTTCAATGAAATGAACTTTTTTTTTATAAATTTTATGGGTTACAACACAAAAAAAATTACTAAATAAAAAAAAGTTCATGGTACATATTGAAAGAAATTACCAAATATTACCATGGAAAAAATATTTGGAACCAATAAAATTTACAAAGATTTAAGAGAAAATAGTACCGAAAACATTAATATTGAAAGTAAAAAATTACCGAAAACATAATACCATGAAAAAAAAATTATTTAAAAAATCCATTTTGAAATAATAATTGAAAAGTATAACATAAAAAAAATTAAGAGAAAATAATGTTAAAGAAAAAAAATTACAAAAAAAAAAGAAAAAAAAAATAAAGGGGGGGTGTTGTCGCCAGGGGGGTGGCGACAACACCTAAAAAATACACATGGGCGCCAGGCCCACTGGCGAATGCTCTACAGGCCCAGTGTTGTCGCCACCCCCCCCCCTGGCGACAACGTGTATTTTTTAGCAAAAAATGGACATTTGGGGAATTATTTTGAAAAGTTGGTTATTTCTGAAATTTTTTTTAAAAAAATGGATATTCAAAAAAAAAATTCAACTATTACTGACACCTTTTGCTTTAATCAAATACAACGAGAGAGAAATTATGTCTCTCAATTATGATTTTTTTAAAATCATCTAAAAAGTGTTAAATAGATAAAGTGTTTTTTTAGCAATTGAACTAAGAAATGTATAAATATACATTGAAGAAAAAAATATAAAGGATAAAATTTTTAAATACTTTATTTGATTGTGTATCTTGTCAAATATGAACAAGTATGATATTTATATGGAAACTCATTTTCTAATTGGGCGAATATAATTGGTACCAAAAGCGACTAGATTGTCGAACCGCGTGTTTATCTTTTTCTCAAGGTTGATGAAAGATTGAGTCTCGTTCAACAGCTCTTGCATAGTATGAATTTCTTTCCTCTCGAGCTTCTCTCTAAATGGGCTATGGAGTACACCATTATCAAAGAATCATCACTTGAGACCTTAAGTTGAAAGTTATAATTGAGGAGTGCAGTGCATGAGTACGAGTGGAAGCACTACTGGACTTCTGTCTTTTCTGTGTGTTTTTATTTTTGTTGTTGAAATCTAAATTGTAATATGTTAATTTGTTTTAGTCAAAATTTGCCAAAGAGAGAGATTGTTAATTCTCTGATTGTATGATTGGCATTAATTTTAGTAAATAAATTAGACAACAAGGTGTTAAATAGGATGTTTCAACTTATAGTAAATTTATGTTGAACATAATGTTCTATCAACTGCAACTGAAGAAACATGTCGAGAAAGACGTCCTATGCAGAATCATTCGACATCGTGATTGTGTGCAAAGTTAGGCTTTTGGAATGTGTTTAAGTTGTTACAGATGCTAATATTTGGAGAATATTATGTAATTCAATGTGGCACTTAATTTAAGGATAAAAGATTTTGTCTGTTTTTAAGAGGTATTCATAGTTTCTAAATATAGAGAATATTTAGGAAACTAATGATTGGAGACCTATTTTTATGGAGAATCTTGTGGAGATTTTTAGCAGTCTCTTTGTTGCGCTTTGAAGCCCAAATCCAGTCCAGATGTGTGCTACATATAGAAGACAAAAAACCTAATTGAAGAGTATAACTTACGGGAGAATAGGTTTGATTTTGTGTGTAAATTGTAAGCATCTCTAATAGAAGAGTATGATTGTTTTTGAGTTGTTAGTTCTATCATGCATTTATATGTTGTTAAGTATTGAATGTATGTATGTCACTTAGGTATCATTGATACAGGAATCTAAGTGTGTGTTGCTTATGTCTCAAGCTATTGTTCTTGGTCAAAGCTTTTAAGCAAGATCAAGTATTCTTGTTGATTAAGAGATTCTTAATCTAGTATCTCTTGTAATTGAAGATTGAGGTAAAAGGTCGTCAATATCAGTAAATGGGATTATTATTGTGAGACATCACTGCGGTGATTGAAAGTGAGAGGGGTTTCTCATATCTAGGAGGTTTCTAGGTAGAAGTTGCATGGGGTAAGGATTAAGTGAGAAGGTTTCTAGGTAGAGGTGTCGTGATGTACACAAAGGTGAAAAAACTAACAAAACTGGTAGAGTTGATGTATACAAAGCCAACGAAAAAAGCCATGATGTATACCTTGATAGAGTTGATGCCCAAACCGGCAGGGCTTTTGGTCAACATGCTGATGATTAATGGGGTTATGTTGCCTTACAAGATAGAAGTAAAGTGATTATTTTGATAGATAGTTGGCATGGTGTTGATGAAGAATTGAAAGACAACATATGGGCTGATATTACGGTATTTAATTTTGTATTCTATCATTTGTTTTACAAGTACATTTTTTGTGCAATACTAATAACATCTCTATTACGTAAACATAGGATGTGCTCATTGTTACTCCAAATGATAAACGTGAAAATAAAATTCTTGCTTATTATGGTGAGCATTGGACGGGATTTAAGATATAACTCACCCGTGATTAAAGAGAAACCTCCATACGAGGTATATTCATTTATTTATAAAGCTACTTGGGAGAAATTTGTAGTCTTGCAACACTCCCAAGTTCTTGGAAAAGAGCCAAAAAGGAAAGGAAAATCGAGCTAGAAATATCTATCCACATAGGTTGTCTCGTGGAGGACGTCGAGTACACATCAGATGCTACGTGCGAAGTGGCTCAAAGGAATGTAAGTAGATACTTTTTTCAACAATATTTATTTTAGTTAAATCAATTTGGTAAATATTAAACTTCATGTGTTCTAGGATGATCTTATTGAACAAACCAAGGCTGACCTCTTCACTTCACAAGGCCGTCATGGCATCTTGGTAGAAGCGATTGGAACAGAGGATCATTCTGGGCGTGTCCGTGGTCTTGATAGAGGCGTTGGCTTCAAGGTACATTTTGGACGCTCTCAATCATCTAGAGAGAAAATTAGTAAGAGAGAAGTTAAATAGATTATTGCAGTTGAGTTGGGGAAAGATAGGGAGAAATGGAAGGAGGAGCAGGCAGAGAGGGAGAGGTTCTTGGAGGAGCAGAGAGAGAGGTTGTTTCAGAAAGTGGAGGAGATGTTCTTAGAGGAGGAGAGGGAGAAGTTGTAGTAGATGGTGCATGAGAAGTTCTTGGTGGAGGAGAGAGAGAAGTTGTTGAAGACAGTGAAGAAGAGTGTACAGAAGGTGCAAGAGGAGCAAAATAGGATGAATGAGGAGAAGATGTCTGAGAAGTGTACTCGCGATGTTCTTGAGGTATAAGTTGTATATTATTGTTATTATTGTCTGCGTATTTCAATTTCGAATTGTATTTATGTTGTTTTTATGATGCAGAAATTGAGTATGTTAGGTATATTCAGCCACACAAATTCAAATCAGTTGGAAATTCGAGAGAATATGGTTGAGAAAGTTATGGATGGTTCATGCGCGGCACATAGTTTTTTTCCACCCAGGGCGGTGTTGAACCCTCGCCACCAAATCAAAATAGAGTTCAGAGACTAGAGATGATGATGGCAATTATTAATGAAGATCCAATCTTGGGTATTCCATTAAGACATGATCCATAACTTTTATTCTTACTTTCTAAGCTCTCTATACATGATTTTTTTTATTGGGAATGACTGTCTAGACGATTCCGTATTACAATTATGGTGCTTGTAAGTATAATTTTTACGTTGATTTCTATTTACATTCATGACGCGTGCAACCAAATTTAGAAAATAAAAATATGCAGGTCCTTGGGATCGAACCCATGACACTTTAAAACTTTAACCTTGGTGTTTAAAACACCGGAATGTTAAGCACTAGCTTTTCATGACGCCATTCATTATCTCGCCTGGGTAGCCAAGGTTAAATGCATTTCGCGTTTGACGTTACAAGCGTTATTTGTAGTAGTTATGGAAACATTAAAGTTTACAAGGCAAGACTGGTTGCAAAATGGTTCAATCCAGTTCATGATATTGAATATGATGAAACCTTTTCTCTAGTAGCAATGCTTAAATCCATTAGGTTACTCCTAGCAATTACTGCCTTATATGACTACGAGATTTGGCATATGGATGTAAAACTTTATTTCTTGAATGGGTTCTTGAAAGAGGATGTGTATACGACACAACCAGAGGGTTATGTGGATCCAGAAAATCCAAGAAGGGTATGTAAGCTTCAGAAGTCCATTTATGGACTGAAGCAAGCATCCCGAAGTTAGAATCTCCATTTTGATGAGGCAATCAAACAATTTGGTTTTCTAAAAAATGAAGAAGAATCACATGTTTATAAGAAGGAAAGTGAGAGAAATATAGTGTTTTTTGTCTTATATGTGGATAACATACTTCTCACAGGAAACAACAGTCCCATGCTTGAGTCAGCCAAAGGATGGTTAAAGAAATGTTTCTCTATGAAAGAACTTGGGGATGCCGAGTACATTTTGGACATCAAGATCTATAGAGATTGATCTAAGAACATGATTGGGCTTAGCCAATAAACTTATATTGATAAGATTGTTACTAATTTCAAGATGGAAAAATCCAAGAGAGGATTCCTTCCCATGCAACATGGCATTTTGCTAAGTAACGCAATGTCCTTTCGAAATTTATGAGATTAAGCGAAAGAGTAATGTTCCTCATGCCTCTATAATAGGATCCGTTATGTATTCCATGATTTGTACCCGTCCAAATGTTTCATATTCTTTGAGCATGTGTAGTAGATTCCAATCAAATCCAAGTGACGCACTCTAGAGTGCAGATAAGAATATCTTGAAGTACTTGAGAATGACTAAAGATAATTTCTTTGTATATGGAGGTGAAAGTGAATAAGTTTTTGAGGGTTACACATATGCGAGCTTCCAAACTGACAAAGATGACTTCCAATCTCAATATAGCTTCATTTTTTTCTAAATGGAAGAAGAATGAGATGAAAAAGTTTAAATCAAAGCATTGTTGCAGATTCTACAATAGAGGTTGAGTACATTGCTACAACAGATACAACAAAGAAAGTTGTTTGGATGAATAAATTCATTTTAGAGCTAGGTGTAGTACCTAGTGTTACAGATGGCATTGTTTTTACTATGATAATAATGGTGCTATAGCACAATGTAAGGAACCAATATCACACAAAAGGCATAAACACGTACTTAAAAAGAAGCATCTCATTCCAGAAATCATTGAGGGAAAGGATGTAATAGTTGATAAAGTTCATACAGATAGAAATGTTGATGATCCGTTGACTAAAGTATTGCCTCATCCCAAGCATAAGAGTCATACTATGGCTATAAGGCTTGAGAATAATTTTAAGTGGATTTGTTTGTGTACTATTTACTTTTAATTAGTTCACGATTTCAAAAATACTTTACTATATTTTTTATACGTTTATCAATAAAGTTATGATCTTATTTAATCTTGGTTTAGTATTAAATAATATGTCAAAAGTATCTATAGTGATTGGTAGGATTGTCAAATATGTGATTTGACAAATGAAACCCTATCTTGTGAACATGAGTTATAACATACTCTAGTCCCTAGTCCAAATCATTAAGTTGAACATAAATGATTTAATTTCATGGACTAGATTGTAAGTTGATTGATAGTGCGGTATCATGGGCTATGGGGACATGGATATGTCTAGTCAAATACTTAGGCATGTATGGTTGATACACACCGGACATATCGACTAAGAATTCACCAAAATGTTTTTGAGAACTCATTATTTTATTTAGTAGATTCCTTAGACATGAGTATACATTATTCTCATTTGAGGATTGTATATTTTAATACATTGCAAATCATCATGTCGTAAAATGAGGGTATTAAGACAGTTATTAGAGTTGTCAATAATTAAGTGGGAGTCTTGGTGATACAAGATTGGATAAGTCCTCCTAAAAGTTTAAGATTCGTGTCTCGAGCCTCTTGAATAGCGAGAACTGGAAAATGCATGACCGTGCTTAGATAGATTAAGGAGTAATCATTTGTTTCGACAGATCAAACTCGTATTTCAATAAATGACTTGAAGACTTATATGGGTGACATTGGATGTCATCATATCATAAAGTTGGACATTGAGAGACTTAGGGAATTTTAAGATTACTCACTTGTTCTTAGACAATTGGGAGATTGAAGGATTTTGACTTTTAATCAAGTGTATTATAATCTAAATATAATTGGATAATTTATGAATAAAATATTCAATAATATTACGGGACTATAAAGTTTTGCTAAAATTCAATTATGTTTTATTAGACAAAGTGATTTAACCAAATATTAATATTATTGGGTCTTCTGAGGTCACACAAATAGTAGCATAAGGATTAAATTGAGAGGTTATGGATTGGAAGAGAAATTTGGAGGTTATGAATTGGAAAAAAAATTATCTTAAAAGGGATGATTAAGTCACATAATGTGTCACATTATGGGGTTAACCAATCCTCTTCAATTTAAACTTATATTCACCATTCTATCATCATTATTACAAGAGATAAATTCTAATTTTGGAGAGTGTTTCCTTGGATTCTCTTCCGCCTATCTTTTGGTTCTCCCTAGCAACAAAAGTAAGGAGAGAAACTTGTTCCTTTCTTCTATACTAGCATACGTGGTGATCCGGCTGTTGCTCGTGGACCAACATTAGAGGAACGACGCTTGATGTTCTTTAAGATATCCATTTGAAGCTAGAACCTTCATGGATTCACACATCAAAGCTATATAATTTTATGCTTACTTTGCTTCATATTGACATATGCATGATGATCTAAGGATTAGATGTAAAGAATGAGATTATTAAAATTCTGCTATAAGCATATAAAATTCTATACCAACAAGCTTGCTACCAATAGCAGGCCACTCGGCCCAATAACCATCCTACCTTTAAGCTTCATAAAGAAGGATTTAAAGTGCGCTATACCACAAAATCTTAGGTGCCTCCACAGTCCAGCCTGGGCCAACTTGAAACAAAATTCCAAAACAACTTCACAACAGAACACGATATAAGCAAGTGAAATCATGACTCTTTTTCTTCTTCGAAACAACGGGGATATGTCAATCGACCAACATATTCCTTCGAGCTAATTTCATTCTAGTTGGTAGAATATTAAATAAATGAGTCTTTGTAATAAATAGCAAAGATTTTGAACTTGCAACAATAAGGAACTCCCTCATATAAAGGGAGTGTAATAATCAATAAAGAACAAGAAATTTCCAAAAAAAAAATAATAATAATACAATTTGTTTTTTGAGAATATTTTGTTTGTTTTTTTTTAATGGATTAGACTATTATTTGATCTTATAAAAAAACCACGTTTTTTGTGGCGACTATACACTAAGTCGGTCATCTTCTTTGGATTTAGAATATGTGTTGTCTTCCATTTTTCTATTTTTCCCACCATTTTTGTACTAAATCGCTATTTCTCTCCATTTCATCTCATACACGAAATTCATCTATTTACCATATAAAACCATTATTCAAAACTACAAGTTCATAAAAATCACTCAAACAACCATGAATTTGCAACAAAAAAATCACTCAAACCAAGTGCCCAAACTGGTTGGTCATCAGAAATTGTCAAAACGTCTTAACCTATAAAACTTCATTGTAACAGTCAAGCAGTGCTCCATAACATCAAGAACTCGGTTTTTCATGAGCCAACCAAATATATTGAAGTGAGCTGCCAATACATTCATGATGAATATTGTATATGGAATATTGCACCATGTTAAATAGCTAGACAAGCTCAATTGACATGTTTTTACTAAGATTATTAGTTCCACTGAATTCAATTCCTTGCCAGACAAGTTAGCCATATCGTATAATGAAATTAAGAAAGATTCAATATTTTAGGAAAAAATAAATTACAATCATTAGGCTATTGCTCTCATACAATCTTGTGATAATATTGTCTGATTCATTAGGCCAAGATGAATATTGGCTACATTATAGTTATGTTGGCCTTGAATGCTATAAGTGATGGTGAAAGGGAGGTACGTGTGTGAAGGTGAAACGAAGATTGCACCCAAAGACACTATCTATGGCCCATTGTCTATCAAAGTTATAACTATGCTAACACTGGCTATCAATTTTTTCAACATTTAATAGTGAAACAAAGTCCTTTATATAATTATTTTAGACTATTGTGAAGAAATGCATCATCATAGAGTTGATGATTTGGCAATGAGATGTCTGCCTCTCTAAAATGGATAAATGATTCGAGGCACAAAATCTAAGACTTTATGTCATTTTCTGTTTAATAATTTGGCGTAATTTCAAAAAACAAAACAAAACAACATATAAAGATTCTTTTGATAGCTTGAAAACGTATGAAATTGATTTCTACAAGCATAAGCATAACGTTAAATATGATTGATTGTTATTAAGATA
This sequence comes from Vicia villosa, assembly GCF_029867415.1. Lineage (NCBI taxonomy): Eukaryota > Viridiplantae > Streptophyta > Magnoliopsida > Fabales > Fabaceae > Vicia > Vicia villosa. The sequence goes on from NC_081185.1 coordinate 134,461,368, forward strand.
TAATAAGGCCAGCATCGTATTTTTGTAGAAACTAGATGATCATACAAAATACAGTAATATACTCATTTTGATTAAACTAAATCAATCTTAATCAACTTGATTGTCTATGCATTAAGAAATTTAATTATGTTGCTTTAGAAAATCTTAATGTATTGTTTAACATTATGGAACCGCGGGGGCAGGAAAAAGTACAATAATCATTTGCTAAGCAACTAGTTTGACACGTCGATGTAAGCCGCCATTAATTATATTAAACCTGCAAAATTAACATACATGTGCACTTTAAAGATAAAATTAGTTTTTAATGTGAGAACACAAAGTCCATAGATAACTTAATGTAGAAAAGATCCAAAATCATCATCTTCACATATACATTCAATTTCTAAATTTAATAGTTGGTTATCATAGTTAATTATCAAAAACACCATCATTTATATGAATTAAATTTTTGTAATTGTTATATTTTTTTTTTCATACAATAATAAATTAATGTGTTTTGATCATTATTTAATTAGCCAAATTAAAGTGATCTATTTAATGTAAGGTTTATGGTTAAGGATGTAATTGTCATGAAAAATGTTGTGTAGATACCAAATTATTTTTATTTTTTGTGATGGATAAAATTGAAATAAGAAACCTTGAATAATCACGACCCTTCATGGAAGGGCATGAGATTCTAAACTTGAATAAACATGACTCTTCATGAAAGGGTATGTAATTCTTATAAATAAGGGGTTATTGTTCCCAATTGTAGACACTAGCAAATATCATAGAATACTTATTCTCTTTATTTCATTGGAAGAGAAACTAAGGAATTAAGGAATCTACAATCGAAAGGTCATTGTCTTATCAGGATTATTGTCTTCTCATCAAGATTGCATCGATCTTAAAGGTACGCTTCCGCTTTCTATTTCATCTTGAATTGGGTATGAATTAATAAAGTATTGATTATTAGAAATACTACGAGTTTACACCTAAAAATTATTTAAATTTTCAAAGGTAAATGTGGTAACTAGCAAGTTATATTTCTTGTTATTTTTCAAATGTTCGTATTCTTTTATTTTTCTCAAATGAAGTTCATATGTACTTATAAGAATAATAATGCAAAAAAATAAAAGTGCATAATATAAAAGAGACACAAACAATTATACTAGTTTAACTTATAAATTAATGGGAAGTCTAGTTCATCCACGCCCCGTGAAGGATTTCTACCATGTTAGATCTTTGTACAGCCTCACACCAAGACTCTCATACAATCTTCCAACATAAACACACCAAACCTATGGTGGACTTTGAGTCAACCCAATTCAAAGGAACTTCTTTAATAAATAGAAAGAACACCACTTCTAATTTGTAAACACTGTTAGAAAGTAAACACACTTTCTTTATAAACTATGTCACCACACACTTGGTGATCAATTACAACTTTTAAATGTTGGGAATCAAGTGTGAGGAAGAAGTCTCACATTGATTAGAAAAGTGAAGATTGGGCACTTTATAAGTGAGAGAACCCACACACCTATCACCTTAATATTTTGGGTGAATATGTGGTGTGTATCTCACAAAGGTGTGTCTCAAGAGTAAAATACTCTCTCATTTTGACCCCCGAATTGCCTCCAATAGTGGTATCAGTGCCTGGTATCGAGTGAAGAGATCAGCTTCCTGGTATCGAAAGTACTCTCCACAAGTGATGAATAGGAGGTCTCCCGTTAAAAAGTGTTAATGGCGGTACAAGTGTATATGAAAGAAAAAGCTTCCATTAGCGGGGAGCAATGTGTATAGACTCACACTTAACGGGGGAGTGTTGAGAATCAAGTGTGAGGAAGAAGTCTCATATTGATTAAAAAAGGAAAGATTGAGCACTTTATAACCTAGAGAACCCACACACCTATCACCTTAAGATTTGGGATGAATATGTGGTGTGCCTCTCACAAAGGTGTGCCCCATGTGTAAAATGCTCTCTCGTGTTGACCCCGAAATTGCCTCCAACATTGAAAATATATGAATATATGAAGTTTTTCTTGAATCAATTCTAATACATAAAATTGACCTTCTCTTTCAATGTACAATTCAAATATAATAATCTTAAATGTTCATAAACTTTTTGCAATTATATGACAATTAATGCAGAAAAATGTCAAGATTTTGGATTGAGAAAAACTCTTAAAACATATTTGAATTGTAGTTTAAAGTCTAAATTTTTTCTTTTAAATACATTCAAAAATGCCTCTAGAAAGAATGGAAATGCTTGGAAAATGATTATGAGTATCTTAAATTTTTTAAAAAGGTATCATGATAAAATGAAATGAAAAGGTTTCATACTAATTTAGGTTTTTTCAAAAATACAAATGTGTAATTGGTTGCATACACTACAAGAAAAAGGATATATTGTGACACACACCTATAGTGACGCCTTCTTATTAGTCACAAAATATGATTTTTACCTACGGTTAGCCTGTCACTATTTGTCATTGAATAAAGATCACATTGTGACTCAGCAAAAAAGATTAATAGTTTTTTTTTCAATAAAAACAACAGAAAATATATAAATATATTTTTTTAACAAAAGTTAATTTTTCCTCTAAAAATAATTTCATTTTTATATTTTATAATCTCAAATCAATTTTATTCTTCATTGAAACCTTACACTAATCAAAAATCACTTCATCTACATAATCAAAAATCACTTCATCTAAGCCTTTACCCTAATCAAAATCACTTCATCTAAGCCTTTACCCTAATCAAAATCACTTCATCTTCATAATCAAAAATCACTTCATCTTCTTCGACCACCGGAATCGTTTTCTTCTCCTCTCTGCACATTATTCAATCTCTTCATTTTATCATCTGAAAATCGCCAATCGATAGAACGTGGAAGCAAAATTTCTCTTAGGTTAAGTATATATCGATGATTGGATCTTTTAATTGATATGAAGTTTATGTGTTTTTGTATTCCATTTTCGTATTCAGATCTAAAAAATATTGTGAATTTAATTTTGGATGCAGAGCTAAAGACAAATCTGAATTGATCTGAAGTTTCAGATCTATACTGGCTTCAATCAATGGATTCCCATTACCTGAGACGCTAGGAATAAATTGGAGACTCGAATGCGACTTCATGATTTAAGGTATATAGCAATTTTGAAGATACTGGTTTTTTTTCATTAGTTTCATGATAAGAAGTAATTATTGTTCATTATGCTTGACAAATATAATGTTTCTTTCCACTGTTATGATTTCTTACATTTCAACGGATGAATTAATAGTTATGGTACTTGATACGATTAACTGGAAATTTGTAACGTGTATGATAGAATACTATGCTTCCTTCCATTCTGATGATTTTATATCTATGTTAAAATAGCTTGAAAAGTGGGTTGTTTTGTAGTTATGGTATCTGAAATGGAACAGACATCAATAATGTTAAATCAAACCGTTATCAGCTGTTTCGTACCTAGTTAACGAACTAGAAGATAACCTACGGCTTTCTGATTAACTCGCCCTGACTTAGACAAGCGTTTATGTATTATTTCAATCGGTTTTCATGAGAGAGACACATTGTTTCCAGCGAGTTGCAACAGCGATACACTCGTTGTGCTGCGTTACTTCGACTAGTTAACAGCGTTATAAAGTTATGGAGTCTTCATCGGGAGGTTAGGCAAAATGCACGTGACTATGGAACCAAAACAGCAATGTTTGAGTCTATTGAGTTCAGTAATGATTCAACTAGAAGAGGAATACAAATGGCCAAGCCAAGACAAAGCAAGAACCTACTGTAAAATTAAATAAGAAGGGACTAACATGAAGTGTGAGTGATGTATGCACAGTAACACACCTTTATCAGTATAACAGTCTACATTTGTACTCCCAACACACATCTACATGTACCTGCACATTGTGTGAGTATGAGCCTGTTGATATATGACTTAATGTATGCATAAAAGCAAGCCAGGAACAATTAACTATAATAACTTTCAAGGAACTGGATCTGTTATTGTCTACCTTTTTCATAAGCACCTTGACAGTGGTTGTTGTAGCTCTTGGTCTTATTTATAAACTAAATTGCATCACTACCCTCTTTAGGAATTATAGTTGTGCTTTGTTGCTTTCCATGAAAGATTACTTTATAAGAACGTACACTTATTTTTGGAAATGGTCTTATGTTTTGAATAACTTGTATGCTATTTGACATTTTAACTATTTTGCCTGACAATTTTTGCTCAGCTACTTCATTTATATAAAAGTCCATAACCTAATCATTCTTGAATCTATAGGTCCAATAAATAAAGTGCTTAGCTTTTTATTACAATAAGTCTAGTAAATGAAGTGCTTAGCTTTTTATTACAATAAGTCTAGTAAATGAAGTGCTTAGCTTTCTATAGGTCCAATAAACAAGGCATTTCTTATGGCAATCTCAATAAATACATATTTCATTGCTTTGTATATGTTTATAATTTTGTTTTAATGTGACAGGTACCAATGTTTCACCCCAGCTGAGCTTAGGGAATATGTTCAAGACATTCGTTTTGTTCGCCTACCCGTCATCAAGTAATCTTTACATTATTTTTACTATTATTACTTGTTTATATAGAAAGGGAAGATTCCCCTTACACTGAAAATTTTCTAGTCAAAGCTAAAAATATTCAAAGATGCCTATAAAGATAGAAAGGGCAGTCTTATATTACTTTGTCGCAGTAGTACCCACAACAAACTGCCTGAGTGCCGCTATGGCCAATAATTGAAAACACCAATAGTAATTGAGCTTGATGTGTGCTTGACACATGACTACTTGTAAAATCATATTTGACTAAAATAAACGAAGTATGATCCATAATCTTATCAGTTAAATCACCCTGCTATCAAGAAATTACTTCCATGTATGACTGTAACAAATTCCAACAGATGGCCTGTCACGATTTAATTTCTAACAGCTTCTAGCTTTCTACATCTAATTAGGTTTCTTAGCTTGAGATAAAAGTGACTGATAGCACCAAAATATTCACAGGTTTCTGAAATCCAATTATAATTTGTCAGACACTTGTAAGTTGTAATTTATTACTTATTGTAAATAAAGCTTCCACGAAATGGAAATTTCTTTATCAAGTAAGAACTTTTGATTGAAGATGCTATTCCTTTCGGAAGGATAGTCATAATTGTTGTTTATTGAGTAGAATTCTTGATCTTATCACTCATCGTTCTTTTGAACTTTAAATCAAAAAAACTTCATAGAATTGTCATAACTGCTTCTTAAATGTACTTCCTCCACATCTTTAGATCTGAAGATTTGCTGGATGCCAGTATTTGTGCAGAGATCAGAACAAGGATTCCTGATACTATTGCATGGGACTACAACTTTGAACCTGCCGGGGCTAACCCTTTAACCTTTACTGTTAAGGTATGCCATAAATTTCTCAGATGACTTGTCAATGCAGCTTGTATGGTCACCTATTATCGAATGGGTATCCTTGAATTTTTCAAATGTACTTGTTTACCATTTCTCAGCAACCTCGAGGGCCATTTACAAAATTTTGGGTTTAATGAAATTGATAAAAAATAATGGTGTTTACTGATAGAAAGTTTACTAACTATTAACGAGGTTTACCTGTCATTCAACCATTATATCACTAGTTACTAGTAAATCTTGTAGTAATACACACAGCGTTTATAAAATGACGATAAATATTGATTACGTATTCTGCATATTGCAGTAAAAAAATTGAAGTTGTCAATAAATCTTTTAATATGATAAGTTAGGTTTTGTGCTTTGGTTTTGATGTGATAAGCTACAATTTGTGCTTCTGTTGTTTTTTAATATAGGTTATATGGGTGTACATGCTTATCTACAACTAATATACGGAAACCATAGCTTTTACATATGATTAACTGATATTTTCTTTATTATTAAACTACACCTATGGCTAGTGTGGATAAACTATTGAAGAGACACTTTGGAAAAATAATTATTAAAAAAAACTTATGATATCCAATAGTTTTTTAAACAACACTATATCATATAAGTTGAAATTAGATTCTGTATCTTAATTTATTTGAAGCTTTCTTGTCTAACTTATTCATGCACATCTATATATTCTTGTCTAACCTTTTAGAATTTTGTTGTTGTCAATTTCAATTTGGTTAGATTAGCCTTGCATTTTTGGCGATTTCTTTGAAATAAACTATTCCATTTTTTTATCTTTAGGTGAGGCAAAATCTGATTTAGAGAGACTCATCAATATGCCGAAAAGGAACTCCATGTATTCCTCAACGGTGATGGCCCATCTAAATACTGTTTACTATTTGGTGTTTCAAATGTATAAAAAACAGCTTAGTTGGAATTAATTATATTCACAAGATGTGAAGTAAGAGGGGTTACTCTGTCAAATCAGGCCTGGGTTGTGTACAAGGAAGCAAATTGGGTCAGCTCCATTCTATGGATGATTTTACTTATCTCCACTGGAAGGTATCATTTTTCCTCATGATTTGATGTTCATTAGTGTTCGCATTATTGCCTCAATTCCTCAAATATCATGATTTTACTTATAAAGCCTATCTATAATCTAACCATTGAGAGGAATCTCCCTTTCTTTTTTTGTTTTGTTTCATCATTGCTACATCTGCTTACATTGTGTTGCAATTTTTGAAGCTGCCATCTCAAGAATCTTTAGAGGACCCTATGAGCTATGTTCTTTTACGACATCCACACAAGTATGTCTAAAAAAAAACTAGAGTAATTTTCTCTCTATATCTGATTCACTATAGTATAGAGTAATGTTCCATAAATATATATTATATGAAAAGGCGCAGGATTATATTTTAAGAATTCAATTTCATGTTTTAGTATTTTAGTTTTCCATATGATTTTTAATATTATGATTTTCATAATCGGTTCTAATGTAATGTGATGTTTTCTATACAGGAGTGGCACAGAACCAAAAACAAAGTGTTCTGTTGTTGCAACTCTAATAATCCTTTTCAGCGTTTTGGGTGTTGTCATGCTTGGAACCTTAGTATACACTCTTGTCACTGATGGTTCTCCTTTACGTGGGGAGATATTGACTCTGTAAGTGCTTACTATTTTGAAAGTTGTGACCTATAGTGTGTTTTTCTGTCTTCATTTTCTAACTGAAATACTCACCAAGGCAAAGCATGTTGTTTCTGTGTGTCATTCAAATATATATTTACAGCTATGTCATGCTCATGTGAGTAACTTTCTGCACAGCTTCTGCTTGAGGTAGTCGTTCGTCACATAATTCTCTACCAGATTGCACAGCTTCTGCTTGAGGTAGTTGTGACCTATATATAGTGTGTTTTTCTGTCTTCATTTTTTTGCTATTGGGCTAGTTCAAACTCTGTTTCTTATGTTGAACTTTTGGATTTACTGTCAGGGACTAATCAAATACTTAAAGTACACTTGCCCCGCACATCTTTATGCAACTTCAATTTCACCCCCAACTGCTCAACAAATAATATCATCCATAAAAGTTATTCTTGGAGAGGACTTATATAACACTCTAGTGGTTGATTTTATGGAGGGTGCAAGTGAGGTAGATAAAGTGAGGTAGATATATGAAAGTGAAGATATAAGAATGTTAAAATACATATATATGTGATTTCTTTTGTAAGATTCATATATTTGATTTCTTTTGTAAAATTCTTAGTATATTGAATGAAACTTTCTATGTTGAAATATTTAAATTTAATATAAAATGGGATAATTTTTTAATTTTAGTGATTTAACTTTGTTAGGGTTCTTAATGTATTTTAAAATAATACGTCATTTAATTTTAATATTAGTAATATTTGTCGATGTAAAATTATAAATTTATTATATTTTCATATAATAAAAATTTTATATAATAAAAATTTTGTTTATTGAAGTTTTAGTGGCAGCAAAAAGAAAATTATATTTAAAAAAAATTAAAATTTATATATGTTTTAGTGACACCTAAAAAGTCGTAGGTATAAGTTTTATTAATTATAATATTAGGATAACCTATTGTGACAGTCGTATAGGTGTAGCCGTGTAGGTAAAATTTTGTCTGTAACTAAAAGTTACAGTGACATCCAATTTAGCGTCACACCACACCCCCTTAAAGTTGACGCCAAAGATGGGTGTCACTAAAAGTTTTGCAGACATTTAGCTACAGATTATTGACTTTTAGTGACAATTTTTGAGTGTCACGGAAAGTCAATTTTTTTGTAGTGATATTTGGAGAAATCGGTTATGCTAGTTGTAACGTTTAAAAATTTGAAACAGAACCAAAAAGCAATTGGTTGCCTTTTTATATAATCAGTTGCACATTCAGCAAATTTCAAAATTAAATAGAACAAAAAAGCAATTGGTTTCCTTTTCTATGAAACTCTTTGCACTGGTGTTAATTTAAAAAATTTCGTTTTCAAAATTATGTTTTGATAGAGCATGTTATATGAATGATTGAGAAGTCTTTAGAAAATATGAGATGAAATATCATGAGCATATAAAAATTATATTAACATATGAATTGCCATTAGAGTACCTTGACAAATCATCCAATCTTTTAATTTCTAAAGCTTATGTAATCTTGATAGTTGATTCCAATATTTTCCTTTGATCTTTCTTCATTGATAACCTTGTATCTTCATCAAAACTAAGCTAAGATAGATGAGAGACAACTTCTTCACGATCTCTCCCTTTTTTTATGATGACAAACTATATTGATGGAAAGTTTTTGCTTGACACTTAATTGTTCTCCCTATCTTGTATATAGCCCCATTTGTTTCTCAATTTATTCCTTCGTCTTTGGTATCTTAAAACACAACAAAAGCAACCATCTCTTCTCCCCATTTTTTAGAGTTAAAATCTAAATAATCACAATATAAGAGAAATAATACATAAGATATAAAAATATTTATCTTCTTCACAATGATTTAATGTCAATGATAATACAAATGTTGATGTTCTTCAAATTATATTTAATCAAAAATATATATTTAATCCTACCATATCAGATGGTCTTGTATCTTGAAAAGTTAATCTTAATATGACAAAATTGGCATATGGTCTTCAAGAACCTACAAAAATAATTAATATTACTTTCTAGGTACACAATATTCTTTGGGTCCTTTTGGGTTAGTTTTCTTCTTTACCCATACATACTCACTATAAGGAACACCATAACTTCTTATGTAGCAAGTATTACGAGTACGGCATTTTGTATTACAATAAAAACATGTAGGTCTAAAAATATTATTCTTTTTATTGACTTAGGAAGGATTTATATTAGACATGGCAATATAACCCATACCCATGGGTATCCGCCTGAACCCGTCCCGAATTTGACGTGGAAAACCCGCTTTGACTGGGTTTGGGTTTTCCACGATTTCAAAATATAGGGACGGGGCGGGTAATGGGGAGTGTAGTACCCACCCCGAACCCGTCCTGTTTGTTATTATTATTATTATTAGTATTATTATTATTAAAGAAAATCATATTTATTTTTAAAAACTCACACATAAGCCATTGTCGACAATACATCCCCAGTTCACCATCTTGAGTAAATCATCATCAATATTACTGTAAGTTTTATTCTTCTTCTTTTCTTATTTTCAATTCTAAAATTTAAATCTTTATTGTGGTTGTAGAAGAATTTGATTGTTGTAAACACTATATTCTTCTTGGTTTTTTTTAATAGAGTATTTAAAAGCTTAAATCTAGATTAGAAATATATGTATGAATTTCCATATTGTGTAGTTCAGCAAAATTATTCATACGGTAGTGATTTGGTTTAGCTTTATGCAATTAGATTATTTTACCTAACTATTTTTTTTAGCTTAACGCCAAGCTTGCTAATAAATTTGATTCTTTCTATCTATTTATATTGATAGAAAACAACTTCATTATATATTGATAACAACACAGGAGTAATATCATAAGACATTCTCTACTGTACATTTGTTGCCTAATTATTGGTTTTATTTAACTAAAAGCTTAATTTGTAGTTTAAAATCGTAGATTGTTTGTTTAATGAGTTAGTGTTGATATACATTGTATTTAATTAATTTTGTAATTTGAACAACTCAAGAGGAGATAAACATGGAAAATGTTGGTAACGTTGACCCACTTATTTAACAAGATAGTGCACACCAATTAGCTCCCGGTATGGAAGAAAGTTTCAACTCTTTGCTTAATAGCCTAACACCACCAAATGAAACAATTGAAATACCTAATGATGAGACAAATGATAAAATGGATACATGTGATAATGTAGAGGCATTGACAGAAACAAAGAAAGGAAAACTTAGGAGTAAGGCTTGGGATCATTTTACAAAGGTGAAAGTTAAGGCTTAATGTAATTCATATTGCAAGAAATTTCTTGGTGGAAAATCGAGCAATGGTACGAAACACTTGCTTCAACATATAGAGACATGCATTCATCGCAAGATTCATGAGAACAAGGCTACAAAAGGACAAACATTTATCATGCCAAAGAGCTTGCAAGGAAAGCAAGAATTAGGAGTTGGTACTTATAATGTTGAAAAGTCAAGGAAAGAGCTTGCATGTGCAGTAATTATGCATGTGCGGTAATTATGCATGAATATCCCCTTTCAATTGTAGATTATATTGGTTTTCAAAGATTTTTTTCTTCTCTATAACCAGTGTTTCATGTTCCTTGTAGAAATACTATTAGGAAGGAGATGTTTAAAGTGTACGAATTTGAGAAGACAATGCAATAACTTCAAAGTTATTAGATTGTCTTCAAGCAAGAGTGGCGATTACTTCGGACATGTGGACTTCAAGTAATCAAAAAAAGGAGTATATGGTTGTTACTGCATATTATATTGATGGAGCTTGGAATTTGCAGAGTTGCATCTAGAGGTAATTTCAATTTTTTATGTCTACTTTAAGCATAAGTCATTTTTGTCAACGGTTGTGATTTCCAACCGTTGTGAAATGGTTTATAGGTCACTTTAGTCTCATTTTTCAAAAATAACACACCTAGAATCTTAACGAAGTTTATAATATTCATTAGCAACGAGAGCCCTAAACACACATCATCCCCAACTTGTTCACCATCATATCATAACTCCATATTCATATATTCTCCATGTTGTAAAAAAATGTAAGAAATACAAATAGGATATGTGTTTGGGCTCTCATCCGATACTTGCAAGAAGGAAAGATCAAAATTATTTATTTTTCTTCTTCTTCATATATTGGGTACGTGAAATATCACTATGTTACATTAATGTTGTAGTTGTTATGGTTTTATTTTTGTTGAGACCCTAAATTCAAGAGATTTAATATTGTTGTTATTGTTTAGTGTGAGATTGAATGTTATATGCTATTGTTTTTGTTGAGATAAGTACATAATAGGTTTATTGTTGTTGTTGTTGTTTGTTGAGATTGAGATTGTTGATTTTGAATTGTTTAATGTTGTTGTTGTTTAAACTGTGATTGAGTGTTTAAGTTGTTGTTGTTTAGAATGAGATTAATTGTTATATGTTGTTGTTTTTGTTGAGATAAATACGTTATAGATTTTGTGTTGATGTTGTTGTAGTTTTGTTGTGATTGAGATTGAGATTAATTTTTTTGGGTTATTGTTGTTGTTGTTTAGTTATTCTACTTAGCAAAGTTTTGAAAGCTATATGTTGTTGTTTAGTTATTTCTTATTGAGATTGAGATTGAGATTGAGATTGAGATTAAGATATTGTTTTTATGATTCTTTGTGCAACTCTCATCTTGTTCTGCCGAACATGTCAAAAAGATATTAGAGTAACAAAAAATACAACTGAGTTTATCATATCGAATGTCGATTGTTTGTTTCACTAATCCCTCTTTGAACATATAACCTATTAAATTAATTTTGAAAATAATAATATGAAAAATTAAGTTTTAAATTGACGAACAACTTACACTAATAAAAATTTTTTGAACATTATATAACTCATATCCATCTCTCATTGTTTAATGGTTAAAATTTCTCTCAATGCTTCTAGTTTTCGTTCACCTCTTTTTTTTATACTTGTTCATTTTGCAAAGAATCAAATTTTATATTTTGAAGAATGAATTAGTAGAGAATGAAGTGTTGAATGAAGAGTTTGAAATATTGAATGAAATTTTAATCGTTAAAGAACGAGAGATGAATAATGAGTTACAGGATGCTCGAAAGTCAATGATTAATGTATGTTGTTCTTCAAATATAACATAATTTTTCATATAATTATTTTCTAAATCAATTCGAAAGGTCATATGTTCAGTTAGGGTTTATTATATGTTCAATTAGGGTTTGATGAAATAAGCATTAAACCTTTCCCGTCCGTAGAATTTCAACCGAGAGGTAAAGTGACACACTTTTAATGACGTCCTTCGTTACCTCGCATAGAAAACTTAGGTAACACCTCATATCCAACGGAGGTTAAAAGTATTTTCGTAGTAATGACGGTCAAGAATTTAGATATGCACCCTCCAATGTGTCTCCCCGTCCCATCCAATTATTTTACATTTTTTTTGCAGACGCAGACTATAACATAAATTTTTGCATGTTTAGTGTCTACGAGTCGTGGTCTTAGGCACGCATCCTCAAATATACATGTCTCGCTCAACTCCAATTTTTTTCGATTTTTTTGCGTGACAAACGTTCTTGTTTTTCACCCTACCAATCATTACTCCAACACGTGTCAACAAACTTCCACCACTTTTTTGTTATTATTATTTTAATTGCTACTAAATAATAAAATACATATTTATAATATTTTAATTATTTAACAAGTTTAATTGTATGAATTGATTGAATATATATATATATGTGTGTGTGTGAAGCATATCAAGTGAGAGCATTTTTAAATGAGAGATGAGAGGAATAAATATCAACCATTGAATTCATCAAGAAAGAGAAATTAATAGTCACATTAATGCATTAACATTCTCTCTCTTGATGAATCCAATTGTTGATATTTATTCCTCTCATCTCCCATTTAAAAATGCTCTCACTTGATATGCTCCACATATTAGAGCATATCAAGCGAGAGCATTTTTAAATGAGAGATGAGAGGAATAAATATTATATATATATATATATATATATATATATTTTATATATATATTTTATATATATATATATATAAAATATATATATAAAAAATATATATATATATATATATATATATATATATATATATATATATATATATATATATATATATATATATATATATATATATATATATATATATATATGTATGTCAGAGTTAAAAACTTTTTATTTGTCAATGACTCAACTCATCACTTTTAATTTCTTTAACTCTAAGTTCTATTAATTTTTAAACCAATTGAACTTTCAATCTCACCTAATTAAGACACTGGCGGATCTAAATAGGAGCTGGAGGGGACCATGACACCCCTCAACTTTCTAAGTAGTAAAGGTTGTCTCTTTTCTCCCAAAAGTGAAGAGTTCAACTCTAGTACCAATTTTGTAATATTTTTTCAAAAAACAGTAGAAGAACCTTCATGTTTATAAAAATTTAAACATAAAATAATTGTCACAAAAACTAATAAGTAATAGTAATCTTTTAAAAAAATTTATATATTTTTTCATTTTTGGCACTCCTCAAAATTTCTCGCAAGATCCGCCACTGAATTAAGGTATATTTATGATAAATATTTTTATATTTTTAAATTCATTTTGTTTTTAAATATTTATAATTCAAGTTAAATTAATTTTTGAATATTTTAAAACCCAAAAAAAATAATTTAAAACTTTAAATTAGAAAATATTTTAATTTTGATATCCAGTCTTACGATTGATTAATTTAAGAGAATAAATCACATTCTTCACTTAAAAGTGGACCACTTAAAATCATAGCAAAACTTGTTTGAATTTAAAATTGTTTGAATGTAGCAGAATTTAAACTTGAGATTTTGAGAAAAATACACTTTCAAAATTTGAGCTTTCACCTTTTTAGAGTTTGGTCTGACTCATCTTTATAGATTTTGAACAAAACAAAATTTTAAGATTCAAGCTTTCACCATATTAGAGTTTGATCTAACTCATTCTTACAAAACCGGATTGTATGGTCAGGGGTGTCACTCTATATAAATTTTTGTGCGGCCTTTATCTTTGACCATTGATAGAATTAGAGTTTGACCTAACTCATCTTTACAAAACCGGTTTTTAAGGTGATGGGTGTCACTCTATATAAACTCATTGTGGGCTATATTTTTAACCATTGTGGAACTTGAGTTTTTTCTAATACACTCTCTCACATCCAACATTATTGGGGTTAATGCTTGAATATAAACGATGAGTGGCCCGAATTGTTATACTCATATACCACATTAGAGTTTCACCTAACTCATCCTTGCAAAATTGGTTTGTATGGTGAGGGGTGTGACTCTCTATAAATATTTTTGTGAACTCTATCTTTAACCAAAGTGAGACTTGAATTTTTTGTAAGTACGAAGTGCGCCTAAGATAGGGTAAATTAGGACTTTAAAACTTTATCCGATTTTTATGAATATTGGTTCTATCTTTTCTGGTTAGGTTAAGCAAAGAAAGCTATAAAGTGCGGAAAGTAAAGAACATCGAAAATTTTTACTAGTTTCCCTCACAGTATGAGAGTATGTCTAGTCCCCTTATAGCATGTAAGAGATTTTAATATTGTTAGATCTCTCTAAACAAGACTCTAACCAATTTATCAAGAGCAATCCTCATGAAACTTATTCGACAAGAAAAGAAAACAATCCTCAATTTTCTTGTAACCTTATCTCCAATAATCCTGGATGATAAGACAATACATCTAATATCTAACACTTTGATAGATTATGATTTTTACACAATACTTGATGAATAATGATGTAGAGTAATTATCACTTTTATAATCTTAAGTGATATATCAAAGTAAATGTTCTTTCCTTTCAATAACAATAATTCACAATCACTTAAGTGTTAGATTGTTCAAGAATTTTCCGGTTTAAGAGATATGAAAGTATGTAGAAAATTTCTTGAATGAAATTTAAATTTTTGAAATGTGAATTTTGAAAGTCTAAGTGTTTGATTGAAAGATGTAATTTATAATTTGAAGACTTGACTTGAATTTCAGGAATATGATAAATTGATCTTCTCTTTCTCTTAATCACAATCCAAACATATATACTTAAGTGCTCAAAATAATATGAATGAAACTCATCTTTTCAATGAAATGAAAGTTATGCACAAAGTTTCATTTTTGATGGAAATATGAACACTTGAGAAAGTTGTTTGAATTATGTAAAAATGATGTATGAAAGAGGTGATATGCAAACTAATGTGTTTTGCCTTAAAAAGATCATAAGAAATCTCTATGAATTAATGCAAAAGCTTGAGACGTTTTCATGAAGGTTTGCAATAGTTTAAAATAACAATGTTTAATGAAAACACACACTTTTGAATTCTGTATAGGATTTCTTAAATCAGTTAAACGGTCACCTGATTTAATAAGTTCTCAAAGTTTTTAAAATTTCAAATAATTTTTCAAATTCCAAACAGTATCAGGTTTTTTTAAAATCGGTTAATCAGGTATAGCCTAAAAGGTGCAAATGACCTGACTTAAGAAATTCTGATAACTTTTTAAAAATAAACTTTTTTATGTCTTTGCTTCAAAGATTTTTATGCATGATTTAGAAACTTTAGAGATGAAAATGTATGAAATATTTTAAGCATCTAAAATGTATACGTAATGAATTGCAATTGATTACTTCAGTATTAAGGTCAATTTCTTTTACTTCCAAAATATCTATAAACTTATGCATTCTTGATTTCAAACTTTTTTTCTTTGATAAATCTTTATCTTCATCAAAACTAAATTAAAATAGATGATGAGCATTTTCTTCATATTTTTCTCAATACTCCCATTAAACCACTCCAAGAGTTATTATGAAACCTAACTTGTGTGTCTAATAGATTATATGACAAAGATCAATAACCGCCAGGTGGTGGTGAAAACTTCGTCCCTATTATCTGATAACAAATAAAAATAATACTCTCTTCTTCTCACAATATTTTAATATATGATTGTTAGTTAGTTGTTAGATTTTACAACTGTTTAGTTATTACGGTAAACTAACATATTTTTAGGTATGATGTTAAACTAACTAAATGCACTATTAATACTCAATTATTCTTCTATATATATGATTACACTCAAATTGTTTATTATTATAATTTTTGAATAAATAAAAAATAAATTGAACATATTTTTAAAAGTGGTGACATTAATTATATACTTATATACTGTAATAAACATCTTTATTTTCTTTTATTTTTATTCTTTAAAAATAGAGAAAATTACACTTATATAAGTTGCAACAATTATTTTCACAATTATCAATTTTAAAATTGTCTCTTAGAAGTCATTTAAAGACATTTTCAAAGGTGATGCATATCTAACAGAATTATGAGGTCTATCCGAAGAAATTTAACTGACAAAGAGGATGAAATTTGATAAAGTTGAGGTTAGGGTGGAGTCAATCAAAGTAGGTTAGGATGTGAAGGAGAAAAAAGAGTATTTTGTAGAGTGAGAAGAATCTAATTCCTAAAATATGTAGAATGTGGGAGTAAGCTTGGGATGTCGAGATTAATCACACGTATAGGGAAGCTAAATCGATTAGCGGACACGTTGGTTAATTATATAGCTTTTCTATGAGTGAAGGTTACCATTTATTTGATGATTGTCCGAAATCTCTTAAGCAAATTTTTAGTGCTGATGAGAAAGGGATTATCATCCTTAGATCTGTTTGTGTGTAATGTCTTCTTTTTGGATTTTTAGCCTTCTCTCTAATAAATAAATAAAAAACACTAGTGTGCATTTATCACTTTTGGAGAAGATAATGTGAATTTTATCGTTGAGCTACTTCAAGTTTAATTATTTTTAAATGATTTTTTATTTAACATACATTTGAAGTTTATCTTTTATTCTTCATATGTTTCTACGCTAGTAATTATGCCTCACTATTTTTATGTTTCTATCCTATGTAGTTAATTTTTTAAAATTTTCTATATGCTTTTACTATAAAGTATTTTTAATTTTATTTGGTACTTAGGTTTTATTTGCCTTAGTTGATATTTGATGGTGGAAGTTTGAAATAGACCCATAAATAGGGCAAAATTATTAATTATACACTTCAACCGCTATCACTTTTTATCATCACAGTGAAATACGGTGGTGTTTAGAAACGAGAACAGGAGTGTGTCGGATGCGATTTGGAGCATTAAGGTGTTAATTTGGAAGTGGTATTTCTTCAGTGAAATTACATACGTCAAATGTAAATTTTTTGAGTTTTGTCAATTGTCATTGCATTACTTAAATTAGATAACATTTGGTATGTAATTTTTCTTTTTCTCTGAGTTTTCGTCTCTCGATTTTATTTTTTGGGCTTGAGTACTTTCTAATGCTCTTATTAATATATTCATGCTTAAAAAAAAACCATCCTCATCAACTGTATAATTATATCTTTTGTCTTTAATCTTGTAACTTTTATTAATTAGTTGCATTATATTTTTGATAATTATAATTATAAGTTGATATTCGTTAAATCAATATTGTTAATATTAATTTCAAATTAGTTAAAAAATAATAATTTAATAACAATCATTATATAAAGTGTATTATACAATAATTATAATTAATATTTTTCATTAATTTTAAAAAATTATATTTATTAAATTCCATCACACTTTTTAAAAAATTGACTTTGCCATCTAAAAATAAATAGCGACATATCTTTTTACTCATTTACCTTCTATTTATGTATAAATTTATTTATGAATAGATATATGTAGAGCAATAGGGTTGCTTTCACATATTATATTATTGATTTATTAAAATTAGCCATCACATTAAAATTTTCTCCTTATGTCCCAATAATAAAGATAGGAAGAGCAAGAAGGTTGCTATCACATATTGATACTTAGAATCCGTAATCCTTAAGTTAGGACTTAAAATTAAAATCGATTAAGACATAGACATAGTAGTATCGTGCAATTCAGCTCCCCTATATTAATACAAAGCTACTCAAACAAAAAATGATAGATTTAGTTTCACTGAAAACACAATAATTTTATGGATGTAATAACCATATGAAGAAAGAGTTATATGATATAACTCCTACTTAGAAGTGATGATGTGTAGGAAACAGACAGATCTAGACTCTATTTTTATGTCAACAATTTATTGACAATAACGGCGGTTATAATCAATTGTCAGAGTACCTGCAATCACAACATTTACAAATTATTGGAATTGGATTCCTATATTATTGAATACAAATAATTTGATTTTAATCATGCAATGTTCATGCTATTTGACACGTGCGTGTGTATTTACCTCAATAATTATATTATTGATGTTATCCAAAGTAAAACAACAACCTCAAAGGTCTCTATTGTCCCTTTGATGATGGATGGCAACTTAATTATTATTGTGATGACTCTAGAATTCATGTCTAAATCAGATCATATGGACCGGTTAGATATTGATACTAAGTTAAATAGATTAAGAATCATGCTTGAGAACACTCATAAGAATCGATCATCATTAATCTATCAATTAGAATCACTTGTTAATATTATTTTATTGTATACAACTCATACGAATATAAATATATCCAAGTGTGAATTCATTAAACACAGCATTACAAACAATACTTTTTTAATATGGTATCAAAAGTTTAGGGTTTTACAATCTTTTTTTTTCCCTAAAAACCTCGCCGCCCATAATACACAGCTACGTTGCAAGTCTCCGTTTTCCGCCACTGGATATCCGATCATTATCGCACCACCACTAGGTTCGCAACCCTCCGGTGAACCCATCACCGAAACACCCACCTTCAGCCGATGTCACACGAGCCCTCACGCGTGGCCACACTCTCGACGCATGAGCCATATGCTCACTGTATCAGATACATTTTTCTGTGCAATTTTGCCCAGTTTCATTGTTCGTTCCGATCGCCACTGTCCTCCCCACCACTAAGTAACCTTGTTTTTACGTTTTTCATCCATCAAGCAACTGATTCTGTCACTTTTACCAAAGTTCTGCTCATCCCATGTGACAAACTAAATAGGACAGCCAACTACAACATATGGGTCGACGTCGTGAAGTTATGGTTTCATGATCAAAGACTTGAAGATCAACTGACCAAACAATCGAAGGATATTTCCTCCGTTCATTGCACTAAATGGACGAAAACAGATGCCTCTTTATTCACTGTGTTGGGGTTTTCCATAAGGCCTAATCTTCAAGCGCAATATCAAACTTTTTCTCGAACGATATCCATTTTTACTATAGTGTCATCCTCAACTCTTTGAAATTGGAGAATATGGATAAGAAAACTTATTTGAGTAAGGTTGATTCATTGAAGGCAAATTTTTCAACCCTAATGTCATTTACAATTGATGCCACATCTCATGAACTACATCACAACAAGTTTTTCATGATCATGGAACATATCGGACTACCATCAGAATACAATTTTGTATGTTAAAGGTGAGAAAAACACAAGAAGGGGGTTGAATTGTGTTAACTTTTTCTTCTTTTACTCTTTAAAATTATTATCAAATTCTGAACACAAGGTTAGAATCTGAGTCAGGGTCTGAAGTATGCAACAAAATAAAGGTTCAAAGGTAAAGAAGTAAAACACAAGCAATTATCATGGTTCATCCCACAAAACAGAGTAGTTCGGTCCCCATGCACTTCCAAGGGATTTTCACTATAATCACTTTTGATTACAATTGCTCAAGAGAACGAGCAAGAGGCTTCTAAATGCTCAAACACAAAATTAAGAGACTTCAATGCTCAAGCACACAAGCAAGAGACTTCAAATGCTCAAGCAACAAGCAAGATACTTCTAACAACCTATCTTATAAATTAAGGGTTGTTTAAAACTTACACATGATATACAATTAGAGGTGTAAGCAAAATACAACACAAAAAACTCTAAGACTTAAGAACTTTTAAGAATATACAATTGATAAGAAGTTATAAGTTTAAGCTTGTGCAATAGTTATGACAGAGTAACAACTTGTTTTTTCAAGGCACGGTGTTAAATATTTCTCCAAGTTTTCAGCTCCTTTTGTAGAGGAACACAAAGAGTCATTGGAGAAGACTTCATGTACAAGGAGTCTTTGAGAGAAGTGTCATCAGAGACGTTGGAAAGCTTCCTTATATGGTTAATGTCGTTGAGAGTTCATTTGAACATCATTTTCTACAAGAGGAATTATCAGTTGCATTTCTTTTGTCTTCTGCAGATTTTCGCTAAGTCTCCACGTGATCAGAAGAGAACAATTAAAAAAAGACAAAATGAAAATTTTCAGAACACTTAATTTTCTTAAATGATATATGATAGATAGTTGTCATCACAATATTCATATGATTATTTAAAATAATTAATTATTTAATTAGAATAAAAGATAAAGTTGTTAATAAAATGTAAATTTGAAGACGTAATATTGATTTTTTTTGGTGAAATGAAAATGATGATGTTGATGAAGCAACTCATTCTAAAAGCGACTCCATCGTTTCCGTTTTCATCCTATAAGCACACCACGTCTTGGCATACTTCGTTCCTTAAAATACGCTGTCACAGAAATTGAGTGCGTTACACACTAGGGTGCTTTCATAGGATTGAATTGATTTAATTTTAAAAAATGTATATATAAACATGTGGTTTTTCATCGGGGTAAAGAACTCAAACACATTTAAAAAATGTTTAAATGTTCAAGATTTCTGTTTTACGTATTCCTTGGAAGATTAGAACTTGTATTTTGTGACTAACACATTTCTAATAAAGATTTAGTTGGTGTTAAATAGAAGTAGATAGGGATGGCAATGGGCAGGGTATGGGTAGGGTATTACAGTACCCATCACCATATCTGCGGTTAGAAAAAATCCCCGTATTCGAGTCCATACCCGTTTGGATAACAACTTTAGCACCCGTGTCCTCTGGGTATGTATGTACCCATATCCGTACCTGTTACCCGCATTTTTAATAAAAAATAAGTATATCAACTATAAAATATCATATCATTTTAAATTTTTAGTATCATTTAAATATTTTCAAAAAACTTATTGTTAAATTATGAAATAAACAAACATTTATGTTACATATGTAATGGTTTAACATCGATGTATTTTCAAAAATTGATAGACATTTATTTTAATATAATAATATAAATCAAAATATATAAATATATATGTTGTGCAGGTATGGGACGGGCTGGGTAGTAAGTTGTTCATACCCGCACCCATACCCGCTTATTTAAATGGGTAATTATCTGAGCTCGTGCCTGTACCCATTTATACGGATTTTTATCCTATCCATTGTGGATATTTTTGTGAGTACCATTGGAGATGGGCCAAATTGCCATCCCTAAGTAGATACTTCTATTTATAAATAATTATTAAAAAAAAATACACATGCATTAAACTATGTATAAATTGTTTCAAAGCATGCATGAATTTCCTCAAAGTTTGATCTTAAGGCTCTATTTGTTTTAAGTATTTTTTATTTTTATAAAATACATCTTTAAATATATAAAAGTATTTTTATGAAAATATCTGATAAAAACTTTAAATATTTAATAAGTTGGGTTTTTTTCTCAAAATGCTGTTGAGTTTTTAGTTTTTAATTATATTAAAATTTATGTGAGTTGGGTTTTGAGACTAAAATTAGGGTAGACTTTAAAGTTTAAACCTCATCAAACACTTCTACTAATATATTATTATCCAAATGTTAAATTCAATTTAAATGATCGTCTCTAGAGAAAAAAAAATACCAATCATTCATATGTTCAAGCTTATATTTATTTAGTTTATATCAAAGTACACACCTTATTTATTTAAAAGTGTTACTATTACATTATATATTCGGGGATGTGGATTTCTTTTTAACCTTCTATATTGTTGTATATTTGTGGATTGTTATATATTTGTGGATGTTGATTTTTTTTTTACAAGAAAATTCAGATTTTTTTTAAAAGAGCATCAGTTCTTTAATGGATTGTGCTTGGATT
The DNA here is from genome assembly GCF_029867415.1 of Vicia villosa. Classification (NCBI taxonomy): domain Eukaryota; kingdom Viridiplantae; phylum Streptophyta; class Magnoliopsida; order Fabales; family Fabaceae; genus Vicia; species Vicia villosa. The sequence goes on from NC_081185.1 coordinate 134,483,390, forward strand.
AAAAATAATATTTTTAAGAAAAATTTTTACTTTCTCACAAATATTTGGTAAAAATTCAAAAATATCTCTAAAATTCAGAGATACATCTCAAGACGCATTTATTTTTCACTAAATTAAACACAAACGAGTGAGTCATCCTATTATATTTAATATTGGAGATCCATATCCGGAAAAAAAAAAAAAACCTTTTCTTTACAGAAAAGAATGTTTTGGATATACATATTTGTAAGTGCTCGTCGTGTTTGTTTAAATTTAGTATTTGGTGTATCCTGATAGGTAGACCTAGTAGTCATGCATCAATAATGCAACAAATATGTAAATACTAACAATGTTCCTATTGAGAAAAATAATTGAAAAATAGAAGAAGAAAAAAATGATTAAAATAAAATTATAAAAATCTGAATATATAACTAAAAATCAAATAAAATCAAATTAAGAGTCAACAAATATTTTTTGGATTTTTTTAAAAAATATGAAAACAGAAAATAAATCAAATAAAATAGAAAAATAAGGAATTTAGGGCATTTAGGATGGTGACCTGTATTTAGTCCCTAAATATGTGACTTTGATCCTTGATTTTTTTTTTCATAAAATGGCACAGTAAACTTTTGATTCAGAGTCGATTTTCCAAAAAATTGAGTTTTTTACGCTAGGTTGCGTAAAGGCTAGAAACGCAAAAATGCAAGGGCTAGTACGCGAGGATACGATACATATGACTCTAATATTGGTTAAAATCAACAGAGAGCCTCCGAAAACGGCCCCAATTTCAATGAAAATGTGTAGTAAATGGGGTCAGCGGTATTTTCGAAGATGCGTCTCCGAATTCACCCTAGAAATTTTCGGAGATGCACTCTGGACCAATTTTTGGCAAAATTGGGGTGGTTGCTTGACTTATGAAGGATAAGGTGATTTAAGGTGCGTTCGAAGATACATCTCCAAAAATTTCTAAGGGCGGTATAGTTAGACTCTCTCTGAACTAATTTAGAAAAATTAGGTTTTCTTTAATGGATTGCTAGAATGTGAGCCACATAGTTAAACTCTCTTTTGTCAAAAGAAAACCTAATTTTTCTAAACTAGTTCACATTCCTTTGTATTTTGTTTCCTAGCATACCCCAAAGAGTTATAGAGTTTTCGTTATGATTTATCATTTTTCATACATTATTGTCTATTTCACATTCAACAGTCAGAAACAAGCACTCTACTAATATTTCAATAGTCTTGTTCAGAGCCATGGTGTTTAGCCAATATTAGGTTATCATCTCCATTATCACTTCCCCCTCTTATTCTATATATGAATCTTAATCCCCATTTTGTTTTTGTATTGATGCTCGCATCAACATTACTCTTAATCCACCCTTGGCTTGATGGCTTCCATTTGGAGATTTTGGTTTTGTTGGTATTGAGCTCTTCTGTGGTGTTCATCATGAACTTTGTGTTGGGTTCACTTTTCTCGTTGTGGTGTCTTCTGGAAAATTCGGGCTCGTTGATATTTGTTCCTTTTCCATTGTCCATTTTCTTTTTGAGGTGATTTTTTTATTTTTGACATCTTCCATTGTCTTCTTTCCTGATTTTGAAGAATGGTGATAAATGTTTCCTTTGTGCGCATGCGTCTTGAGAGTTTCATCTTTTGTTTGAATGTTTCAAAGGTAATCATTTATCTGAATTTTATCTTTGTTCTTTAACTTTGTTAGGGTTTTCCTATTTTTCTTGTTGAGATTAATATCTGGTATATTGTGTATGTCTTTTGCATGTGCAGGTTTGTTAGTATTCACTTGCATGTCTTAGGTGTTTTGAAAATTGCTACTTGTGAGTATGTGCATTTCATTTTGCATGTGTTTTTTCTTTAGTGATTGATGAGAATTGTTATTATCCCATTTTTCCGAGTTGATGTTAATGTTATTGTCATGATTGTTATCTATTTTGTTCCTTTGCCAGATTTTTTTTTGTTGCTTTTGTGCTCATGAATCTTGTTCTTATCTTGAATTTAATTTTGATGTCATCTTATATTTAGGTGATGAGGAATAATGCTTTTGTTGCTTTTTGGATTCTCATAAGTTATTCTTTTCTACTTTGCTAACATTAGTGCTATTGTTGATTGGGTTGTTGATAATTGATATTGGCTTTCTTTCCACGTTTTCTATTTTAGTCATTCTCCAAGAAACTCTTGCACGTTCTTCTTTTGTAATCTTCTTTTTATTGTTGTAATCTAATTGGTCTCCATTATCCATCTTCTGCTTCTCTTGTCTAAAGCATTTAAGATTATTATTATAGGTTTTTTCCATCGTTGTGATTGTTACTATGGAGATTGTTATTAGTGTGATATTGCTCCTCCGAGTTTTGCCTCACATATGTTGTGTCTTTGATGTCGTTTTTGTTGTTGTCGTGGTTACAGTTCTTAGCAGGTTTATTAGCATCGGAGTAGTTGTTAATGCCTTAAATAGCTCTACAAATGATATCATCCACATGTATGTCTTTATTTTCAAAGACCTAAGATTTTCTAGTTATCTGAATATTGTCAATGATGTTGACTATAAGGGAGGTGTTGTAGGTTTCCATGTCAGGAATGGTTTTATATAAATAGTCTATGAAGGATAAATTGTTGATATTGTTGAAATAAATAGTGAGTTGGGAGCCAAACTAGACCTAAATAGTGATTGATTGACTTTATTTTAAAGTTATATTTGGGGCACAAGGGATCACATATGACACCTTAATTAGAAAAATTCTCCGTAAATGTGTCACGGAGCGAAAAGTACATAAACAGATTTGTCTACGAAGTTTTATTTTTAAAGGGAAATATCGGTAAAAACCTTGAAGAACGAAACATGGTCGTTGCAACCAGTTTCGGGTTCAGGAGTCAGTTATGCGCGGAGAAAGTATTAGCACCCTGCAACATCCTTTATACTCAACGAAAAAATGTTTAGTTAAATTTTTTAAAAGTGTTAGCTTGAAATAAAGAAGTATTTACAAAAGGAAAAATTTTAGTTTTATATTAATGTGTTTGACAAGATGTTAAATTCTGCTGCTACATATTCCTAAGTGCAATGGGAAACCCAAAGTCTTGTAGTTTGTTGTTATAAAATATTTATGTGTTGATTGATTTTAAATGTAAAAAAAATTAGTCGCGCTTGGGCGATAAAAGTTAGTTTGATTTGTAATTGATTTTAAATGCGGAAGATGAGTGATCGCTCAAACAAAACATACGCCAAGCCTCTGATTAATCGAGGAACAAATGAATGTACATTCACCCTTTTCTAATCCCAAGTTTATTGTGAAATTTGTTTGGGTGGAAGACAAGTAATTGCTCAAACAAAGCGTATGCTAAGCCCTTGATTAGTCCGAGTTTATTATAGTGTGTTTTTAAGGAATTTGATTTGAAAAAAGAACAAAATTTATTTAAAACAAATGAGTGACTTGAGATTTTCATATTTTGTCCCAAAAGCCTTTCGTTTGCAAGCAGGGCTTCATTAAATTCTCTAATTGGTCTAAAAACCTAAGTCTCCTTCATTTTTTGGCCTGCATAATTGAGATAATTTTTCCAGTGAATTGACTTGTCCTTGTCATTATTCGCCCCGCCAAAACTGGCACATTAATTTTTCCATTTTCATGAAAATGGATATAGGAATCAAGGAGGAAAATTTCTTTATCCACCTCTCTATGGGGGTCACCCCCAGCGAAAACCCCACTTTACCCCTGCTTTAGAAATGCATCTCCGGAGTTTTTTTTTCTAAATTTTCCCAGACTTCGGAAGTGCATCTCCGAAAACACCAAATTGGGGGTGTTTTCGGAGATGCACTTCCGAAAACACCTTTTCTCACATTTTGGGGGGTTTCAGAAGTGCAATTCCGAATTATGCAGAAGTCTCTTTTTTAATGTTTTTTCTAATAATCCCGTACGAAATATATACAAAACGAGTAATATATACAAAACGAAAACGCCGAACAAAACAAACGACATATCAACGTAAAATACTAATATAATAAATAAAATCCAAATAATATATACAGACCGAGTCATAGTATGCGAAATATACAATCCGAATACAAAAAAAATAAACCTGAACCCCTACTGGGTATGCCTAACCCTCTCTCCCTGGGTTGGGACCTCCTCTGCCTCCTGTATGCCGCCGCACGGCCCGCATCACTGACGATCCTCTCCACCACGGCGACTGCCTCTGGACCGCCCTGATCAATGATGCATCGATCCAACGCGTCCCGCCCAAGCAGCTCTATCCGTTGGTAGATCGGCAGGAGATCAATGGCATGGTCATCCTCGGCCTGCTGGTTCTCCAGGATCTCCTCGTATGTTGGCCTAGGAGCGTCGGGAGCGTCGGATGTCATAAGAGGATGTGACACCCGATAGAACCATGTGACATACCCCTCCACACTGTGCCAGTCCTGGGTGACCTGCATGCGACGATACTCCTCCGGGACCACATGACGCTCCCAATCCGCAAATATGCCAGTGAGCTGCACTCGGGTAACTATGTCGGGAGAAACCTCAAAAGGTGACCTGGGTATCATCTGCACAAATCCAAACTGCCGCATGCACCGCTCAGGGAGATACCTCACCATGTTGTTGGTCCCGCATGCCAACCAGACAGAATATAACGAGATGCTGTCAAAGGCGACAACATTAGTGTAGTCGCTGAATGGTCTCCAACTGATGTCATCGTGCATCGTGCGATCGAGGTACCCACGGTATGGTCCCAGTGCATTGTTCCCCCTCTAGAGAACGTATCGGGCGGCCCTTGGCATGGCGTCCTCGTACGCAGGATCAACGCGAAAGCCGTGGATGCGGGGGAAGTAGGAGATGATCCAGCTCTGAAACACAAACACGATAATGTATTAAAAATAAATACGAAACATAAGTAAATATGAAACAATTAAAATGAAACGTACCGTCAGTAGTGTGCAGGATCCGGTCAACTGCCTGGTCCTCCAGTTGGAGGCCTCATTCAGCTTCTGGTATAGGTATACTAGAATAACTGACCCCCAGTTCCACTGGTGAACGGTAGTCAAGTCCATGAAGTAGCGGAGGTAGGTTACGTCGACATATCTTGCACTCTTGTCCACAAAGAGTGTAGCGCCTACCACAAACATGAATCAGCACCGGAGAGCGCGGGCATGGTGATACTCCACAAATAGGGCGTTATCTGCCTCCTCGGATTCGGCCGCCGCCACCAGGTGGTTCTCGAAATAAGCGCTCACTGTGGAGAACCGGATATGAGGCCCATTTGTCGTCTGGCACTCAAAGTCAGCCATATCTGGCTCCATACCCAGATAGAGCGTCATCCACTCGATGGCTTCGACCCTCGGGATCCGGGAGTGGTCCAGCAGCATCCCCCTAATCGGCAAGTGGAGGACACTGCACATCGTGCAAGGTGATCGTCATCTCCCCAACCGGTAAGTGGAAAGAAGACGTCTCCCTGTGCCACCTCTCCACAAAGGCCCCCTGCATACCGTGGCTGATAGTGGTATACCCCGTCATGCACAACCCACCTAGCCCTGAAGCTGTCACCGCGTCGTTAAACTACTTCGCCTCTGGTTTAAAGAGACTGAAAAATCTTCTGGCATGGTTCACCTGTTTCAAAGTCTGTCTCTCCTGTTACAACAAAAACAAAAAAAAATATTGTTAATTAGACCGTTAAAAAATGTTGAATAAACAGCTAAATAAAAAACGGTTAAATAATAAAGTCGGGCAAATTATAAAAAATACCTCTCCCCCCAGATACGTCGAGCGACGTGCTCGTGGTAGGAAATCAGTAAGGTCTTGTCACTGGGCCCTCCCGGGTAGCCCTCCTCCTCCTCCTCCCCGTGTGGAGGGTCAACATCTGGTACCTCCTCTGCCTCCTGGTATCTAACTGCCTCCTCCTCCACTCGTACCTCCTGCTGGCGGGAAGAAGAGACCCGAGCTAGACGACTCCTGGATTCAAATGAGGAAGTACCCTCGTCCATCTGCACGTGTACTCGCACACGACCTCGTCCCTGCGTCGACACCAGCTGCGCCGCCCGCTCGCGTCTAGTCAACGCTGTCTGGGTCTCTCTCCCTTGTCTGATGCGTGCTGGGTTGCCTGTCATGTTCCTGAAAACAATTGAAATCACTAAGAATGCGAAACAATTGAAAAAACAAAAAAAAATCAATTCTGGACCACTTCGGAAGTTCATTTTCGAAACTGGGAATGGAGGTGTTTTCGGAAATGAACTTCCGAAACACCTCTGCGAAGACAACTTCTGCAACTTCCATGGCAGACCCCAAAATCCAACATTAAAACATGTTATAATGATTCTAAACAACCTAAATACCACTACCAACCTACCCCTATATCATTTTTGCAATTTCTAAACACCCTAAAATAGATTTGAATCATAGATCTAAAGATTGAAAAACTTATCAATTGAAGAGATTGAGTAGCTTTAGGTTGAGATTGAGTAGCTTTTGAGTAGCTTTGATGTAGACTTCAAACTTGGTTTTGCAAAAAATCTGAAGAGAGGAAGTTTGATGATGATTTAGGGTAAAAATGAATGGGGGAGGGGGCTGTTTTGCTTAATCTGCAAAACGCACAGTATTTCGGAAATGCACTTCCGAAATGCTGTTTTCGGAAATGCATTTCCGAAATAAGACAAAATTTGAAGAAAAAAAATGCGCTTTCGGAGATGCATCTTCGAAAACAACATTTTTTTGCATTTCGGAAATGCATTTCCGAAGTAAGGGGTATTTTGGGTTTTTCACCAGAGGTGACCAAAAAGACATGGGGGTGGATAAAGAAATTTCCATCAAGGAGATCATAATGTAAGTGGGGATGGCTTAAGCTAATGCTTTGTTAAACTTGGTCAATAATGAAGTTGAAGGTCTGAGTTTTTGAGGGGGCCGATTCTAGCTGTAGTTTTTGTGACAATTTTAAGGGTACCATTACAAGGGCTATAGGTATATAATCAGAAGGGGGAGAGATTTTCATTCTTAGGAAAAGGCATAGTATTACTGATATTTTAGGACAATCATTTTTATTGAGAATGCTAAGAGTAGAAGATGTGACATTGGTGCCAACTATGTTACGTAAAGTTTAGTAGAAAAGAGCAGGGATTCCATCTGGGTCATCGGAAGATGTTGCTTTTAGGTTAGTTTTGGCGTTGAGAACCTCTTCAGTGAAGGGTTTGTTAAGACCTGCTCTCATATCCTCGAGTAATTTGTTTTTCACCACCATTTTATGTCTCTAGTGTTGCTTGGGTTAGAGGTCTTGAGTTGATCATTAAAGAACTGGATGAAAGTATGATGGTTCTCTTCTTTGTGGGTAAGAATTCCTTCCTAATTAGTTATGCAGGATATTTTGTTTTGATTGTTCTTATGGTTAGTTTTTTTATGGAAAAGTTTTTTGTTGTCGTCTTATTCTCTTAACCAATGCACTTTATCTCTTTATGGAAACTGCTTGTACAAAAAACCCTTCATACCAGTTATATAGGAGTACCTGCACGATGAAACTTCCAGATAATAAATGATAACCCTCAAACCTCAACTAGCAAAATACTTCATGTTGTATAGAATGATAATACATGATATTAGACTATAAAAGCACGAGTACTTGCACGTTATGGCTTTCATCAAGATCAAGCAAGATCAAGACATCGCTTTTCTCTTTTTGATATGATTGAGTTCTCTAAATTGTAACGGCTACAGCAAAGGTCCTACAAAATTTGATTAGTGCCATTCTTTCAAGGGAAACCTCAGATAAGTGAGATAACCATGCCATCTCTTCATAAATAGACATTAGCCAATCTTCCTTTTACTCAAGCAGACTTTAGCTTAGCTGATGTTGAAGCAAGATGAGAAAGAATTCTATGTCCCACAAACATCAGAAAAGCTCCCAAAAACCCTAGTGCTTTGAGTGTAGTGAACAAGTCCAGCTGCACAAAAACAAATATGTCAAAGAGAGAAGAACTTCATATAGATACTTTTCTGCCATAAGAAACAGAAATTGAACTTTGTTCCACCAAAATCTGAAAAACCAATAAGGGGTCATTCACACCACCTCTGCTAGTCAAGCATATTATGGTATTGTCTCTAATCATTACCACTACTTTATATGGACTACAGTTATCACAACAGAAGAAACTGATAGAAACAGGTTCAATAGGAACGCTGAATAGGCATACCTTCAACCAGAAAAGAACATAAAGCAATAAAACTGCGGCAGCGCCAAGTTGGAATAGGATGGCATATGTGGCAGGAAGTGCTGAAGAAGGAAAGTTCTTGAAGTTCACACCCAGGCGCAATAGCTGTGAATGATGTAAAGAAATGGCAAAAGTTAAGTAACATACAGGAACATAGTCCAAATAAGAAGAAACAAGATAGCTAAACCATGACTTTTTCATGTAACTACAAAAGTACAACAATACAGAAGGACTATTAAAGGACTTACCCCAACCAAAAAGCCAATGAATGGCAAAAGAGTCACAATCAAAAAGGCAAGAGAGAGATTCTGGGGTGGTCGCTTTTCAGGAGCCCTAAACAAGTGAGCTATCTCTGCTTTTGGCCCATATCTTGAGTAAGGATCTACAGGTAGTGGGGGAAGATGCGCTGTTTTCTCAGGTGCTTCTGGAAGATCTAATTCTAAATGACCAAGTGGCCGCAAGAAAGAGTTCTCCTGAAATCATAAATAGTAATTGTTCAGATTGCCTTTCCTATTACTGGGAGAGGGGAAACTAACAAAATCAAGTAGTGCTTGATACCATGATAGCATCACCAACAGTCAGCTCAAAATCATATCTTCCAGAGAGATAATAAAATTTGTCCACCAAGCCAAGAAAATCCTAAAAGACAAAATTATGAATTTCAGCAAAACAATAACTATATATGGATAGAAGATGAGAATGAAATGATCAAACAGTCTTCGCCAAAACATGCAGGTGACAAAATTACAGCCTAATAGATAAATAAACCCTCCGTTACAAGTGGTTAAAGACACATTATATTAAAACTAGAACATACATTCCTTTTCCACTTTAAGTTAATTTGATTTCTAATATTCAGAATGGAAGCAGTTATGCACTAAAACAGATTATCCTGACTTTAGCGTTGTGTAATTGCTATTTATTATGAATTGTAACAAAGTCAACAAGTACTCGAGAATAGACATGTTAACCAAGACAATGAAATATACAATAGGATATACTTAACGAGAATAATCTCAAACTTCTTGCCGGTATTTCCAACCACGAAGATGTGTTCATACTTTGTCTCATGCTTCAACCTAAGCAATGCCTGAAGAAGAACAAATGTTTAATAAAGAGACAACTGAAATGGCATTCATTTAAAAGTTCTAATGCAACTCCTGCAAACCTGGCGAGGCTTAAAGGCATGGCCATGAGGCGTTGTCAACTGAAAAGAAAAACGCAACTTTTGAAGATGGTTAGCTGAGAGTGAAACAACATCAGTTCCAGCCAAATCTAGCCTGCACAGAAACACAAAACAAAGATTTAAATTGAAGTGAAGAAATAAAAACATACTTAATAGAATTGCTAACAAAAATGCAAAACCAAGATTTAAATGTATATGTATTCAGCTCAAACTTCAAACATTGCATAAAACTGACAAACATATGACAATGAAACATACTAATTGATAATTAAGTAGACTGATCCTGAATATAATTGCAGAGATGTTTTCAAATCATTAATTGAAACATACGTTTTCTGGGTTTCATCACTTCCAAGATCACTGCCAAGAACTGAAATTTCTGCGTTGCTAACTTTAACAATGCCAGTGACATATATTGGCACGTGAATTTGGCCTCCGATAGCATAATCATTTTCACTACCAGAATCATGAAGCACCGTCTACAAAAATAGGCTTAAAACATTATAATTAACAAGCAGATACAAATAAATACACCTTGGTATAATGAAAGGAAAAATAATCACTAAATAAACATAATACCTCAAAAACAAACACATATGTTCCCACATCCACATTATCTGGGAAGCCCATGACATGAAGTCCACTACTTTGATCATACTGGAGTTCCTGTAGAACACAATAAGGGAGGTATACTCAAACAATTGAAAGTAGAACAAACCAGAGATAATAAAGAATCCCATAAACCAAATTACTCTATGACGCCCATTCCTAAAAAAAATCATTAACTCATCACTCACCTTGCCCTCAGTTCCTGTAGAACACAATAAGGGAGGTATACTCAAACAATTGAAAGTAGAACAAACCAGAGATAATAAAGAATCCCATAAACCAAATTACTCTATGACGCCCACTCCTAAAAAAAATCATTAACTCATCACTCACCTTGCCCTCAATAACAGCCGAATCTTTAGCATCGGTGTGGAAAGCTCGGATAAGCTTAACTGTAAGAGGTGGTGCAGCTGAACCAAGTACTGTATTCACCGTAACCTGTTTAATTTTGAAATAGAAATCTGTCATATTTTCCTAAGTGAAAAGCTGCACATTCATTAAAACCTGAAGAACTATTAATGCAGATAACTGGTTCATGCGATGCTAATATAGTATTGCATGTAAAAGACTCAACACGTGAGAAATGGGGGAAGAGTTTATAAAGCTCCACAACATAATAAAAACAATGGCACATAGGAGTGTTGAGATGAAGAATTTGAACGGACACTTTGAAAATGAAAGAACCAATAATAACTGGTAGCATCCTGTGAAAGAAAGCCTAACTGGAACTGAGAACTTATCAGTAATCTTTAATATATTTGGGTCAACCAACATATTTTGATAAAAAAGAGTGATAAAAACATAATCTTATAGGTGGTTGAGGACCCAAAACAGAAAACCAGTGTGCACCATCAACTAATCATTTCACTCCCAAAATAATGACTTCCGAAACTTTAACTTCATTGCTTACCTTGAGCTGATCTTTTTTGGACAATGAATAAACTGTTGCAGGAAGTGACAGAACTAATGGAACGGGAACCCTACACCAGAACAAGAAATTCAAGGCATATTTTGTTAATAAATAATTATTGAGATATCAAGATGTGTGCAAAGAAGAAGAGACGAGACGGGGGAAAATACACCACTCTAAAGCTGTACTAATATTATAGATTTTTTCCTTAAAAGCACTTGCCTTTTGCTCTCCAAAAGAGCTAATGATTCAATTTGATTGAAGAAGTCCTTGGCACTTCCTGGAAGTCCAATGCCTAATAAATATTTTGCTAAACCCAATATTTTATCCCCTGGAAGCTGGCAATGCAAAACTAAAGCATGAACAGAAAATTCAAGCAGATAAAAAAATTAGAGAGCAATCTCGTAGATTTCAAAGTTCACATACATCTATTTTTCCAGAAGTTACAGCAGCAAATGATGTAATCCCTCGAACAACTGAAGCAGATGTGGAAAGAGAACCCTGATGCTCGCGGCCACCGCCAAATTTCTCATCAAAATAAAATGTTCCATCATCTGAAAAAAAGATAAAATGTTCATCTGAGACCAGTAGGGTTGAAGCATGTTGTATGAAAAAATGCAAGGCCATTTATTACAATAATCAATAACAAAAATTAGAAAAACTTCCGGTGAATAAATCAATCTTTTGGGGGAGGAGCATAGAAGTTTTATTAATGCCTAAAAATCTTCCAGCCAACAGATTAAGTCATTTAATTTGATGTCAGAAACACCCTGCAAGATTGTAACACTAAAGCAACATAAAACGGTTATTCCTATTCCCAGCCCTACAAGATATATAGAATTTGATTGTCACAAAAAATAGATTGTCAAGACTCAAGCATTTTTAGGAGACATGTCCTCTCTTTTTTAAGAAGCTAAACAAAAGTAACGGGTCTTCTATATTCAGGTCTGTTCAAGAAAGTGACAATAATAAAGATTGAATCATGACTATGATTTGATATGATTGAGATTTGCGTAAAAAAATTGAAAAAAGAATAAGTGCTAATCCTTGTACTAAATACTAATACGCGACTCCAAATCCAAAGTATATAAAGAAATAAATCATGTTAATAACTAAGAAATGAGAAGTATGGACACTAATATTAAGAAATAATCTAATATACTCCAGGAATTAAAAAACCATATGAGATAATTTATCCATACCATATTTCTGGATGCTGTCAAAGAGCTTCAATATATCACTTTTCACCGTATTTACCTGACAATAAAAAGCTAATTTAATACATTGATAAACATACAAGGAGGCCCAAGACAAGGTATGTTTCTATGATGCATCATAAACAACAAAAGCATGTAAATAGATGAATTGCAAGAAAAATGAAGTGCTAATAAATTTAGCATCATATTTTTCAGCATTAATTTTTTTCATCACTTAGACCCCACTTCTATTCACTTTTATTTGGAAATTCCAGTCAGGTGTTTTATTGGTTTAAAAATATTCTAATGAAAAAATCTTGACAATAATCTTGCATACCATACTACTATAATGCACATAATTAAACTCATATGAATTTGCTGACCACATATAGAATTTTCAACTAAACAACCTTTTAAGTTTAAAATACGCAAAACAACTAACCAAATTAAGATTCAGAACATTACCCTAGACTGATCAATTTCAGAAGATGCTAATGATATGACTCCAGCCAATGCTTCAAGTGCTAATCCTGTAAAATACATGAGTAGCCTAATTTGTAACTATAGATAAACAGCACTAGTTGGAGGGATTCTGTGTTGCCAGTTTCAGAGTAAAAAAAAATAATACATAGAGAGAACTTGAACCTCAACGTATTTCCATATAAATCATTACCAGCAGCATAGGTACTAGATTCTGGATTATCAGAACTGTAGCGCCATCTCCCATCACTTTGGCTCAAAGCCTGCCAATACCCAAATAGTGAAGAACATGGCATCACAATGAACATGAGAGTTTGAAGTGCATTTGAAGCACCAAAAGCTTATGTAAGTTATGAAATAAAACTAATAAAACTGGAAAGGGTGTAGTTCTTATATCGAATCTTCTATGGCCACATCCGATGGGACCAAATGGTAGTTATTGCAAAGCAAACCAAGTCCCCCTGAATAGTCAATACCAAAGATAATGAATGAAAACAGACCTTGATTGAATGGAATGTCCCATCGGCATCGGCAAGAAGTACATCGACATCAGGTGCCTGATCCTGTAAACAGAGAAAGGGGAGATCAAAAGGAGAAAAGAATCATAATGGAAAATCATAATGGAAAATAATATATGAAATTTGAATCAGCAAGCTACAAAATAAAATCAATAAAACCACCTTTCTGAAAAGAGGAGGCACTTCCACTAATAAAACAACATACTAAAAAAACTGACATATTAGGAGAATACTAGAAGTGCCAGGAGAATTTTGCTTATCAACTAGATAAGCAGGATGAGAAACAAATTTATTATGACCAAGAGTTGAATGGACAAGAAAATAATGCAACAGCATCCCTATAGGATTCCAATTAAAGCCCATTTACCAGCCCACTAGGCTTTACCAATTTAAGTACCAAATGGAGTAAAGTCTGGAGAATTACCTTTATAAGAACCAAACTTCCTATTGTATAGTATATGTCAACCAAAGTACTTGCATCATTGACGGCGGCTTTAAGTCTTGAAGCAATATCCTTTACAAAATAAGCAATTTCTAGCATCAACTTTTTAAAAACACAACAAAAAGCACTGACAATCAAGCCTCAACTCCGCTTTAAAATAACACAATAGCATAAAATTACCTGGAAAACACCGCTATCAACCTTGCATTTTAAAATGCCATTGACCTTTAAGGCATAGAACGAATCCTTCAGATAGGATGACGATCCGAGATTTTCCACTACCTTCTGACAAGCGGTTACACTCACATCAGGCTTATTCTCAAGCTCAAGTATCTCAAATACTCTTAGAGCCTCATAGGTTTCTTCTAAACTGATAAGATAACAAGAACAAAAATAAGTTTTCTTACATAATCTTCTAACCTAAAATTTCAACAAACTATTCCAAACAGAAAATATTAATTGATAACATACCTATAACAATTGATCATAATATAATTAATTAATAATTATTAATAATTGATTATGTCAATTCATATTTGATTAATTAAATAATTAATTTAACAAATGATACACATAAGCTAAGCGTGTGTATTTGACAATCAAATCAAACTAGGCATGAAAAATACGGTTGGAGTTTGGAGAGAGTAGAATTGACCTTGAAGAGGATCCATCGAAGAGTTGTAAAGCAGCGGAACGGTGAGAATCGGAAATTGGAGTTGGAATCGTGACGGCGTTACAGATCGAAATAGTGTAAAACAGTATAATGAGAAATTTGGCTAGGTTTGTGGCCATTTCTGCAACTATGAATAAGAGAATGCAAATCGCATTTACGATAGGTTAGGGATTTGATGAAATGAGATCGAGAATTAGGATGTACGCGAAGAAACGACTTGTGCGAGTGAGTCTGTGTGTTTCTGGTGCAACTGAACTATAGTATCATCACTGGCTAATAGTCTTCGTCTTGGTCAATGCATCGAATTTTATTACCAAAATTCTACTCCTTTAACTCAGGTTTTAATACTACTCCCTCTCAAAGTAATTAACTACACATTAATAGTACTCCATTAATCAATTGCTAAACTTTACCAAAGAAGAACTACGGTTCGATCCCCGCAACTGCGATCGGGAGGGGGATGAAACCACTTGATGCCAGAACTCGCCTCCGAACCGGACTAAACCGATGCTATAAAACAAAAAAAAAATGTAATTTGTAATTAGATAAATTTTAATCTTAATATTTATGCAAGACATCAAATACAAATACAATGACGCAGTATCTCATTTATTCATCTCTATTTGACAACAAAAAAATTATATTGTTTGAGTATAAAGAAAAAGATCACAATTGTAATGAGATAAAAATATATTTAACTAAAATATATATATGAAAAATAAGAAAAAAAATTTAAAAGATAGCAAGGTATCCGAAAAGAAAAGAATTCTTCCGGACACCCTTCAACTTATATTTATACTCTCATATATTTTTGTAATGATAAAAATATTCTTATCAAAAAAATTTCAAAAACAACAAACCAAAAATTCGATAGTACAGTTGAAAAATTCAAATAAATAAAAAATTTGGTAGTATATTTTAAAAAGTCCAATATAATTTTTAACGGAGTTTTTGAAAAATAAATTTAACATGCCGGATTTTTGAAAAATTCAAGATTCTTGATAATATTTTTAATTTAAAAAAAAATACTAGCTCATATCTAGTTAATAAAAAAACATAACACTATAGGATTTTTACTCCACCCCATAACATTTAGATGTGCATTACAATTTTGTCATCGTCCTTCTGTAGATAGATATTCGAAAACACATTTTTTTTAAGTTTATTTTGTTTTTTTAATTGTTTTAATTTCCATTTTTAAATTTATCTTTTGATATTTCTATTTAACAGTTTTGATTTTTTTTTCTTTTATGATTATTGATAATTTAATTTAATATGTAGGGAAGTTTATCTTTTTGGTCTTTGTACCTAAACATACTTTTACATGTTACATAATTAAAATAAAATTTAATTTTATAATATTATTTAATAATAATATAAATTAGAATTTAATTGAAACACACTCCGTCAATCACAACCGTTAATTTGTTGAAATTGTTTGACTTTTATTTTAACTTTTTAAAAAATAATATAATTGAGTGGTTGTAATGCATTAATAGTGTAAAAAGTTTACACTGATAGACAATTAAATTCTATAAATTATTATATTAAAATAAATAAAAAATAATCTAAATTAAACTACAATTAACCTTTAAATAATGTATAAAGGATCAAATAAGTGCATTTTTTTACTGCTTAATAAGTGCATTTTTAAACATTAAAAATTTTAAAATAGGAGAACAAGGGTCTGTTTGGTAAAAATAGCGGTTGACTGATAAGTTAGCTGATAGCTTATAACTTATGACTGATGGCTGATGACTGATGACTTATAGCTTATAGCGGATGGTTGAGACTGATAACTTATAAGCTAATTGAACTGTTTGGTAAAATTAGCGGTTCAATTAACTTAAAAATGTAAAATGACATAAAATATATTTAATATATAATTATTTATTTTAAATTAAAATAAATTATAAGGGTTAAAAATGAATTTTAATTAAAATAATAAGGATAAACAAAGAAGAAAAAATAATAAGCTATAAGACATAAGCTAAAACGCTATTTGAAATAGCGTCTGAAAAATAAGATATAAGCTAGTAAAATAAGCTATAAGCTCGTGATGAAATGACATTTACCAAACGGGTCTAAATTATCAAATGAACTTATAAGACATAAGACATAAGCTATAAGCTCGAAAACATTTCTTACCAAACAAAGCCAAATAATTTTTTTCTTAAGAAATGGAGATTATGCTAACCATATCAGCATTCTAAACCAGTTTTTCATCAAATTAATCTCTTACATTTTTTATTCCTTTTCATTTTACATAATAAAAAAAATTCGAAAAACTATATATAAATGGCAGGTATCACACTCTCTGAATTCTTACATGATCTCAAAAAGAAGAGTGATTTAACTTGACAGTTACTTACTATAAATACCCTTTCACGGAACCATAATAATTTTCTCTCCCCAACTATTAATTACACGGCATTCCGTTTTCTCAGCTTCCTTTTCCCATCGATTCTATTTTTTAACCGTTTTTTTTCATCCTCAACGTTTCAAACCAAATAATCAACGTATAATTTTCACAACTTTTGATCGATAACGGTTGCAGATTCATTATACAGAAGAAAACGGGAATGGTAACGTTTGATCGGTGGTGGTGAAGAAGATGGATTCGGCGAGGAGTTGGTTATCCAAGTTTCAACCGCGAGATAGACTGAGAGCTTCCACCAGGAAGAAGGACGACGTTATGGGCGGAACCGAGGATTCCGATGCGTCTGTTGATGACGAGAGTCTTTCTAGTGTTACAAAGCAGAAGGTAGCGGCCGCGAAACAGTACATTGAGAACCATTACAAGGAACAGATGAAGAGTCTTCAAGAGAGAAAGGAGCGGTATATTTCATTTCATGATCATCAATTTTAAAAATATCATTTGCATTAGTAATTGATGGATTTAGAATGACTAAGATATTTGCAGAGTTTTCTAATTCCTCGCTTATAACAGGCGAACTATCTTGGAAAAGAAGTTGGCGGATGCTGATGTCTCCGAGGAAGATCAAAATAACTTACTTAAATTTCTAGAGAAAAAGGAAACGGAATATATGCGCCTTCAGAGGCATAAAATGGGTGTGGAGGATTTTGAGATGTTGACTATGATTGGAAAAGGCGCATTTGGGGAGGTACTTATGTGCTTACATACGACGCGAGCTATTACTCTATCTTTCGCTTTATAGCTCTTTATATGCTTTGTCCAGATAATGTTATACTTTTTCCGGAAATTTGAAATTGTTGCAGGTGAGAGTCTGTAGGGAAAAGACTACGGATCATGTATTTGCGATGAAAAAGCTAAAGAAATCAGAAATGCTTCGAAGAGGCCAGGTTTGTACTCGTTTGTCTTGCTACATTATACTCTACGGACGAGAAGCGGTTATGCTGAGTTTATTGAAGTTGTTACCCTTATTTTTGCTAATTATTCAGGTTGAACATGTCAGAGCTGAGAGGAATCTTCTTGCAGAGGTTGACAGTAATTGTATAGTCAAACTTTATTGTTCTTTCCAGGATGATGATTATTTATATCTTATAATGGAGTATCTACCGGGAGGGGATATGATGACTCTACTTATGAGAAAGGATACATTGACCGAAGATGAAGCCCGATTTTACGTAGGAGAAACAGTTCTGGCTATTGAATCTATACATAAACACAATTATATACATAGGTATCTATAGAATCGGTAATCTATTTCATATTGGTATGTCATACTACTATATGACAAATTGATCATATATTTAAAACTATTTGATGCTCGAGTCTGATTTATTTATCTTCGTAGAAGTCAATTGTACATTATAAATTAATCTTCTCTATATGTTATGTTGCAGGGATATTAAGCCTGATAACTTATTACTTGATAAATACGGACACTTGAAACTATCAGATTTTGGATTATGTAAACCGTTAGACTGTAGTACACTTGAAGAATCAGATTTTTCTCAGAATGCAAATGGAACTGGCCAGGGTGATGATCGTGCAGGTCCGAAGCGTACGCAACAAGAACAGTTGGAAAACTGGCAGAAAAACAGGAGGACACTTGTAAGTTCATTGCTATTGTGCCGTGGTCTCTTTTTTGTTTATTACGACAAAATGTAACTGTATCTTAACTCTTGATGATCAATTGGGTTCTCTTTTTGGTTTATTGTAAATGTGAATGTACAATTGATGCAGGCTTATTCTACTGTTGGTACACCAGATTATATTGCTCCAGAAGTTCTATTGAAGAAAGGTTATGGGATGGAATGTGATTGGTGAGTTGACGTTAAAATTATGACACTGTATAGCTGATACCACTTGGTGATAAAAGGCCTTATCGTTGTCAGGGCACGTATTTTATTTTGAAAATTGACAGTTATTTATTTCCCAGGTGGTCACTTGGAGCTATTATGTATGAAATGCTGGTGGGATATCCGCCTTTCTATTCCGATGATCCAATGTCAACATGCAGGAAGGTAATCTTTTGGAAAGAAATGTTTGTTTTACAGACGGCTAACCTTCTCTTCGGTTCCTTAATCCTGTAATTAAACTTATCTACCTTTCTATTTTATGCAGATAGTAAACTGGAAGTCTCACTTGAAATTTCCTGAAGAAGCAAGGCTATCTCCGGAGGCCATAGATCTTATAAGTAAGCTTTTGTGTAATGTGAATCAGAGACTGGGGTCAAATGGTGCGGTTGAAATTAAGGTGTTGTATGGTGTGTCCTTTTCTACTTTATTAAAAGTGTTAAAAGAAATTCGGATATAAGAAATTAAATTTCCGTTGTATTGTATTCCTCTGCAGTCTCATCCATTCTTTGAAGGTGTTCAATGGGAGAGATTGTATCAAATGGAAGCTGCATTTACTCCTGAAGTCAATGATGAGTTAGATACTCAAAATTTTGAAAAGTTTGAAGAGGTATTGAAATATTTCAGGTTTTTTTTGTATTGCTATTCATTCAAGGTCATTCAGCTTTGCTAAGTTATCTTCCTTTTACGTTTCCGTCTGCAGGCTGACAGCCAGACTCATTCATCATCAAGAGCTGGTCCATGGAGAAAGGTAATCATAGGTTTTTGTTTCTGTTTAAATTGTCATACAATTTGTTTCTTCGTAATTATTCATTGCATGATTCATTGCTCATTGGGATGTTGCAGATGCTTTCATCTAAGGACTTTAATTTTGTGGGATACACATACAAGAACTTTGAAATTGTAAACGACTATCAAGTTCCTGGGATGGGTACATGTCTCTCTTTTCTTTTACTTATGATTGATAATTTATAATTGTTAATATGTCTGCTACAAATTTATATTGTGTTGTTGTAAGGTTTTAGTTTGAGCTATTATTCTCGTTTGACAGATACTCCGCTGTCATAAGACGGATATGTTGCTAGGTGTTAAGAGTCCGAGTCTCACACTGAACAATATATGATCTGATCATTATCTTTTCTCTTTATGAAATACCAAAAACAGCTATAGTAGAAAATGTAGGAACTATGTAACAAACAACAGCATCACATCGTTATGTTGTGTGTTGAATGATTTTGCTTTCCTCTTGCTGTGCAGCTGAACTGAAGAAAACCTCCAAACCAAGGAGGCCGTCTGTCAAATCGCTGTTTGGTAAGCGTACTTCTTTTTAACCACATTTGAAGTTTCTTGCTTATAATACTAACTCTTGTCTTCCACTCAAACTCGTTGACATTATAGACGGGGACTCGGAGACTTCTGAGGCGTCTGATATGTCAGATGTGTCTGCAAACAATCAACCTGCTCAATGAAGTAACTCTTCCCTTGACACCCAAATTAGAAGTATCTCAAAGCTTGAAGGAACCTTCCTCACAACAAGGCAGACTCTGATGATTTACCTGCTCAGAAATTATAGTTGCCATGACTCAAGCCTGTGGCATTTTGACCATTTTTATATAGTTCTTGATGCTATTCACGTTTGGATCGTACTTGGAAACATTAATGTTTTACATGATTCATGGTTTGAGGAAAAGCTGGGAGGAAGTGTTGTCTTTAGAATCAAGTTAGCCATATCTTGGCTTAGGCAAATCTTGCAAGTTTTGTTGGTCACACCACAACTTTAGAATTGTAAATCTCTTATTAGCAAGCTGTGAAATATATGTGACACTGTGTATATTCATTTATAAATATTAGCATGTATTCTTTTACATTAACCCAAACAACAAAGTATTTAATCCAATGGATAGGCTTTGGAGACGTGGCTTGTCACTTAGTTCCTATTGAAGGTCGTGTGTAGATAGATGTCTATGTAAAGTATTTTTGTTTATTCTTTTACAGAATTTTTTTATCCTATCGAATGAGGTGGAAAAGAATTTTATGAAAAATTAAAAAATGTCTCTCAATTTTCGAAGATGTAATTTCGGACGCAGTATTTATATAATTCAATAACGCACAAAAGCAGAGTCAGCCTATTGTTGAACAAAATTTAGTTTCGGAGATATATCTCTAGACCAATCAATTCAATATATTATTGGTTGAGCATACTAGTGAGGTTTTCTGAGATATATTTTCGAATATTTGAAGTGGGAATTTGAAAATATGTCACCTTTACATGTCATGTGTTTTCAAAGATGCATCTCCGGAACAATCAAATAAGAATTTGCTAAAAATAGCCACCTACATTTGTTTTCAAAAACCTTCCATTCTCAATCAAAATTTTCACTCAAACTTCATTTTTGTGTTTCATCACATCAAAAGGAGCATAAGAAACTGAAATTCAAGGTAAAATTAATTTATTTCAAGTCCCATTGTCCACATTAATCTTATTTTGGGGTTGAAAAAACTTACATTTACTCCGGATATGTATTTCTAGATTCAGTATGAACGTCTCCAAAAATGCATTTCCGGATATTGTAAGTCTTTATGTTCCACCGATATGTTTTTAATATTAGCTGTTTTTTAGTATTGTATGTTATGTTTTCATTAAATATGGTGCACCCCGGGGTTTCTCAAAAATATATTGTGTCTCCGCATGTTGAATGTGTTGTTCTAAAGGAGGTAGATATTGACAATCAATTTAAAAATGAACAAGAGTTTGAATTTCGTGATCACATCCTTCATTGAATTCGTACGGAGGCATCCAAACTGAGGTTTGGTGTTGTAATCGGAAGGCCGGATTATGGTTCGAATAGAAGATGTGCATTTGTAACATTAACATGCGAAAGAAGTGAAAAATATATATTTTCTCTCTATAATTTCAAACGAGATAATACCAGTACAAGAAAATGTGAATGATCATTTTAATTTTTCTTTATTAATTTTTTGTATGTAACCTTGTATTAATGTTAATGATGTCTAATTTATATATTTTGAAGTTTGTCAAATAAAAATATACATTTATTATAGGTGTTGTTCATAGATGCATTTCCGAAAATTGAGGACTTTATTGTATTTTCACGTGTTGTACCAGTAATGCATGAAAGTCCCTAATTAATTTTATGAAGATGATGTGTGAAAAAGAAATTTGAAAAGAATATGTTTTATTCAAATTTTTTTAGAAGACAAACTAAATTTTTTTTGTACTCGTTAAATTAGAAATTTCAATCAAATGCATTTTTCTCCTGTCTCGTGTGGTGTTTAGAGTTCTACATGAATTATGAAAGTTGTGGTTGTGTTTTGTTTAACAAATCTATGTGAAAGAAGTATACCATAAAAAATAAAGAAGTGACATATTTGTGTATACAACTACAATGATTTGAAAAGTAATTTACGTTTGCGTAAACTATTAACTTTAATTTGGATATTTTATAATAAAACAAATTCATATTTATAAGACATTTAAGGTAACAAAATATATGTTTGACTTTTCGAATGTCTTCGTGTACGTGATGAACTATATCTTGATAATAGATTGACAAAAAAATGTTATATTCATGTATAATTAGCAAGATACATAAGTGCTCTAATTGCACTTTGGTATGGTTTCTAGGATAAAATAGTTCTCCACCCTCTTTTCAAATTCTGAAAGATTTTCTCTTCCCTTCCAATGATCTAACAATAATTGGGATAGACAACCGATGAAATTTGTCCATATAGAAACATTTTAACATTTTTTTCTATACAAAATTCTTCATTTGCAAAAAATGTATGGTTCAAATGCTCAATTTGTAATTCTAGACAATTTTTTTGTCACTTTCTAAGTCCTTGTTAGACGCAACTCAGGGGTTAACACGAGAGAACATTTTACATTTGGGACACACATTTGTGAGAGACACACCTGATCGGTCACCATTTCTACTTAATTTCGTCATAAATTCGGCATAAGATCGTCATACTTGGTAACACTTTGTGGTTGTTTTCAAGAGTTTTTCGTTGATTCCTTTAATATTAGTTAATTGCTTGCATTATGTTTTTGTGCCCTTTATCATGTCTTTTTAGATGCTTTTGATCTCTCTACTTGGTGGTTGTAGGTTAATTCTGGATCAGATGGAAATTGCACAAGTGTTGGTGTAAAAGAAGCTGAAAATCGTGACAGGCGTGTAGTATTTTGATCATAACTAGAGCTTCATAACTCGGAATGACGCGGTTCCGGTGGCAAAATTTCGCTAACGAAAAGGGCTACAACTTTGATGTTGAAGTCAAAGCCAAAAGAGGCAGAGACGGACACGATCAGACCGTGTCAAGTGACACGGCCGTGTCCAACCTACTGAAGAATTCTCCCAAAAAGTGGCAGAAGCTGACACGGTCAGCCCGTGTCAAGTGACACGGCCGTGTCAGCCTGTGCAGACAGAATTTCTGATTTTCTATGTTTTTACAATTTTAAAGTTCTGGGGGCAATTTGGGTATTCCGGCTGAGATCTGAAAACCTAGGGGGATTAAAAGAGGATTGGGAGACAAGGAGAAGACACTTTTTATCGTAAAATAGAATTCCAGAATAGAGAAAGATAGCTTCATCAAGGTGTTGGAAGACGAAGAGATTCAACGGTGGACACCATTGAAGATCCGAGTTCTCCTAATCTTTGTAAATGTCTAAACTTTTGATTTTGGTTTCTTGAATATTATGAGAGGCTAAACCCCCCCCCCCCAAATGCCAGGGGGTGTCCCTGATTTTAATTGTAATGACTTGATCTACGTATTTCTTTAATCAAGTATTCATGTTTTGCAATTTAATTGTCTAATGTTTTTATGCGTTCTTTGTTGGACAAACAAAGATCGATCTCCGGTTAACAATTTGTAGGACTATGATTGTTAAGGTTTTTAGACAATTGAATTTGAGATATCACCTAGGACTAGGGATACCGTAAGGTTATTTGAATATTCTTGATAAAATATATCTTTGGTTTACAAACCTTTGTTTCTAAGGACTTAGGCAATAGGATTGCAAACCAAAAGGTTTTCACTAAGGACTTAGGAAAACATCCTTAAGAACAAATAGTTGCACCTCATGAACTTGTTGAAGAGATCTTTTTACAGAGTCATTATAAGGCAAATCATACACCTACCTTGGCATTACTCTAAATTTATACACAAAAGCTCAACTTTACTTTCAGCTTATTTATTTTAATTCTATTATTTCAATATAAGAAAAACCCCCATATGCTATTTTGTTTAATTGACTCTTACAATAATTTGTATTTCCCACGCAATCCTCGTGATCGATACTTGGGGTAAAACCCATTATTACTACATCGGTGAAAATAGTACACTTGCTATTTTTCTGATCAACACCACATATTCACCCAAAATCTTATGGTGATAGGTGTGTGAGTTTTCGTGCTCAATCTTCCATTTTCTAATCAACGTGAGACTTCTTTTTCATGCTTGATTCTCAACACTTTCCCTTAAGTGTGAGTCTATACACAATGTCCCCCTCAAGTGGAAGATCTTTCTTTCAGATACACTTGTACCGCCGCTAACACTATTTCTTATCCTCCACCTATTGAGAGTACTTTTGATACAAATAAGTTGGTTCCTTTACTTGAAATCAAAGGCTCGTGATACCACTATTGAACGCAATTGAGGGGTCAACACGAGAGAGCATTTTACACTTGGGACACACATTTGTCTCACTGACTTGATCATTTTCTTCATGAGTCATTTTGAGAGAGTCAAACATGGACTTAGTTGATTCCATATTTGTGATTTTCTCATACTCATCATAAGAAATAGCATTCAACAAGATGGTTCTTGCTTTATGACGATTCTTATGATTCTTCTTTTGTTGATCAGTCATAGTCTTCCTTTCAAGCTACTTTCCATTTTTATTTGTGGGATGTTCGTAGCCATCTACTATCATGTCCCAACAATCAAACTCGAGACTTAAAAAAGAAACTTTATAGTTTATCTTTCCAATATTCAAATTTATCACCATCGAAGGTGAGAGGTTTAGAATTGTAGTTTTCATTTGAAACTAGAGCAGGAGGTAGTGGAGTAGAATCAACCACAGTGTTTCTGAAACTCTTATGAATCTTTATTTGACATGGATAAGTGTATCAAATTAGAATCGGAGCTCTGATGTCAATTGAAGATGCAAGAAACACAAGAAATGGGGGTTTGAATTGGGTTGCACCAAATATAATATTTTTGCAACTCAAAACATAAGGTTAACAAGTGAATAAAAATAAATGACACGGTTATTTTTATCCTGGTTCATTGTTAACGAGGTTACTCTAGTCCACCCACCATGGTGATTTTGTCTTCTCAATAAGGACTTAATCCACTATAACCAAACTGATTACAAACAGCCAGAATGATTACAACCATTGTCTTCTTGAGACTCCTGACTATCACTAGTCTCTCAAGATAATAACCTCAGTCTTCTTCAAAACCTAAGTTTTTGAGTCTTCACAGTCTTTAGCACTTGGTATTCAGAAGAGATGTCTTGAAATCTTTAGAACCTTTTCAGCAGAACCCCGTCTTCAGCATCTTCAGAACATAGGACACAGAAGCAAAGCTTTAGAAGGCCTCTAAAGCTTTCTTGCAAAATCACAATCAGAAGCTCTTATACCAACGTTCCTTAGAACCATTGCAGAAGTAGCATTTCAGAATATTGACTTACGTTGTAACACAACACTAGTATTCTTCCAAAGTGTAAAGTTCAAAAGCTGATGACGTCACACTCCTTCTTACCAGAGTCAGAACCGGCAAGGCATAAGCCACACACTAGAAAGAAATTGTTAGTGTATACAATTGTTCTTTAAGATAACATGTAACATTATCATCAAAATTTAAGGCTAGATGCAGAACCAATAATGTCCTTACATAATTTCCATCCTTAATGACTATCATTGCAACACTTAAGTCAGTAAGGCCATAGAAACGTGACTTGCGAAAGTGAAATGAATCATATTTAGGAATAACGTCAAATCACGTTTATATACGAGATACATTTAAAATCGCCTCTGGTGAATGTGATGCAAAATGTTAGAGACAGTTGGATTGAATCAAACGATTGAGATAAACATAATGCATGTATCCAATGTGCGATCACATGGTGAGGATGAACATGTTCATTCGTCTTGACCGATGGGTGGTTTTAGATTGGGCTCTCCGAAATAACTCGGTCTTATTTTGTCGTTCAACCAACCTAAAACAGTTGTCCAACATTTAGTCACCTCACCCTGGCCATTTTATAAATGAGGTGTGGACTGTCAGAAAATTGGCTTGATGCCTTTCTCTAATGTATTTCATACTATATATAGTAGTGTAAGTAGTTACAGGTAATTACAGTTCCCAATGAACGAATTATGATTTATAATGACTAATTACAATTCATTAGCATTATCCCATAGGATATATAAAAGTAAATTATTCATAATAAAGGCAAAGATATAGGTCGTGTTACACAAAGATATAAGTCGAAGTAGTGTAACTGTTTGAGGTTAATCCACCTTGGGAATCAATCAGATATCTGTTTGGTTCACCATAGCAATTTTACCAGGGTTCTCCTAAACTTTTTTCACAAAATCACTAACTTTGCTTCCCACTACATCCCATGATTTTTGATAAAAACCTGCAGTAAATCCATCAGTTCTAGGGTCTTTCCAGGGATTCATTGCAAACACAACACTTTTTACTTCACACTCGTTGACTTGTAGAGCCATATGTTGAAGATCGGCGCAATCTAGAATAAGAAAGGTAATTACACAACACTTTTTTACTTCACCTTCATTTGAAACCAATTACACCTCGTATCCTTTACTACAAACAACTTCCTAAAGTAGTCATTTACTACCATCTAAAGTTGATCATTCTCCTCCACCCGTTGTCCCTAGTCATTTTTTAGCAATACAATATTGTTATAGTGCATTCTTTCAATGGTTTTAATGTGATTATATCTTTTGTTATGATCGCTGTCCATTAACCATTTTGCACGAGACCTCTGGAACCATATTAACTTTTCATTCTTTAAAATATTATTTAACTCAATTTGTAGTTTCTTTTCAAGTTTCTTCAACCCTACATAAGTATCACTCA
This sequence comes from Vicia villosa, assembly GCF_029867415.1. NCBI lineage: Eukaryota > Viridiplantae > Streptophyta > Magnoliopsida > Fabales > Fabaceae > Vicia > Vicia villosa. The sequence goes on from NC_081185.1 coordinate 134,509,989, forward strand.
TTTGCAGGCAGATTTGAATTCCTTGTAATCTAGCCATAATCTCTTCCTTATTGATAGTTATTTGGTCAATAGTGTTGTATTTCAATCCTTTGATATCGTCTTGCTGTACTTTAAGATTATGTTAAAATCCAATATCCATGCACTCTTAATCATGTAATGTAATGATTGGATTCATCAAGCAACCAAGCACTTTTAAACTTGAATTGACGGGGCACCACATTATGGGGATTCCTTATCGAAGCAATTAAAATGGGTTGATGATCTGAGAACTTCACCCTAGTTAACACTAAAAAAAGCTAATGGGAACTCTAATATCCATAAATAAATACTCGAAGCTATGTCAACCTTCTCATAAATGTGTTGTCCTCCGTGAAACACGGGCCCATGCCAAGTGAATTTAGGCCTTAATGTACCAAGATTTATCAACTTGCATGCATTAATTCTCCCTCTAAAAATTGTACACCTTCTAATAGAAGCAGGTGCTCCTCCTTTCTTCTACTCCATACTTAATATTTTATTAAAGCCTCTAGCAAGCAACTAATATTCCTCAATAGGATCGACAATCTATACCAAATCATCCCACAGAACTCTCCTACTTTCTTCATTAGGGATGTCATATATAGCTATGAACATCCATTTTTTTCATTAGGATAATTTACCTCTAAGTGGATGTACCGAGCTTTCTTCTTGCAAAACTCCATTGATATACTGTCCTTGCACCATGCAACAACTATTCCACCCGTAAATCCTTGGTTTTTCACGGAGATACAATCATCAAACCCCAACAGCTGGAAGGTTATTCGCAACTTAGCAGGATCACATCTCAATCTAACAACCACAAGCATAACTGGTCTATGTAAATTAACAAAGTGCTTACAATATCCATAGAATGATTTGTGAGATGCTCATCTACAATTTCATACAAATATTTTAATATTTTGCACTCATCATAACTAACTTTATTATAAAGTAACTCTTGCTTCTTACAAGCACCTATTTCTTAATCCCTGGTGTTTATGGTACCTCCCGTGTTTCCGTTCCCAGATTCTCGTTGACTCCCTGCTCTGATGCCATTATGCACTCCTTCATTTCCATGCTATAATCCACTTGTGCCAATCTTGTATTTTCCATAAAGCTAGGAATTCTAGAAGTTATTGATATGTTATGTGGTCAAATTAAATTAGGGGAAGTTATGTTGATTGGTACCTCGTTATTTGACCCCTCATGATTTCCCCCCATGCTTGTTACTTGCTGCAATCCTCATATTCGAATAATCATTATCTTCTTTCTGGTTGACTTTTTGTTTTTGACTTATCCTCACACTTTTCTAACTCATCATCTTTTCCACGATTGGTTCATCGCCTTTTTGTTGTGTGCATTTATTTTCCCTTTGAAAATAATATCGTCACATATTTCCAGTTTGTCCCCCTTGTTATTCTTTTCCTAACTTATTGCACCTTTTGATTTTCTAGTGCGAGCTTTAATATTATTTCCGATTTTGTGTTTCCCATAAATGTTGATTTTACATTCTTCACAGCCACTTCTTCATTATTCTCCCGTGTTACTCTCCCAATATCCTCCATTCCCTCCTCAATTGCTTCATCATAATTGGCTACAGCCGCATTAACGTCAACAATATTGACCAAATCCCGACCAATTGATGTGTCAACCTCTGGTATCTCCTCGCTTAATGAAATAAATCACGAGCCAATGATTGCTCTCTTGTCATTAATTTCATTGACCTCGTGTTTTTCTTGCCGCGAGTCACCCTTCTTCCTCTGTGTTGTTTCTGCACCACTTTCTCGAGGGCCCTCCTCTTCTCCTCTAATACTAACTCCTCATATTTATACTGTTAACCCTAACTGACTGCCATTGATATTCTCTTCTTCTTTAGTCTCTTTCAAATATTTCGAAACACCCTTCTTTATAATGGCCAAATCGACCTCAAATTAAGCATAAAAGGTGTAAACCTTCATACTCAATCTATTGCCAACTACCAACATAAAGCTTTATATAATTCTTAAAATCACTTTTGACTTTCCTATCCTAAAAGTGAAACTAAATACATATCTTAAATAGATGAATGTAGAGAAATAAAATAAAATAAAACAAAACACACAAACTATTACTAAAATCTCCTGCCAGATTTTCCTTTCACATCTCTCTTTTTCTCTCTAAAAACTCCAAACTTTTTTTTTGATTTGTGGAATTACTCTTGTTCATACCTGGTTGGTTAACCATACCATCCTCCTTCTCTTCAATCTCTCCATTTCCTTCATATACATATAGAATTTTTTTTATTTATTTTTAATATTCATAAAAAAAGTTTTTTTTTTTGTCTTGTTGCTGATACCCATTAGCATTTTATTTTCTGGGGTCAATGCGGTCAAATTCTCTGAAAATTAGGGTTTCAATCGGTTCTCTGGGTTGATTGATTTCGGTTCTTTCTGTCAAAGTAATGTAGTTAGAGAAGATTGTGTTGTTATTGTTGTTCTAAATAGTAATAAAAATTTCATCTTCATTTTTGTGGGTTACACTTTTTATAAATTTTGCTCCTTTTTGATTTGCCCCTGTGTTTCACGCGAATCGGGTGAATAGATTTGGAAATCTCATTGGATTTGAGTGTATTATCGAAAAAAGCTTGGAACTTTTGACCCCTTAGGTGCTGAATTAGGAATAAAACCAAATCTGAGAAGAAAAGGGTTCTTATAGTTAGTGGATATAGGTTAATTGAAGGGTCAATTCACTATGGATCATGTGATTGCTGGAAAGTTTAAACTTGGAAGGAAAATTGGAAGTGGGTCTTTTGGGGAGCTTTATATAGGTTTGTTTCATGTTTTTTTTTGTTCTTAGTGCTTTGAAATATTGATTTTAATGTTCCTTTTTATGGCATTGTTTGATATTGTTGACAAATTGTTTATCTTTTTTGTATCAGCTGTTAATGTACAAACTGGTGAGGAGGTAGCTGTCAAGCTGGTATGCTAGGTTTTCATAAAGTTTTTAACCCTATTTTGTGTTTGGAACGGGTGAAATGATTAGTTATTAGTTATTACATTTTCATAAATATCTTGAGTTTGATTATGCAAATTATGGTTAACATTGTTGTGTTGTAGTTTATCTTCCATCGTTCATCATGCTCTTATGCCTTGTTTTCACAAGTTTGTCCTATCAGTTAACGTCCTGCACCTGAAAATTTTCCAGGAGCCTGTGAAGACTAAGCATCCGCAGCTTCACTATGAATCAAAATTGTATATGCTTCTTCAAGGAGGAAGTAAGTCAATGTGGCGATTTCTTTTTGCTGATTTCAGTAGTGAGAATATTAACTAATAGCTAACGCTAAACTTCCACATGAACATGGTTTCTCCATTATGTTTGTGTGTGTGTTTGTTTATTTTCTTGAGTTGGAGGATAGTCTGATGAATTCATTAATGTTCATAATAATCTAAACTTATTGGAATCAAAATCGTTTGTCTTAAACAATCCCCTTAAAGTAGATTAACGACTGAAAAGGTTTCAGAAAACAATTGCGAAGTTTCCTCTTGAGTAATCCAACTTGGTTCTTTATTTGCAGCGGGGGTGCCTCATCTGAAGTGGTTTGGAGTTGAGGGAGACTACAATGTGATGGCGATCGACCTTCTTGGGCCCAGTCTGGAAGATCTATTCAATTATTGTAACCGGAAGTTAACATTGAAGACTGTGTTAATGCTTGCTGATCAACTAGTAAGTCAAAATGGAAACTATTATGAAGTTAAAGGCCTTATATAGTGGTACTAATGTTTCACTTGTTCCATATTATTGTTCAGATTAACAGAGTTGAATATATGCATTCAAGAGGTTTCCTTCACCGTGACATAAAGCCAGACAATTTTTTAATGGGCCTAGGACGTAAAGCAAATCAGGTATATTATCTTGTTGAAATTATTTCTTTCAAATTTTTAATGTTTCTCTTTTTTATCTTTATTCTGCCATTTTGTTTTTGAAGGTTTTGGTTATTCTATCCAGTCCTGTTTGATGCTTAGTTGGTTAAGACTGGTTAGGTCAGGTGAAGGTTTATGAGTCTTTTCTATGACAAACCATGAAGTGGATTTTAGTCTATCATGGCCACTTCCTCCTTGAAACTCACGGTTTTTTTCTTGGCAAAATTGATTGCTCTTGGGCCACATTTTGAGTCAAAGCACTTCCTCTGGCTCTCTATCTCGTCTTTTGAATGGATGTTCTTGGAGCATGTCTTCATTTCCGAATCTTTTTCTTTTCTATTTATCTAGAATTCTCTTTGCTGCCACTAAAAAAATGATGATTCATAGATTCTGATAAGAAATGTTGAAGTTGAACATGCAAACTCCAGTTCTTTTAGGTTCTTTATTTATTTATGTCATGCTGGGTGCCTCATTTCAGGTCTACATCATTGACTACGGCCTCGCCAAAAAATTCAGAGATCTTCAGACTCATAAGCACATACCGTACAGGTAAATTTTGTCACGATTACTATTGCAAGATATGTTAAGATGTATAAAAAATTCTTTGGGGGCAGACCCAACCTGATGTTGCCATATTAATTTCGCATGTGTTCCTTTTATTTTAAGCACTTGTGTCACTTTCATAGGTATTTCGCAACCTTTTCAAATGAATGCTGTTTACCTATATTAAGTGGTATCAGTATCATTCACTCTATTAACAACAGTGATAATTGAGATTGCTGTAAATTATCTTAAGTGTGGCCGCGTTTGCAAGCATGCACATATGCTTATGACTAATTGGAATTGATACCTGTTAGATTCCGCACCGTAAGTTCGGTAGTGTTTGAAATAAATATTTTGGCTTGTCATCCATGACATGGTTTCAGGTCTCTATTGTCTCTTGTCTGTTTTCTCTTTCCAATACCAAATACACTATAAACACATTCTTTTACTTTATTTTAAGTTATAGTTTTATTTTTTTAATCGAGTAAATTCATATTTCTTTAGTTACAAAAAAATTCTTTTTCTTGCGCAGAGAAAACAAGAACCTTACAGGAACAGCTCGGTATGCGAGTGTCAACACTCATCTTGGAATTGGTGAGTTATATATGTAATGGTATTCAATTCATTTACTTTTTTTTTTATTGCGTTGACTACCAATAATTATAATGCATTTTTTAATTACTTTAATTTGTTGGCAGAACAAAGCAGAAGGGATGACCTGGAATCTCTTGGTTACGTTCTCATGTACTTCTTAAGAGGAAGGTTGAATACTTGATATACACTAATGTATTTTCCTATCTATATTTGGATATATTTACAATATTATTCTTACAATCTCCTTGCATCGTACTTTTTATTTTCAGTCTTCCTTGGCAGGGACTGAAAGCGGGTACCAAAAAACAAAAATATGATAGAATCAGTGAGAAGAAGATGACAACTTCCATCGAGGTATACTGACTAGCTAGATTGACGAGGCTTTCTGAGACACTTTGATATTTTCTCTGGATCTTGAGTTTGATGCTTTGAATATTTTTGGATGTTGACTGGACTAGCCATTATTGGTCTTGTCGTTTTTGTTTCATTTCATAAATTTTTGCGCTTGTATGACAGGTGCTTTGCAAATCATATCCTTCAGAGTTCGGATCATACTTCCACTACTGCCGATCTTTGCGGTTTGAAGACAAGCCTGACTACTCCTATTTAAAGAGGCTTTTTCGAGATCTATTTATTCGAGAAGGTCCACAATCCAATACATTCTAACTTGTACATTAGCATTCTGTATATTTTGTTTGGCATCCTATTGTGTTAAATAATCACAAATTAATCTGGGCATTGTTTACGCAGGCTATCAATTTGACTATATTTTTGACTGGACTATATTGAAGTATCCGCAGATTAGTGGAAGCTCTAGAGGGAGGGTTAGTGCTTTTATACCTTGTTTGTTTTCGTTTTGCTTTCTAGTAGAGGTCACTCGCTAACTGTATTTGTTCTAATAACAGCATGACAGTGGCAAGGCGGCTATGAATGCAGGGCCATCTGTACAGAGGCCAGAAAAGACCTCAGGTATACTCTCTTTTGGCCATATAAGATGATAAATTTGTCATCCTTTAATTCCCAACGTCTAAAGCTAGGAACAGCACCTGTAGACTGACTGACAAGGTAGGAAGCAGGAGACTGATGCTTGGAACTAGGCTCTCGAGATTGGAAACTCATAGAGGCCATCACTACCAACAATTCCTTGTAGAAGAACTTGACTAGTAACCTGGGATTTGATGACAGAGTAATCAGAAGGAAATTCAGAAAACATAGTTATCCCTTGCAAAACAAGTAACGCTAATCAATTTCTTTGTTATAGAGGGAACATGGAGTAAATTATGTAACCTGAGACTTCTGTTAGGTTCTAAAGGAGATAAAAAGGAGGTGGAACCAAAGGAACGAATAGTCAGACCTTGACCATTCTCTATAAAGATCTGGTCAGGACCTTCATAGGGAACGGGGAACCAGGTTGAGTTGGTATTAGGAAAGGCATTGGTACTTTGGTAGTGGGCATTAGGTTGCACAGGGACGAGAGGTCTATAAGTAAGCAAAGTTTGGGGACAATTCCAGTGAGTTGAAAAGTCATGAGATAGAGAACGTGCTTGAGAAAAAATAACCTTGATATCCTTTTGAAAGACCTGGAGGATTGCCATGATAATCAGCAGTTATAGGCGCCTGAAATTGCTGATTAAAACGATGAGAGCAGAATGAAGCAGTGTGGCCAAATTTAAAGCAAACTTGACACTGGATATTGCTAAAACGTCCTCTGCATGTCCTTTACCTCCTATTCCATGCGAGCAGCCTCCACGAAATGAGGATTCAGAGGAGGAACCAGATCCATCTGAGTTTCCAGTAGTTAGATGAGCATGAGAAGGATGTTTGCCTTTGGAAGGAGCATCAGATTTTGGTTTGGACTGTGTGAGGTTAATAGAAGCCACATCAAGTTGGATCTTCTTGTTTACTTGGAAAGTCGCATCTCATGAGCAATACTTCTTCAAATTTGCTCTCTAACAGAAATAAAGTCCGTAATCCTATGGCAGTCCTTCAAGTATCACATCAATATGTTGTTGAGGGGAAATAGGATCACCATCAGAAGCAAGAGAATCAACAAGTATTTTAATGTGCGAGAGATGATCTTCAACGCTAGAATCGCCTAAAGTCGTTGCACGCATCTCTGAGCGTAATTGACGTCATGAGCACAAGTCAAATTCTGGAAATGATCATGAATACGCGTCCAGAGGTGTGACGCGTAAGCACATCCAAGAATTGAGTCATAACAGATCTTGAGATAGTAGACTGAAGCCAGAAAAGCAGCCATTGATTTTGCTGCGTCTAGGCGCGGAAATTTGGGTACTCTATTGCAGAACCAGTGGTTGCATCGGGAATGTACCGATCTGGAATTTAACAATAAAATTAAGAAGTTTTGAAGATTGTGCTCATTCACAACTAATTCAATTTGTTGGTGCCAAACAAGGAAATTTTTCTCATCAAGCTTTTCGGAAATCTTCAACTTAAAAGTAACGAGATCCTGTTTTGAAGACGATTGTGACGGAGGTGGTTCTGTAGTGATCTGAGATGAGAACCAGGTTCTATGATACCATTCTAGAAATGGTGAATGAGATACAGAAATGCATTCTAGAATGTTTTATGAATTCTGTTTTCATTGATTAAAATTTAAAACAGGAAGATAACAAGAGGTTATATAGGATTATTATCCTACACTAACCAAGGGCTTATCATACACCCTTTGTAACTAACTCTAACAAATAGTAACAGAGATATCAGCCTGGCACAGCTTTGAATAACACAAAAAAGGCTAGTTACAAATAACTCTTTCAGAGTCTAAAACCACCCAACTATAATATCATTTCATTGCTATTAGTATTATCAACAGTTGTCAAATACTGTACGTAGCTCAATTTTTTTTGTCAATAATTACTTATGCAATTGCTTCTTTCAGTCGGGAAAGAGCTTCGAGAGAGATTCACTGGGGCTGTTGAAGCATTCTCGCGGAGGAACCCAACAAGTTCTAGTCCACGCCGTGATCATTCTAAACATAGAGGTTTTGAGGATGTAGCAGCCATACCCAAGGATGCGGTAAAAAAAATTGTTTTTTAACAAGATTTTGTAAATCATTACTGAGATTCTCCATTGGGATTATTTATCCTAATACCTTACCTTGTCAATTCAGCATCATGAACAAGACAAGGGACGCAATTCCGGACGATATGGAAGCAGTTCAAGAAGACCTATAATCTCATCAACATCCAAGCCAAGTTCATCAGGTGATCATACTGACAGTCGTACTGGCCGGCTGACCTCTAGTAGCCGTCCATCAACCGCACATAGAGTTCAACCTATGTACGAAACCAAACAACCAACCTACACACGACCAGGATCTTCTAGAGGCAACCGCGATGATCCTCTGCGGAGTTTTGAACTCCTCTCAATCAGGAAGTAAACGAATTCAGTATCCTTTTGTTGGAAAACATCTTCGAAATTCTAAGGCACCTGTTGCTGTTATTGATTCGGGAAAGATATCAAATATGATGGAGTCATGTTCGTGTATATTATTGAATTAACATGAGGTCATATAATCAACTTCATTCCTGATATCATTTTCTGGACCAATGTGGACTTAATTTCTTCCTAAAACATGCTCTAGAGAACGTTGTTCTGTTTTTGTTATTTAAACTTGAGAGTTGTAGTTTATGATGCAAGTGTTACTGTTGTTTTTTGTTTGAGTGGAATTTAATGACTAGCTAGAAATTGATCTTGGACTAGATAAGCAGCTTGAGATCTTTCATTGTTCTTTTTTCTTCTTCTGTCATGCTCCAAGGCTGATATTGGTAGACTCAACCGAGTAACAAGGGATATCGAGGCAGATTTTAAAATATAAAGTTTTTGTAGGCTAGAAGAATTAAAAAATTGGACTGGATTTGTTTGAACTGTTGGTTTCTTAATGGTGAAATTAATCATCAGTAGGGTTGTTAAAATACACTCGTTGATTCTACAATCCAGAATGTTTGAAGATTGAAAAATATAACAAAAAAAAGAGAAAAAAGGTTTGATTCATATATAAAATGAGCAGGAATTATTAAATTTGAACCAATCTCGTTCAACTGTTCTAATCTTATCAAGTAAATTCAATATTTTTAGAGGATTTAGTTATCTATATTTTAAGCTAAAATCCATCAATTATAAATTAATATAAAAAAGAGTAATGCTATTCATATACCAAATTGTTACACCAATACTTACACCTAACAGTACTTCACAATAGTCATTAAATTTGGTTAATGGAGTGTAAAAACTTGGTTAATGCAATAATGAAGTTGGTTAATGCAACATTCAGATATTAAAAATAATTTTTAGCAGTCATCAAACTTGGTTAATGCAGTGTAAAAACTTGGTTAATGCAATAATAAAGTTGGTTAATGCAACATCCAGGTATTAAAAATAATTTTTAACAGTCATCAAACTTGGTTAATGTAGTGTAAAAACTTGGTTAATACAGTAATGAAGTTGGTTAATACACGTTCAGATATTAAAAATAAACATCCGTACATGAATAGTATTTGTCTGTACATGAACAGTGTCGTCCGTATATGAATAGTGCCGTCCGTACATACGGTGTAGGTGTAAGGTTTGGTGTAAGAATAACATTTCTGTATAAAAAATTGATGCTAGCTGTATTTTTTGTTTATTCCTTTTGGCAATTTTTATTTATTTTTTAAATAATTCTTTTGCATTAAATTAAAACTTTACTATGCTTTGATTTTTTTTATAAATTTAATTACATTTTTAATTCTTATTTTTATACGGTTACAAAAAAGACCTTCTTCTATTTTAAAATCATCCATGCTTGATCACTTCATATTTTTAGACTTTGATGTAACATGCTTTAAATGCAATATTTGATATGGTATGATGATACAAAATGATCTACCGAAGAAATTGCAAAATAAAAAAAAAAACTCTGTAAACTTCCATTTTTACCAAAAAGTTATTTATTTTTGTAATTTTATTAATAATATATAAATAATTAATCTATTTAAATGACTATGCAACATCAAATTTACATTTGCATCCAACAATTTTTCTCCACAAAGGGAGTCTTGCACATTCTACTACATCATGATTCAATTTAACATATAATTCCGCTCTCGCCGCTCCACCAAACCAAACTATAGCTGTGATATCATTTATTAGAGATTAATTCAATAACAAATGACCATATAATTATATCATCTACAACATGCTAGTTTATGAAAGACGAAACCTTAGAAATGCATATATCCACAGTGATAAGTTTTTCAGTACTAATTTAAAATGTAATATGAATAGATTATTGACATTCATTGTCTTCTAAATATTCTTCAATAAGTACTCCTATTACTTTTTTGAATTCTCTTTGAATGTTTGAATGAGAGAAGAGATTATATATTTGCTTATCATATATTAAAAGACCATAACTTATATAGGACAATAACTAATTAAGATTCTCTTTATTTAGAAATGAAGCATCTTATATCTACTTATTTTTAAACTGATATTTTATTTGATCACTTAATTAATTAATATTTTTAATTGAATAAATAGTTAATATAAATACATATTCACATAATAATAATTGAAATATACTAAATAAATAATATTTAAATATAAATATTTTAACATTAATATATATTTTTCAACTAATGGCTTCATTATAAATTTTGACCAAAGTGTTTGAATTTGCAGTAAAAAATTCAAAATAAGCCTTAAAGGTATGTTCATATTGCATAAACTTGTCATTGTTGAAAAATTATTTTCAATTTCTTTAAATTAAAATTGATTCTGTTTGTATGAGTTAAAATTTCATTTTGATCTAGACTTCAAAAAGAAATTCATTTTGAATTTTTTTTCACATTTTTAATAAAAAAAAAATCTAAGATTGCATTGATTTAAATTTACTTAAAAAGTAATATTTATGGTATATCTATATTATAGGGTGTACATGATTGGTTATTTTCAAAAACCAAACTATAATCATTTTAAAACCATTTTTGAATTTATAACCATAACCATATTTTAATCAAAACTGGTTATAAATTTGGTCATGATTATATAACCAGTTTTTTGAAAAAATCCAATTTTGAAAATTTTTTTTTCAGGATTTTTTTTTTCAAAAAAAAAAAGTATTCTGACAATTAAAATATTTGAATTTGAATAATAACCGGATTATAACCGAATCCAAAATAATTTAACCGGTTAATAACCATTTAATTATATTCGAATTATATAAATGAATAACCAAACCATTAATAACTAAACCGGTTAATAACCATTCAATTATATCCGGATATTTAAAAGTGATTTATATTTAGTTATGAATTTGAACATCACAACCGAATATTTTGCATACCCATACTAAATTAATTAATTAAACTTTACATAGGATCAAATCTAAGCTACGAGCGTCCCATGCTTTCACTTAGTCTTAATGTCAAAAGTGGTTATCCAGATTTTGCTTATAATTTATTTATGGATTAGTTTTGTAAAAGCAATTCCCGGGTCCTGATAATACAAGGTTTACATGAACAATGAACTATTCGTCAGAGTACAAAAAACACTAGAAAGTCCGGTTTCAAGTTGGTAGGAGAAAAATAAATGGAAAGAGAAGTTTAGAAAAAAAAAAAAAATAGTGATTTATCTTAGCATGTGTAATGTTCAATCTATTATTGTTCTCCCCCTGCATAATTTCAGTCCTACCAAACATCATCAAGGCAATGGCATAACAAATTGACTCGTCCCTCTCTCATTTACATAGCAATTTCAAGTCGTATATAGCTTATAGTATATACACATATAACTTATGGAAAGAATTTTAGTTTGAATCTTCGAGATCGTGAACAATATAATCACAGTCAAAATTACGGGTTTCTTAGAGCTGCCAAACGTTTCTCAAGGTCATCAATGCCCGAGCTGCAACAACATCATATTTCAAAGATTATCAATACTTGCAAACAAAGCAAACCACTTGAGAAATCTTAACTTGTTTATTTATGAACACACATAATCAGCCAAATTCATGCGTTGAAAGTGTTCCACAGAATATACCTGCCGACATTTTCAGTATTCTTTGTTGCGACTCTCCCTTTAGGGGCAGCTGATAACTGCAAAAGAGTTCAAATACAACAAAAATTAGCTTGACCAAAAGCACTGCCAAATAGGAGTGTGCAAAAATGCCAAATGATACAAGTGCAGAGATTAATAGCAGCTCATTCTTACCTGCGAGGCAACATCCACACCGATTTCATCAAGAACCTGCCAAGAAAAGGGTAAGTGAAATTACTACAAATATTCTTTTTTTTTTTTTTTTGTAATTTCAAAAGCTAATGTTACCCTCAAATGATAAGGTCTGGAATCTCTGCCCTCAAAAGCTAATGTTACTCTTTATGAATCGGAAATCATTCATTAAACCTTGTAAGCTAAGTCCAAAAAGCCATAAGTTATCACGACATTCTGAATTTCAAAAGTAGTTTCAGGTCTTCATAAGGAACCCTTAAATATCTTCTGTGCATTGCTACATTCCATCAAACTCACACAAATAGGAGTGTGCAAAAATGCCAAATGATACAAGGAGGGAAACCTAAGGTTTTAACTGATTACTCCCTATATTGTCTCCAACAGATTGTGGATAGCCCAATGGCACGGCCCACGTAACGATTCTTAGGCCATGTTTGAATAAAGAACTTAATCAAGCGTTCATAGCATAAACATTTATCATATTATTGCTTATGTATAAGCTATTTCTATAACAAAAGTTATAATAAAGTAAAACGATATTCAAATAAGTTATAAGTTACTTTCTTAAGTTATCCTGAAGAGCTTATGGACATATCATGAGCTGCTTTCATAAACTCTTCCAAAGAGTCTCACACGTTATTATGTCAACATATAAACTCAAATAAGTCAATCCAAACACACTCTAAATAACTTCACCTAGTAGGATAAGGTTTTGTAGCAGTTGTTTTAATTCTTGATTTTCCCACTGGTGTTATAACTGAAGTTAGGATAATTAATAGGTAGGATATGACCTATGGTTCCAAGCACGGCTAATTCTCAAGGATTATGACACAAGATATAGATGTTAGTCCTTATTGTAATCTGCAAGTCCTTTTAATTATTTGAAAAATTAATCAAGGGAGCCCCGTAAATAGAGCAACATAAATTTTTCCAAAAAATATTGCAATAAAAGGTAATTGAAAGTGTACCTGATTTGTAAGCTCTTCAGTTTCCTCTTCAGCTTCATCATCATCCAAGGCATCATCTATGACATCTGACATCATTTCAGTCTGCATAGAAAATCATATACCATTGAAGTCCAAATATGTTCAAATGAAACAATGTTTTCTTGTTTTTTTCCAACTTGAAGAATTTGTAAAACAAAAGCAACATCTTACAGTCATATCCATCTGTGCCGATTGTTTATGGAATTCCCGCATAACTTTGGCTTGTTTTGCTGGGTCCATTTGCTGCAATGAATCCGCCAATTTAGCAAAAGGTAAAAACAATAAAAAAATGGTGAAGAATTTATTTGCGCTGAAGTTTAAGAACTGCTATTATCAAGGCCAGTTTCCTGATAGTATTTTCCTTTTAATTTCTCCTTACTATTAGATACTTCCACACCATACACGTTTTCTTCTTTCTAAATTCTAATTTCTCCTTACTATTAGATACTTCCACACCATACACGTTTTCTTCTTTCTAAATTCCCTTTTTGCGTGCGTGTGTGCATGTGACACGACCGAAGAAAGAGGGAAGGAATATCTTCCACAATATTTAGCCAATGAGCAACTTGACAATCTCCATAGCAACCCTTAAATATCTTCTGTGCATTGCTACATTCCATCAAACTCACACAAACTTGCACACATTTCCATTAATAAAAATCAAATGCCATACACTGAAATAGCAATACCTCAAAATTCTTCAAATCTCTGCCCCCTCCCCCACCAAAAAAAAAGGAATTTTCTTTTCATTTGTAATTAATTAAATTTAAAACCGAACAAAACATTGCTATCATATACCCCAATCAAATTTTGGAACAATATATTATGAACGAACATGAAGGCGAGCGCCTTGGTACAATGATAATGTTGCTTGCCTTGCAGCCTAAATTCACATGTTTAAATCCTAGAAACAACTTCCTTGTTTGTAGAGGTAAGGCTGCGTAAATTTACCCTCTGATCTAGACTAGACTCCATTTTATGGAAACTTTGTGTAATTGGCCCACCCTTTATATAATGAAAAACGGAGATAAAATATAAATAGAATTTTAGACCAAACACCATACCTTATTCATAGCTGCCATTGCCTTAGTAGCACCTTGAATGCCAACAGCAACAGAAGAATTGGCATGCATTGCCTTCACAAAAATAACAAGCAACCATAGCTAAGACAAGGATCATAAAACAAGCCCAATCTCAAGCACAAAAATAACACACAATTCAACAATCAACCTGCGTGTGAGTTGCTATGCCTCTCATCTGAGCTCGACTACCCTGAAGATTACCAATCTGTTGCCTAAGCCTTATCAGCTGTCGAGCTAGAGTTTTAGTCGCCGCCTGAGAATAAAACATGTAATTTCAAATCTGCAAATAGTAGACCGAGGTGACAGCTTCTCAAGTCTACAAAACTCAGCAGAAAAAAAATAAACCTATGATCTCTGCAGCACTAACACCTCTGAAAAAAGGTGTCAGAAACCGACACCCACCAACACTTGTGATTACGTTTAATTTATTCATTTTTTCAAATTACTACCGGTATCAAACAGTCAGTGTCGGTACCATGTTTCTGATGTCCGTGTTTCACAGCTGATGATTATGATGAAATACATATATCATACCTCGTTTCCAGTCTTAGCAGTTCTCTTAATCTCAGCAACTAATTTCTTTTCCTAACAAAATTAACATCAAATGCTTATATAAATAAATCGATTAAATCAAAAGGATAATCACGAATTAAGTATTAAGCAACTGTTCGACATACTTCCGATTGTAATGATGCAATTTCCCTTTCTAAACCTATATTATCACATGAAAAACAAAGAAACCTAAATTATCAATTAATCAAAAACTGTTTAAGTTACAAAATCACGAGATGATCGAATAATTAATCTGATTATGATTATGATTACCTCTAGTGGCGTTTGTCATTTCACGTTTACTCGCCCGAAGAGCCTCTGAAGGAAAAATCGAAAATCGAAAATCAAAATCGAAAAGCATAATTGAAAGCGTAATTGAAAATTAACGATGGAAGAAGAGAAGAAGAACCTTTGGCGGTGGGTTTCTTGGCGAAAATGTTCATCGCTATGCTTCAATCGTCAACGAACGAAGGTTCTTTCACTTTTTTTTTCTTTTTCTCTTTCTGTATTCCTTTTTAATAACGCTTTGATGGAAACCGCGTTGTTGCGTTTCAAAGACTTGTAAAAATCAAAGGAAAATTTCTAAAATCTTTAATCAGTTAGATAAGAAAAAACAAAAGGATCTAATGAAAGGTGGATTTGTAGCGGGATCAGTTCAGATTCTTTAAGCAAATTATTTGATTTTTGATAGTGATGAATGAATAGAGCGAATTCAGTTGGGTTGAGAGGTATTGCTAGAGTAGTTAGTCTACACGTGGAGGTAGGGGTGGCAAGCGGCTGTCTGCCCCGCCCCGTCCGGAAAAAAAAAAGAAAGCGGGTCAGTCCCTCGAGTTGAAATAAGCTAAGTGGCGTGTTGGCGGGCGGCCGACTTATTTTCTTATTTTTTAATAGATTAATAGATTTATGTTATATTTTAATTAAATTTTTTTACGAAATTTTTTTATAAATCATAATTTTAACAATTTTACTTAAAATAATATTGCATATATTCACAAATAAATGTATAAAATAAAACCATCAAGAATTAAAATGACTAGAATTAATAAAAAAAAAAGCGGGTTTTGACGGAATGACAAACTTTGACGGACAACAGAATTTGACGGATGGCAAATTTTGGCGAACGGCGGATCCAAAAGCCTAACCCAATCCTCCATATTTTGGCAGGTGTCCAAGTCAGCCCGACGGACGATGAATCTTTTTGCCACCCTACGTGGAGTATACATAATCTATTTATAAGTTAGAAGTTAAATAGAGTTAATTATAGGGTGTATTTAAAATCTCTAAAATTTTAACTATTACATAAATAATTAATAGTCTATGATGGGGGAGTTTTGATTTGGGGTTTTTGACAAGAGTTACATGATTTGGATTTGATCGAGTGAAAACTTTGAAGAATGGGAGGTTTTTGCAAAGGAGTAGCGTGAGACAGTGAATCAATTGGTAATCTTGGGTGACAACAAATTGCAACTTGGATTTGATCTAGTGAAAACTTTGAAGAACGCTGGTTTTTTGCAAAGGAGTAGTGCGAGACAGTGAATCAACTGGTGTTGTTGAATGACTTGATCAAACTCATATCAAGGGAAGAGAACTGCAATGATCAATATCAAACATAGAGCTTGTAGGGTTCGATTGCTACATTTATCTTGTAAACAATTTTTGAATAGTAAGATTGATACCAGAATTCCAAATTGGAATTAGGGACAAGCGTATCCGAAGCGAGGAAGATCTGTTAACTGCCTAAAAAACTCCTCGTGTCCCATCCATCTCTCTCTATTATATATATATATATATATATATATATATATATATATCATTTTAATTTTTATTAGTAAATTGTTAAACACGTTGATTGAGTGATCGATTCGTAGTGATTTTCCCTTGATTGTTAAAAGCTACACTGATTTGTTGATTGTATTACAATCAAATAGATTGTAAGAGGTTTTTGATATCAACAAACTTAAAAGGAAAATCTAAAAAATCGACCACACGCCAAGTGTTCGATAATTTGTCACTTTGAGTTTTTCAATTGATTTAATTGGAAATAAGTTGTTCTAGTGATATCATTAAAACATTTGATTGGGAATTTGATTTGTTAATAGCATATCATCGTCATACATTACTTGAGGTTGTGTGCATATCCGAGTTTTCAATAATCATTTCGGTTTAAACGACTTTTCAATCTAAACACGAAACTTCCGCTCACCATAGATTTTATCGTTTCAAAACTTTTAAAAAAATTGAAAAGTTAAATTTGGGTATCTATTCTCCCCCTCTAGATAAGTTGGTGTCGTCTAACAAGTGGCATAATGAGCTATAGTTTATTTCGTGCTTCAAACGCTTAATATATAATGGCTACCGAACCTAAAAGGGCGTACAATAGAGCACCTATTTTCACAAGTGAAAAATATGGTTATTAGAAAGCTTATATGCACATTCATATAAATTTATATGTTAAGGGTGTGTGGGACGTCATTATGGACGATCCAACTCAAATTACCATGACCGATGATAATGATGTTACCATACCTAAATTGGAAGCACAATGGGATGACAATGATCATAAAAACTGGTCTTACAATTAGAAAGCACACAATATTCTCATATCCATTCTCGGTGTTGAAATCGCTAAAGCTACGTGGGTCGTATTACAAGTTATCCATGAGGGAGCTAATGAATTCAAACATGCTAGAATTAACATGTTAAATCAAGAGCTTAAACTATTTCGCATGAAGCATGGTGAAACCATTGCCGAAATGCAAAGGATGTTCACTTATCTCATTAATCATTTAAATGTACTTGGGAAATTGGCTTCTAATGAAATTGCTACTAACAAAGTTTTGAGGTGTCTTACTAGGGATTGGAAACCAAAGGTCACGATGATCAAGGAAGCTAATAGTCACTACACTTGACCTTACTACATTGTTTGGAAAGCTTGAAAAACATGAGCAAAAACTCACTTGCTTAGAGAAACATGAGAAGAAACTTAAGAAAGAGAAAAACAAGTATAAGAAGGTAGAAAAGAAGTCCATTGCTCTAAAGGCTTATAATTCAAGGTCCTCAATAAATGAGCAAATTGATTATGAAACTAGTGACAATTAGAATTTGGATGAAGAAGAAATGATATTTTTTTTTGAAAAGATACAATAAGTATATTATAGGGAATGGTGTAAAGAACTCCGACAAAAACTCACAAAATTTAGAAGAAAATCTACATCTTCAAAGGAAGATGACAACAAGAAGGGTCGATCTCTCGAGGATTGTAATTAAACAATTTGATATACTAATCTGATAAAATAATACACGAGCTAAAGTAATGATCAGTAGCATGTATCATGTAGCAAAGTTACAGAATATCATACATTAATTAAAATGGTTTGAAAATAGAGTATAGTAATATGTTAAACAGTGATCTATTTCACAGGTTCATCTAATATCTTTTAATAAAGCGTGGTTTCGTATTAGGTAAAGCCATAAATAAATCTTATGATGTTTATCAACAACATGAGGATATGAAATAAATAACTAAAAAAAATCACGTTTTAGCCTCAAGTAACACCATTATACTTCAAGTATAACATGCTATGTTCATTTGTTGGATAATGTATATGTCTACTAACTACCTTACTCTATTAGTTCTTGAAATTTATTTATTAAACACTACTGCAAGTTAACAAAATATTGTCTAACTCTAAGGTGATCAAACTCATAATTAAACATTAAAAATAAAACACAAGAACTAAAGTTAACACAAAATTACATTCGTTCATATTGAAAAGATTACTATTCCATGAAACTTCACATCATCCAACAAATAAGATTTACTCATGTTGAGCCAATCAAATACATAATACTGAGAACTTAGGTTACTCATTAATAAATAATGATTAATGAAAATGATAAACCAAAAGAAAAAAATGATAATCCCTTGAAATCTTTCAACTGCAAGTGATCCTTAATGTTGCGTCTCTCATTGTCAAATTGCTCAGAAACGAATGTGTGGGAGAAAATGGTTATGGATACTCTAGTCCGTGCATCTCATTCCTCTTCATATTTTTCTAGACTCCAAGACACTATTACAATAAGTACTTTTCTATTTTAATATTCATTTTTGGTCCATGGATCCATTTGAATTATCCATAAACCTTGGTCCAAGAATAAATCATATTCCCTTTATTTGGAGGTAGTATAAGTACGGGATGTGTTGATGTGCATGAGGTATATCCTTATGCACGATGCATAAATACTCAAATATTATTTATATTACTCAAAGTATTATATTTATTACTCAAAATAATATACAGATTACTCAATAGTATAAATATTACTTAGAACAATGAATATATTACTCAAAATAGTTAAAATTCGATATTACTCAGAATAGTGTACTCATTACTCACAATTAATAATTATTCATAATTAATAGATGTGTATAAATAATGCATATATTATTCATGGATTATGATATTATTACTCGTTTCTAACTAAAATGTTACTCGGAACAATTTAAATATTACTCGTACGAGACTTATGCACCGTGCATAAGAATATACCTTATGCACATCAATCTGACCCGTACAAGTACTATGATAGTACATTGCACATGAGTGAAAACTCTAATTCCTTTGGCAACTTTTCATCCTTCTGTTATTTTGACAAATCTCTACTTTATCAAATTCTAGAATATTCCCAAATTTCATGAGTGTTTTTCATCCAATAGTTACTTTGTCATCATGTGAGGCAAAGTATGTTACAACCTCATTTACAAATTGATAATTACCATGGATTGAGATGCTAGTTACAGAATTTAAGACCATTGTAATTGCTAGAATGAAGCTTCTTGCTGATAACTCGTCAACAATTGATTTAGAAAAGATTGCAATATGTTATAGAATAAGCAGACACTTAAAAGGAGATTCCATTTTCTAAGAGATGAGGTGAACAAGGAAATAATAGAAGTTGATTTTATGCAAAATTGAACTGTAAATAGCGGGCCTCTTAACTAAACTATTGATTAAGGCAATACTTGATTATTTGAATAAGCTCATAGGAATTGAAAGGCTTGCAATCATGAATTAGGTTGTGTAAAATGATGCAATTCCTGATTAGACGATGATATTGCTGAACAAGTTATTTATTTTTAGTAGTTTGTTAAAGAAGTTAGCTGAGTAGTTATGTTAGTTTCATAACTTGTTCGATAAGTTATAATGGTAGCTAGAGTGTGAAAGTAATTTATATATATATAAAAAATGTTTCATTCATCAATAACATAATTTAAGAATCATTTTTCCACACAAATCAAGTAGAATAACCTTTTGTTTCATCTTTAACCCCCTTTTTTATATGATAAGAACCCTTATTACTCCAACAATAACAAACACCTGCTAATAATTATTGAGTAATAATTTAATTCTTTATACCTAATTTATATAAAATTGGGAAATAATAAATTATTATTTATTAAATTCTACTAAAGTTAATCTAACATTTGTTTTTAGAGATTGTAAAGTAAAACTCATATCATAGAGTTGATAGACATATATTGCACTTTTAATATGCTAAATCTTATTTTGATGATAGTGATTCACCTAGTCATGCACATCAACTCTTTCTTATCATTCTTAATTTATCATCCTACTTTTATACCATGTTTAATAACATGAAAAATAATTTTTATCCTCTAAAGGATCAGAAATTACACATGTGCAACCATGGCAAAAAATCTAACAATAAAGAAGAAAAGGTCTCCAAGTAAAAATATATGCAGTTATTTTATTGATTCTTGAGACTGTAGTATAATACATTAATAACATTTACAAACTGTTCTATAAATATATTTGTACATTACTAGTAATATTTTAACTAGGAAGAACACTAAGATATCTTACATTTTTTTTGGAATAAGTAAGCATTCCAATTAGTAGTACAAAAATTTATCTAATTTGGACAATTTCTCAACATATCTTCATTAGATTCTCTCTCAAGTTGTCCATCTTCTTCATTGAGTCTATGCTTGGTTTTAGGTTTGGAATTAGGTCTAGAAGGGCGTCCTTCACTCAAATTAGAGTTTCTAGGTTTTAAATTAGACCTCAAATGTGATCCTTCTTTAGACTTATGTTCCTTAGATTTAGAACCTACTCTTGAATGCACGTCTTCATTGGAAATTTGGTCCTTAGAGTTGGAACATGATATTGGATGCATGTCTTCATTAGAATTGTGCTCCTTAAGTTGAGATTTTAATCTAGATTTGGATGATCCACTAACACCTTGAGCATCTTTTATTTTCTTGTGATTAGTCCTTTTAGGATTGTCTGATTGGATCTTAGGTGGCAAATTATCATCAGTAGTTTCTTGGAGTTGGAGAGAATCTGTATCCATTGGTATAGGTTCTTCTCTTGTTGTGAGGTTGGATTCATTTAAAGTATCATTTGATGTTGAACGTTTTGAATTCCTTTTTTGTTGCCTTGGTCTGTCTGCTTTTTCTTTTGCATGTGACTCTCTTAAGTTTCTAGTTGAATTTGATTGATTCTTAGATGATTTAGGTAAAGGTAACTCATGTGCGTTCTCGTCAAGATGCATTGACCTTGAACCTCTTTTTATTTTTTCTACATAGGAATTAAAAAAAATCAACAAAAAAAAAAGGTGAAAATTCAAACCAAATAGTTATATGATTTGGATTCTTTGCAATCATGATGTACCACATTCACGAATTCAGAATATCGGTAGTCGTTCTACCAACATGAAAATGAATTCAGAATATTGGTAGTCGTTCTACCAACATGAAAAGATCTAATATAATACGATTCTTAATTTTTTATAATTAAAAATTTGAACTTAAATTGAAATTATTTGATCTTAATCGAAAAATCACTAATATCATAAATGCATGAATGTGGAGAATCCCTTGCATATCTAAATATATGAATATAACATTTACCTGGGGACACCCAATTGTCTGAATCATCATTTCCTCTATCTCCATTCATATTTAGAGGTGCTGATGATGAAAGTCCTGAAACAGAATTATACTCATTCATCTGAAAAGAAAAAAAAAAATTATCAATTTTTTTTTCTAATAATACAAAATTTTGAAGGACACACAAATGACTCACAATTATCTTTTAACAAAGAATAATTAAGTTGTTAATAATATTTAACAAGCTTTATTATGTTAAATTAACAATTGAAAGCATTGAGTGAATAGAAAGTTACCCAGCTGGGAGCATTTTCAGTAGGACCATCCCATCCAATATGTGCCACATGCTTTACATCTGTGGGACCACCAATCTCAATTTCTGGTTCTTTTTCGTTGCTATCTACAAAATGAGTATATTAATTAGTGGTATAACATTAAATATATGAGAATGGTAAAATGATTAAATTGTAATAATATGAGAGGAAGATTAAATTTACTTACCAAATATCTGAGTAATGAACTTCAACCCTTTAAGGAGACCTTTCATCTTATTGTCACGGGACATGTTACGAGAAATCTCATGTGTCGGAATTTTCTTTAACCAAATAATAAAAAATGTTATAGTGTCTAATTATACCTGAAATATATGAATTTAGCATTTAATTAAAGATAAAAAGGGGAATCTGCAAACAATCATAGAAAATAAATTTATGTGTTGATGAAAGCATTAAACATAATCTAACCTTTTGAAGTTCTATTTAAAAAGTCATCATTTAAGAATCCATCCATTGTTGAATTAAACAAATGTTCTAAAGAGAACCATCAGTGAAGAAGATAACATCTATATTTATTAAACTATTTTTTCTTCCGCATGAGGATGAACATGCAATGTCTTATGGATTTTATGTGATTAATTTGAAGAAGTTAAAGATTTGTTGAAAAAACTTAAGGCAATGTTGTGACAAAATGTTTTGTGAAAAGTGTCTAAGATAGTAGCAAATCAATTATGTTTAAAAACACACCTATTTTTAATTTTGTTATATTATATTGCAATGCTTAATTTGATTGTTGATTTTCCCTTTAATTGAAACTAGAAGCTGATCGAAATTTCAGGTGTGACAATGAGAATTGTTGAAAGAAAAATATAAAACATTATTAGAAGTGATAAATTTAGAAAGACATTAATAGATCATATCTTTAACTTAAAATTAAAGGATGATGAGTAATACAAATGGTTTGTCTACAATTAGATATGGTAACATTTTTCAGCATTATCAGTTCCATCTCTGCCTCCATGCACCACCCCACCCTACCCTCAAACTCTATCAAAAATAAAAATCGAACACTTTCCTCCGTTCTCAACTGGGAACGGATTTCTCCGTCCTGAAAACTGTAATTTTTCAACAACTAAAAAAACGTGTTTACGTGTTTTTTCAAATTTTTTCTTCATTTTATTTCTCCACAACTTCCACAACTAATCACTAAATAAAATAATAACATTCAAAATAAATCAATCATATACTTATATCTTAACAAATGAAAAATCTAAATATTTAATTTTCAAAATAATAAAGATTTCATTTTTTATATAGTTTGAATCACATTCATAAACACATTTTTCTCTAAGCCTTTTGGAAGTAAAAATATTAATTATCATCCTAGAATCCTCCAAATAAAAATCACATGTATTTTTTTAAAACATGAAGTTATTTTAAAACACCACAAATGTGTCAAAATACACACTTAAGCCTCTTAAAACAAAACATCCATCAAATAGTACAAAAATCAATACAACAAATATGCACTCAACAATTGTGATGATGATCTTCACGACATGAGTGAGAAACACCATTTGTAACACCCCGTATAATATATATCTAGAAAATATAATATACACATATTAATTGGTATTGATACAACATAAATGTCTAACTAACGGCATCATAATATATAGGATAAATAGCTTTTTTGCCCCCTGTCATATAAGCGAATTTTGAAAAATCCCCCTGTAAAAAAAAGTTGCATGGATTGTTCTAACTTTTCCAAAATATTTTAATTTTAACCTTAAGCAGTACACATCATCAAAAATGCTGATGTGTCTTCACCTTTTATTATTTTTTATTTACACCAAATGCCACATGTGTTTATTTTTTATGAATTGACCCAAATACCCTCTTTATTAGGATTAAGAGTTTTGTGAATTTGGCACATTTCAGGTTCTCATTTCAAACCCTAACTATTTGGTTTCTACACTGTACGTGATATTCATCATCTCCTTCAACTTCATAAGTGTTCTCTTGCAAGGATCAACACACGTTTCTTTAAAAAGGTACGATTTTTACGGTCATTTGCAGAAATGTCATCGAAGTAGCATTGTTAGATATTCCATTTGGGTTACCGTGTATTTGCAGAAATGAGGTATTTCGGTGTAATCGTTCATCATGGAGGAAACTTTGTGTATGAAAATCACACGTTTTACAGGGGAGGGAGTGAAACCATCGTTGAAGGTCAAGACTATGATAAGTGGAGTTTCTTTGAAGCCGTCGGTTTGGTCAAAGATTGGGGTTACGATGGCTTTAGGCTTTGGAGGAAGATTCCACAAGTGGACGAAGGGTTTACTCATATTATTGATGATGCACAAGCTGGAGACATTGCCAATCACTGCATTTCTTGTAAAGTGGATGGACACATTTGGGTAGAACATGGGGTTCAAGACGTGAGGACCAAGGTGTTAAACCCTGATGTTGATAGGTTTAATGACTGCAGTGAAGATGACAGTATTGATGATGATGACATAAGATTTAATGACAGTGAAGAAGAAAGAGCATGTGAGGTAAAAGATGAACACTTTGAGCGAGTGGAATTAGAAATACCTGTTAGTGGGAATATGGTTGAGGTAAATGATAAATCATTGAAGTTCAAGATGATGGCATCCAAGGATCTTAAGAAGATGTCACCCATAAAGAGGGGTTCCAAAATGAATGTTATGGTTCCAAAAAATGTGTTGGGATCTTCTTCAAGGAGGAATGCAAAGCAATTTGGAAATAGTGAGGTTGATTGTGATAGTGAAGAGCTGGATAGTTCAGACCCTGATGAAAGTGAGAAGGATGAGAGACCCCCCAAGCCAAAGTATAAGCAATTCAGAGGTGAGCTGTTAAACAAGGACTTCCAATTCAAATTAGGTATTGAATTCAAATCTCTGGCTGAATTTAAAGATGCAATTAGGGAGTGGTCAGTGTTAAATGGAAGAGAGATAACATTTGTCAAGAATGAGGGCTATAGGGTTAGGGGTAATGTGTAAGAAGGGTAATTGTGGTTTTTTAGTCTTGTGTAGTAAAGTGGTTGACAAAGAAACTTATCAAATAAAAACTTTGGTGGGGACACACACACGTGCAAGGGTATTAAATAATAGATCTGCTAATGCCAAATGGGTATCTAAACTAGTTGCTGAACCAGGAAATGACCCAGAATTAGATGCTCTACTTGATGAGATGATGAATGCATTTGAAGAACAATAATCACATGTTTACAGTCCAACACAGACTGAACCAGTGGCTGAAACACAATTTGAACCATAGCCTGCAACACAGACTGAATGAGAGCTTGTAACACATACTGAACCAGTGGCTGAAACACAATCTGTACTAGTACCTGCACTAAATCCTGCACCAAAGACTTCTAAGAAGAAGAATCCTACTCAGATTGTGAGAAGAAAGAGGTGCAGTGAGAGGTTGAAAGAGGTGAGAAATAAAAAAGAATTGGTGGCCAGGTTCAACCCCAGATGCTCCTTTGGTGTTTGATGATGAGCCTACTGTCAAGACTTCAAACAAGAAAAAACACAAGTGGGAGGATATTGCTAGGAGAATGACTCAATAATTAGGTCTCATGTTGTTTCAATTTGAAAATTAGGCACATAGTGTGCTTTGTTTACTATCTTTTGCTAAGCACATAATGTGCTATGTTTACTATGATTTTGAACATTCTGGTTGTAATGTTATTTTGATGCTGCTACTAATGTTCCATCTTTTGTAAGGCACATAATGTGTCATTCTGGTTGTAATGTTATTTTGAAACATGCTTTTTTGTAAGGCACATAATGTGCCAGCTCAACTTATAAAACTGCTACTACTATATACCAGTAGTATTTATATAACAAACATAACTCCAATGTAACCAACACTTAAATGTAACAAACACAACCAACTTCATTAAACAACACAACTTAAACGTGATACAAGCTCAAACGTGATACAACCATTTCAAGCTCAAAGTGTATTCATTACAAGCTCAATATGTTACATGTTACATGACCACACCACTATTACAACCTATTTGTTACATGAACCAAGTAGAAATGAAAAGCATGTACAAACAACTATAACTATAAAAAATTCATCTTCTTCCTTAAGCCATCAACATTTTTCTTCATTTCTTCCATGTTGTTGGTAAAATCTTTCTCGATTTTGCTCATCCGATCTACACCTTCTCCATGATAGTATGTTGGCTCTATTTCACCAAAAAACTCATCATACAAGGGAATAAGTTGCAACCATCCTCTTTTCCCCAGAACATACACTTCCAATACTTTCTTCTAGGATTTGCCAACGATTTTGAGACAAACATTTTCATGTTCCTGTTATGGCCGCATTTAGGAATTCTGGGGTTTGAAGAAATGCTTGAGTTGGAACAAACTGGGTTAGTCATGTTTCATGAGTTGGTGCAAGAGCAACGAACAACAGAGAGAAACGAAGAAATGAAGGCGAAGAAATGAAGGTGCAAGAGTAATGAACACCAGGGAGAAACGAAGAGAAGAAGACGAAGATGGCTAGGGCATGATAGAGGACACAAAATTCTTATCCCTAATAAAGGGGGTATTTTGGTCTGTTCATAAAAAATAAACACATGTGTCATTTGGTTTAAATAAAAGCTGATGACACATCAGCATTTTTGATGATGTGTCCTGCTTAAGGTTAAAATTAAAATATTTTGAAAAAGTTAGGGCAATCCATGCAACTTTTTTTACCCGGGGGGGGGGGGGGGTTCAAACCTCGCCCATATGGCAAGGGCAAAAAAAGCTATTAACCCTTATATATATGCGTGTGTGTGTGTGTAAAACAATAATACAACTATGACACATGATATACAAGAGTCCCTAATCAAAATCTAAGATCTATGTACAATATTCATCTTTGCACATAATCCACAGTGGATGATCACGATAACAAAAGTCTTCGAAACATCACCATACAAACTTTAACCAGCAAAGAATTGCCTGAAAAACAACAATAATAGTGGGGTGAGTGTTGGTGTAAGTCCTAGAGGCCAATACTTTTGGTACTTGTATCGAATAATTTATTAATAATAAAAGGCATTTCTTTATTATGTTTGTTTTTCCAAAATAATAAAGTCCCTAGAATAGTTAGTCTGTTTAATGAAATGTTAAGTGTGACTTAATCATGAGATCCCATTAAACATAAAGACACTATTCTTAAAGTATCTATAGTCGAGCTTTATTTTGAAGCGAGATAACATTAAAGCATCAAGACTATTATGAAGATAGACTAATGATCACATCTCATGGATCATGGATAAGGAATTATCAAGTCTTGACATAGGTATAAATATTAGGAGTAATATTTATACTGGATTGACCCGCTATGAGAATACTACATAGAATGTTATGCAAAGTGTCATAAGTTATTCTCATGGTGATAAGTGGTGTATACCACCCTTTGACCTAAAACCACTATGGACCTTAGATGTAGAGTCAAATGCCTGATTGTTGATCAAACATCGTTCGTAACTAGATGTCCATAAAGACAGTTGATGGGTACTTCACAAAGCATGCTGAGGGATATGAGTGACCTAGATGGAATTTTCCCATCCCGCATAATAGGATAAATGTCTAAGGGCCCAATATTGAACTGGACAAGGGTGACATGATCTATGCCTTGTGTTCAATATAGACATAAGGGCAAAAGGGTAATTGTACACACAAACATTATCACAGAAAGGTTTTTGTCAAATCACATGACATTTTCGTGACTTGGGTAGCAGTGATGTGTTGCTAGATACCGCTCACTGTTTATTATGTTAAATGTGTGACTTAATATAATTGCCAACATCGCGAAAACCTATGGGGTCACACACATAAAGACAGGTAGATAAGAGACAGAGAAAATAAGGAACACCGTAAGGTACATTGCACTTAAGTGAATTCAAAATGTGGTAAAGTACCATCAGCGTTAACTGTGTCAGCACGTGCATTTATTACTTCACAATTTGCCAAGGGCTAACCCCCTCGCAAAACTCACCTTAAATTCTTCAATTACTCTTCACCTTCCCCATTCTATAACTCTCTCCATTTTTCTTCTTCCATCCTATTATCTACCTCTTTTCTTCTTCTCCACTTCTTCACCAAGTCCACTTCTTCTCAAATTATTTTCTTCAATTTTCATGGTAAAAATAATTATTTTCTTTTTCTTTATGATTTACAGTTTATTTAAAAGTGCAATTTTAATTGCTTTTTAATTATTTTTTGTTTAATATAGCTACAAAAGAGTTAGCTTTTTCAAGGAAATCCAAAATAAACTTGGAGTTGTTGATTTGTTTTCTTATGATACATTTTTCTCTCTCTATTTTTATGTATATTAGTGTTGTTGTTGTTTGATATGTTGAATCTGTGTTGCTTATAGAAATATAATGTATATTTATAATTTTTGAAAATAAATATTATGTGTATAATCTAGTATTTTGTAATTTTTTACTGTATTTTGTGTATGCAAAAAATATTATGTATGTTGTTATATAGTGGTATTTTGTATATATATATATATATATATATATATATATATATATATATATATATATATATATATATATATATATATATATATATATATATATATATATATATCCAGGGCCTGAATGGATGAACCCCTCACAACTCCCAAAATGTATACATTTTGCAAAGGGCTTAACCCCAAGCAAAATTTCTGACGCAAGGTACCAATAGCTGAACCCCTAGCCTGCGCTTACGTCTGCATGTTGCAGTTTGGAAAATATGGATTGCAATTTGCGAGGGGGTTAGTCCCAAGCAAAATGGCAAGGTGGATGGCCCATCGCAAACAATTTGCGACTCCCTGTTTAGCATGGGGACCCGTACCCTCACAAACTTTGTATTTGTGAGGGGTTTTTGTCATTTGTGAGGGGATTATCCCCTGACTAATTGTTTTTTTGCTTGTTGTAAATTTTATTACACTCTTTGGAAAATTTATATTACACTCGATCCATTTAGTTGGTTGACATTGTTCTTTGTCCAACACATCATAAGTTTTGATGTGGTTGAACATTTCAATTTCACAACATATAAAATTTGCTAACTTCTTAAGGTTAAACGATGTCATGTGGGGAGACTATCCCGAAGACGATAAAAATTCCTTATTGGATATCATGCTCAACACAAGTTGTTAATTTAACCCCTCTTAAGTTATGAGGCATAGAAGCTCAAACTAAGGAGCTTGAAAGGGACATGTTCATTGAATACACCAAATGGGTTACAATAGCGAAGAATTAGAAAACTGAAGGTATGTTGTTCAATCAAGTTCCTTGAAAATATATAGAGTAACAGGTTGCTACACTAATGAAAATCAAGAACATATAGAGTTACATAAACAATTTTCAAATATATACAATCAATCAACTAGAAGTACATATCAAACTATAACTCTTTTTGGATGTGACATATTTTGCAATCACTTTGCACATCAAATTTTATGATATCAAAATTTATAAATAATGAAAAGAAAAACATGAATGAGAAAAAAAAACTGCTCCACTTCATATAATCACTTTGTACATCAAAATTTTCTATTATCCATATTAACACTAGCCTGCAATAAGAACAAAATCAAAGCATCAAATGAGGTAAAAAATAACTTAAGATAATTTAGATACTCCATATAATAATAATACCAGAACTTTATGATTCTCTGCAAGTACTAAAGAGAAGCTATCACAAAATTTTACTATGTCAGAACTTAGGTCTCCTGTACCAATTGCTTCCATGAAACTTTTTCTATCAGGAACAAGCTTCAATCCAACCTGTGTAATTCAATTGAGTGATTTTAGATTAAGCTAATCATCTTATTATAAAACCTATGTAATATGATCATACAATATTTTTATTTATTTTTACATTGAAAGTAGAACTTGCTAGCCAGTTATGCCACTTTTTAAATGTTTTGTCGTATGAATCCCGACAAACATGTTTCATGCTCCAATCCTTATGTTCTTGTAAGTTTTTGAACAATTGTACTGTATAATCCATGCTCCTAACAAGTTGCAAACGAAATAGTAAGAAGATAGTTGTGTAATTATCAACATTAATTAATTAAATGAAATCTTGAATATTTCATACCTTGATAGCCATAGTAGGGAATTTGTGCAGCTTGATTGAATCCTTTCTGTTTTAGTTTCAACTTCTTTTTGAATCATGCTATGTAAAAATTTGTACTCTAAAGAGTCGGAATCATACTGAGTCTCCAATCTCTGCAATTCAGGCGCGTTTTTTGTAGTGAGTAATTAAGAAGCCACGAATAAAGGAAACAAGGTGATTATGAACTTACCGCGATGTTACCACCTATATCAGATTTTACAAATGAAAATGCTCCTCCAAATTTATCTGAAACCATATTAAAATCAAATCATGATAATGATTTTTTTGACAAAATTAGGGTTAAAGTAAAGTGATGATTTACATACCTAAAATGGGTAATACAGTTTTGCAAACATCCAAGAAAGGTTTTGTGAGAATTTTCCCTTCTTCAGATATTACATGATCCAATGCTTCCAATGCAGGACTCAATATGGATCCTTCCATTCTTGTAGGAAAATTCAAATATAAATATAAATATATATGCATAAAATCATATATTCATCATTCAATTATCATAAAAGTATCCTAATAGTAAATATGAAAATATTGAATTTCTTAAGTTTCTATCACAATCTACTAATTTCAATTAGAGAACCAAAATCAAGAGAAACAATAGAGTGTGTAACTGAAATTTGAAGATTTAGCGTGATATATTTTCATTATTGCATGGTGAAATCAACAAATCATCAATGTTAATCAGAAAATAATAAAAGTTGCAGGTTTCCAGGACATGAGCATTACCGTATCTGTTTGCGTTTTTTTAGAATAAGATACCGTTATTTTTGGTACATTTTGTGTGACCACCACAAACAGAAAAACTCCATATTTCCTTAGAAAGTGAAAAAAATGACATGTCATGTTGTAATTGTACCATAATATTTTATGAAACTCCGATGCGCATAGGTCGTATTAGTATGCTCGTTTTATTTTTTGACTCTGTTTGCGGTCGTATTTTGATCAGTCAGAGCCTGTTTAACCATGTATTTTGTGTTTTTTTTTTATCATTATGTATCTGTTTTACCGAACCTTGTTGCGTGTAGATCATTTTGATGTATTCATTTTACTTTTTCGATTTAGCACGTGTCTGATTTTATTTATTTTTCGGTTTATTCCAATTTTTATTTTTTTATTTTTGAAAAAAAATTAAAACCAAAATATTTTAGTGATTAGCTTGATTTTCTTCTTTTAGTTTTTCATTTATTTGTGATTTTAATTCAAAGGAAGGACAAGATGGGCATTTTGTTTGGTCACTTGAAGCCCTAACTACTAATATAAATAGAAGTCTGCATGGAGAGAAACCAATCATAGAGCGCAGCCCCAAAACCAAATACACTCTACTGGAAAATCGAAACTCACTCACAACCGAGATCTTTCCTTCACATTTGAAACTTCACCACGTACACTTCTTCCATCCTCACCTCAAAGTCACCGCGACACCACCTCATACATCAAAACCGTTACCTCACAACAACCTTCATTGATCCACACAATACTTTCTTTCACCTTTCAACTCTCCTTAGCTTCACCACCAGAATAATTACAAAATTTGGTCTCCTATTTAATCTTTTTCTTGATTTTGATAAGCTAGCTCAAGAGGTGAGATTGTCCTAAGCAATGTGGGACTTCAAACAAACTCTAACAAACATAAATACCAACTTCAACACCCACCCTCACGCCTAGTGTGCAGGCCTGGGTCAAATGCCCACATCCTTCTATTTCTTGGTCTTGTACTTAGATAGATTTTCAATAGATGAATCATCTCATCTTCACCTGTAGTTAGGGGTGCTCGCGGTGCGGTTTGGGCGGTTTTGACGAAAAAAATCATCCGAACCGCAAGAGAAAAAATAGTGCGGTTTGGTTTGGTTTGGTTGACTTTTAAAAAAAATCCGAACCAAACCAAACCAAACTAATGCGGTTTGGTTCGGTTCGGTTTTTTACAAATATTTTATTGAGCCATACATACACATATAGATGATAACATAATTTTGTATTTATACATTCATACACTATCAAATAACAACAAAACTCGTCATATTTTGACAATATTTTTCCATTTAATATGTAAAAATTAAATTAGACAAAAGTGGAATATTAAACATAAAATAATAGCATAAAAAAATATAAAAATTATTATAACGAAAAAAAAAATAGAAGAGACGAAAGATTAGTGAAAGTGAAAAAGAAAAAAAGTGTTGAGAGATTAGAGAAGAAGATATGCGATAAAAACGAAACTGAAATACGGAACATATACATAAAAATGAGAAGGTGAAAAAGAAAGAATATAAGAGAGTAGAGATTATAGAAGAAGAGGGAAGATGTATGTGGCAAAGAAGGTGCGATAATGTTATTAGAGATTTTAGAAGATCGGGACTGAAATTATATGTGTAAGGATGAGAAAATTGTTCGTAATCATAATGCTAATGTATAATAAGTTTAAGTTTGGGTTGGATCTGAGTTAGTAAAATTTAGGTTGTAACATAGTGCGGTTTGGTTCGGTTTACAAAATACAAACCGCAAACCGAACCGAACCGTGCGGTTTTGTAAAAACTGACCCAAACTAATCCGAACCAAATGCGGTTTTTTGCGGTTTCGGTTTGGTTTGATTTGGTTTGCGGTTTTCTATTGGGTTGGTTTGGTTTTGATCACCCCTACCTGTAGTTAATTTTAGTTCATGTTTTTCAAATACCCAAGTCCAGTCTAGTTAACATGTTTTTAGATCATTCTTTTTTCACACTTACTGTGACATCGTGAAGCATGATATAGCTAATGTAATCACTTAATACTTCACAAATGGATGAATCCTCTTTAATTACAATGCTCACAATACTTCCATATAGTTTTGATGGAAACTTAAATATGAAGATTGGTATTACAAAGGCTACTTTCATTGTCAAATGGGGACGAGGTTTACTTTCATTATAAAGGCTACTTCATCCTGAACCAGTAGTTATTAATCAAAGTTCTTGAAGGGTATGAAAACACTTAGAAGGGGGATTGAATAAGGGGTTTTCTTTGACAAATAAAAATTTACACGATATTTTTATCCTGGTTCGTTTGAACTCAAACTACTCTAGTCCACCCGTCAAGGTGATTTCGCCTCTCTCTGTTGAGGACTTAATCCACTAATCAAAACTTGATTACAATTGGTTCACGAAGACAACTTCCAACGTCTTCTTGAAGAATTTGTCTACAGCGGTTGGTGCTTTAAGAAGTTACTTCATGTATTAGAACTTCTTAAACTTCAGCGTGACTTTTCTTTCTTTGTTTGTCTAGCTTTACATAAAGTCTAATGTTCTGATGGTACTAGAGTTAGAACTTCTTCTGACCTAAGAAACATATAATTAGAGTACCACATTTACTTATACAAAATTTATTCAATTGTTACCATCAAAACTCTAAGATATGATTAGAACCAAACTATGTTCTAACAGTTCTTACTAGATTTGGCTTTGACAATAAGTTTTTCACTTGGATCAGTGTTATTCTTTAATTTGTTTCTCTTTTTGTTTTCAACAATGGTAGGCAAAAGGCTACTTTCATTGTCAAATAGGGACGAAGTTAGGAGATCCCTTTTTCCCTCTCCCCTTTTGTATTGTAGAAGATACGTATGGGTCTCACTCAATTGGTCAATGCAAGATCAAGTTGGCAAAAGAGCCTAAAAATCAATAATGTACTCATTAATTTTGAAGGGCGATGAGTATTACTCAATTTTATTGATCCACTAGGAAACATAAGTACACAGTGATTTAGGAAAGCATTAAACTCAAAGAGTACTGATTAGGAAGATAGAAAGCATAAAGTCTACATTATTGTCAAGGTGGGAAAGCTAAAGTCAACCCTACATTATTGTCAGAGCTTCTGGGCAAGCTAAAGCTGAGCTTCCAAATCAATTTCATTGATCAACTAGGAAACATATCAACTAGGAAACAGAAGTACATAATGATTAAGGAAATCATTAAACTTAAAGAGTACTGATTAGGAAGATAGAAAGCATAAAGTCGACATTATAAGCTGGCCAAGATAAAGTCAAGGCTACATTATTGTCAAGCCTTGTGGGAAAGCTTAAGCTAAGCTTCCAGTTTGGTTATGTTTCTGGCTAAGCCAAAACAACTTTTATCCAAGCCATCCTTTTTTGTAGTCTTGATTTCAAGTTTCTTTCTATTTAATAACAAAAAACTATTAATAATTAAAAATAACTATATAACTTAAATTAAATTTTTATTACTTGTGCTTTTGTCTTATTGGAGATATCATTTTTATTAAGCATTTCATTGTAAAACTTCATCTCAACTTCGAATTTGGCAACCTTTTGGGAAGATCTCTTAAGATCATCCTTCCTACTTTTGATCTGGTGAAGTATCATTTCCTTGTCCATTTTTGCCGGTGCTGTTCAGAAAAATAAAATTAATTTTATGAGTATTGGAAGAACAATTAGGACAAGCATTTACTGGAATTCAATAGTAACATAGCAGAAATGAACATAATCTGAAAAATAAAGAATCGATTGAAAAAACAAATCTCACGAAACTGGATCAAAATAAGTTGTATACAAAAACAAAAAAGCTTGTATAATTGGAAAAAGCTGTGTAACATGCCAATTAAATAAAAATCATTGGTGAATTTTCAAAGAATTTTATCAAAATCACAACGAAGAACAATTAGGACAAGCGTTTACCGAAACTCAATATAATAGAGAAGAAATGGAAAGAACCTAAAATAAATAATCGATTCAAGAACGTGGATAAAAACACTAACACTTTTTATGAGTATTGGAAGAACAAATAGGACAACCATTTACACGAACTCAATAGTAACAGAGCAGAAACGAACATAACCTAAAAAAAAGAATCGATTGAAAAAACAAATCTCAAGAAACTGGATCAATAGAAGCTGTATACCAAAATGAAAACGCTTGTATAATTGGAAAAAGCTAGGTATCATGCAAATTAACTAAAAATCATTGGTGAATTTTCAAAGAATTTTATCAAAATCGCAACGAAGAACAATTAGGACAAGCGTTTACCGAAACTCAATGTAATAGAGAAGAAATGGAAAGAAGCTAAAATAAATAATCGATTCAAGAACGTGGATAAAAGCACTAACAATTTTTATGAGTATTGGAAGAACAAATAGGACAAACATTTACACGAACTCAATAGTAACAGAGCAGAAACGAACATAACCTGAAAATAAAGAATCGATTGAAAAAACAAATCTCAAGAGACTGGATAAAAAGAAGCTGTATACCAAAATGAAAACGTTTGTATAATTGGAAAAAGCTAGGTAACATGCAAATTAACTAAAAATCATTGGTGAATTTTCAAAGAATTTCATCAAAATCGCAACGAAGAACAATTAGGACAAGCGTTTACTAAAACTCAATAGTAATAAAGAAGAAATGAAAAGAACCTAAAATAAAGAATCGATTCAAGATTGTGGAAAAAACACTAACAATTATCATGAGTATTGGAAGAAAAATTAGGACAACCATTTACACGAACCCAATAGTAACAAAGCAGAAATGAACATAACCTGAAAATAAAGAATTGATTGAAAAAACAAATCTCACGAAACTAGATCAAAAGAAGTTGTATACCAAAATGGAAAATGCTTGTATAATTGGAAAAATCTATGTAACATGAAAATTAACTAAAAATCATCGGTGAATTTTCAAAGAATTTTATCAAAATCGCAACGAAGAACAATTAGGACAAGCATTTACT
This sequence comes from Vicia villosa, assembly GCF_029867415.1. Classification (NCBI taxonomy): domain Eukaryota; kingdom Viridiplantae; phylum Streptophyta; class Magnoliopsida; order Fabales; family Fabaceae; genus Vicia; species Vicia villosa. The sequence continues at coordinate 134,545,969 of NC_081185.1, forward strand.
GAAACTCAATAGTAACAGGGAAGAAATGGAAAGAACGTAAAATAAAGATTCGATTCAAGAACGTGGTTAAAAACACTAACAATTATTATGAGTATGTGAAAAACATATAGGACAACCATTTACACGAACTCAATAGTAACAGAGCTGAAATGAACAGAACCTAAAAATCAACAATCAATTGAAAAAATAAATCTCACGAAACAAGATCAAAAGAAGCTGTATACCAAAACGAAAACTCTTGTATAATTGGAAAAAGCTATGTAACATGAAAATTAACTAAAAATCATCGGTGAATTTTCTAAGAATTCTATCAAAATTGCAACGAAGAACATTTACGACTAGCATTTAGTGAAACTCAGTAGTAACAGAGAAGAAATGAACATAACCTAAAATAAAGAATTGATTCAAGAACGTCGATAAAAACACTAACAATTATTATGAGTATTCGAAGAGTAATTAGGACAACCATTTACCGGAACTCAATATTAACAGAGCAGAAATGAACAGAACCTGAAAATAAAGAATCGATTGAAAAACCAAATCTCACGAAACTGGATCAAACGAAGCTGTATACCAAAAAGAAAACGCTTGTATAATTGGAAAAAGCTAGGTAACATGCAAATTAACTAAAAATCATTGGTGAATTTTCAAAGAATTTTATCAAAATCGCAACGAAGAACAATTAGGACAAGCGTTTACTGAAACTCAAATGTAATAGAGAAGAAATGAAAAGAGCCTAAAATAAAGAATCGATTCAAGAATGTGGATAAAAACACTAACAATTATCATGAGTATTGGAAGAAAAATTAGGACAACCATTTACACGAACTCAATAGTAACAAAGCAGAAATGAACAGAACCTGAAAATAAAGAATCGATTGAAAAAACAAATCTTACGAAACTAGATCAAAAGAAGCTGTATACCAAAACGGAAAACCCTTGTATAATTGTAAAAAGCTATGTAACATGAAAATTAACTAAAAATCATCGGTGAATTTTCAAAGAATTTTATCAAAATCGCAACGAAGAATAATTAGGACAAGCATTTACTAAAACTCAATATTAACATAGAATAAATAAAAGAATCGAAAATAAATATTGGATTCAAGAACGTGGATAAAAACACTAACAATTATTATGAGTATGTGAAAAACAATTAGGACAACCATTTACACGAACTCAATAGTAACAGAGCTGAAATGAACAGAACCTGAAAAATAAAGAATCAATTGAAAAAATAAATCTCACGAAACAATATGAAAAGAAGCTGTATCCCAAAATGAAAACGCTTGTATAATTGGAAAAAGCTATGTAACATGCCAATTAACTAAAAATCATCGGTGAATATTCAATTTCTTTTATCAAAATCACAAGGAAGAACAATTAGGGCAAGCATTTACTTAAATAAAGAATTGATTCAAGAACGTCAATTAAAACACTCACAATTATTATGAGTATTGGAAGAGTAATTAGGACAACCATTTACCGAAACTCAATAGGAACAGAGCAAATATGAACAAAACCTAAAAATAAAGATTCGATTGAAAAAACAAATCTATCGAAACTGGATCAAAAGGTGTATACCAAAAAGAAAACGCTTGTATAATTGGAAAAAGCTATGTAACATGCAAATTAAGTAAAAATCAATGGGTGAATTTTCAAAGAAATTTATCAAAATCGCAACGACGAATAGTTAGGACAAGCATTTAGTAAAACTCAATAGTAATAGAGAAGAAATGAACATAACCCTAAAATAAAGAATCGATTCAAGAAAGTGGATAAAAACACTAACCATTATTATGAGTATTGGAAGAACAATTTGAACAACCATTTACACGAACTCAATAGTAACTGAGCAGAAATGAACAGAACTTGAAAATAATAATTGGATCAAAAGAAGCTGTATACCAAAACGAAAACGCTTTTGTAATTGGAAAAAGCTATGTAACATAAAAATTAACTAAAAATCATCGGTGAATTTTCAAAGAATTTTATAAAAATCGCAACGAAGAACAATTGGGACAACCATTTACTGAAACTCAATAGTAACAAAGAACAAATGAACCCAACCTAAAATTAAGAATCGATTCAAGAATGTCGATAAAAACACTCACAATTATTATGAGTATAGGAAGAAAAATTAGGACAACCATTTACCGGAACTCAATAGTAACATAGCAGGAATGAACAGAACCTAAAACTAAAGAATCGATTGAAACATACAATCAGAACTTCTAACTAGTGAGCTTAATGCTACTTAATGTAAGCTATATCACAACTGTGATTTTTTTACTATGTTAAGTACAATGGTTATGAACTCAGTATGATAAAATGAACGAAGTTTTTCTTTCAGCGCAAGAGTTTACGTAAGCATTCTTTCATGTGTTGTATATGTGTGAGCGTCGCTCATAAGCATCTCTATAGATTTTTCAAATTTATCTTCTATTTATAGCCTTTGGTAAATATGTATGTTGTAACCTCGTAGGTTGCTTTGCAATAAATGTTGTGTCGTGTTGGTTTACTTGAGCTTTCCACGCTTCTTGAAACTTGTTCCTTAAAATTGATTCAGCCGTGTTTTAATCATTGTGTCTCTAACGGAACTTTATCATGTATCAGAACTTTGTATTTTGTTTTTCCTTTTTCTTTACAACATCTGTCTTGACTTTGTGAATATAACTTCTATCAGAATTTGTCTACAGCGGTTGGTGCTTTCAGAAGTTACTTCATGTATTAGAACTTCTTAAACTTCAGCGTGACTTTTCTTTCTTTGTTTGTCCAGCTTTACATAAAGTCTAATGTTCTGATGGTACTAGAGTTAGAACTTCTTCTGACCTAAGAAACATATAATTAGAGTACCACATTTACTTATACAAAATTTATTCAATTGTTATCATCAAAACTCTAAGATATGACTAGAACCAAACTATGTTCTAACAGTTCTTACTAGATTTGGCTTTGACAATAAGTTTTTCACTTGGATCAGTGTTATTCTTTAATTTGTTTCTCTTTTTGTTTTCAACAATGGTAGGCAAAAGGCTACTTTCATTGTCAAATAGGGACGAAGTTAGGAGATCCCTTTTTCCCTCTCCCCTTTTGTATTGTAGAAGATACGTATGGGTCTCACTCAATTGGTCAATGCAAGATCAAGTTGGCAAAAGAGACTAAAAATCCATAATGTACTCATTAAGTTTGAAGGGCGATGAGTATTACTAAATTTTATTGATCAACTAGGAAACATAAGTACATTGTGATTTAGGAAAGCATTAAACTCAAAGAGTACTGATTAGGAAGATAGAAAGCATAAAGTTACATTATTGTCAAGCTGGGCAAGCTAAAGTCAACCCTACATTATTGTCAGAGCTTCTGGGCAAGCTAAAGTTGAGCTTCCAAATCAGTTTCGTTGATCAACTAGGAAACATATCAACTAGGAAACAAAAGTACATAATGATTAAGGAAAGCATTAAACTTAAAGAGTACTGATTAGGAAGATAGAAAGCATAAAGTCGACATTATAAGCTGGCCAAGATAAAGTCAAGGCTACATTATTGTCAAGCCTTGTGGGCAAGCTTAAGCTAAGCTTCCAGTTTGGGCTGTGTTTCTGGCGAAGCCAAAACAACTTTCATCCAAGCCATCATTTTTTGTAGTCTTGATTTCAAGTTGCTTTCTATTTAATAACAAAAAAACTATTAATAATTAAAAATAACTATATAACTTAAATTAAATTTTTATTACTCGTGCTTTTGTCTTATTGGAGATATCATTTCTATTAAGCATTTCATTGTAATACTTCATCTCAACTTCGAATTTGGCAACCTTTTGGGAAGATCTCTTAAGATCATCCTTCCTACTTTTGATCTGATGAAGTATCATTTCCTTGTCCATTTTTGCATGTGATGTTCAGAAAAATAAAATTAATTTTATGAGTATTGGAAGAACAATTAGGACAAGCATTTACCGGAACACAATAGTAACATAGCAGAAATGAACATAATCTGAAAATAAAGAATCGATTGAAAAAACAAATCTCACGAAACTGGATCAAAATAAGTTGTATACAAAAACAAAAAAGCTTGTATAGTTGTAAAAAGCTGTGTAACATGCAAATTAAATAAAAATCATTGGTGAATTTTCAAAGAATTTTATCAAAATCGCAACGAAGAACAATTAGGACAAGCGTTTACCGAAACTCAATATAATAGAGAAGAAATGGAAAGAACCTAAAATAAATAATCGATTCAAGAACGTGGATAAAAACACTAACACTTTTTATAAGTATTGGAAGAACAAATAGGACAACCATTTACACGAACTCAATAGTAACAGAGCAGAAACGAACATAACCTGAAAATAAAGAATCGATTGAAAAAACAAATCTCAAGAAACTGGATCAAAAGAAGCTGTATAACAAAATGAAAACGCTTGTATAATTGGAAAAAGCTAGGTAACATGCAAATTAACTAAAAATCATTGGTGAATTTTCAAAGAATTTTATCAAAATCGCTACGAAGAACAATTAGGACAAGCATTTACGGAAACTCAATAGTAATAGAGAAGAAATGAAAAGAACCTAAAATAAAGATTCGATTCAAGAACGTGGATAAAAACACTAACAATTATCATGAGTATTGGAAGAAAAATTAGGACAACCATTTACACGAACCCAATAGTAACAGAGCAGAAATGAACATAACCTGAAAATAAAGAATCGATTGAAAAAACAAATCTCAGGAAACTAGATCAAAAGAAGCTGTATACCAAAACGGGAAACGCTTGTATAATTGGAAAAATCTATGTAACATGAAAATTAACTAAAAATCATCGGTGAATTTTCAAAGAATTTTATCAAAATCGCAACGAAGAACAATTAGGACAAGCATTTACTCAAACTCAATAGTAACAGGGAAGAAATGGAAAGAACGTAAAATAAAGATTCGATTCAAGAACGTGGATAAAAACACTAACAATTATTATGAGTATGTGAAAAATATATAGGACAAACATTTACACGAACTCAATAGTAACAGAGCTGAAACGAACAGAACTTAAAAATCAACAATCAATTGAAAAAATAAATCTCACGAAACAAGATCAAAAGAAGTTGTATACCAAAATGAAAACTCTTGTATAATTGGAAAAAGCTATGTAACATGCAAATTAACTAAAAATCATCGGTGAATTTTCTATGAATCCTATCAAAATCGCAACGAAGAACAATTAGGACTAGCATTTAGTGAAACTCAGTAGTAACAGAGAAGAAATGAACAGAACCTAAAATAAAGAATTGATTCAAGAACGTCGACAAAAACACTAACAATTATTATGAGTATTCGAAGAGTAATTAGGACAACCATTTACCGGAACTCAATATTAACAGAGCAGAAATGAACAGAACCTGAAAATAAAGAATCGATTGAAAAAACAAATCTCGCGAAACTGGATCAAACGAAGCTGTATACCAAAATGAAAACGCTTGTATAATTGGAAAAAGCTAGGTAACATGCAAATTAACTAAAAATCATTGGTGAATTTTCAAAGAATTTTATCTAAATCGCAACGAAGAACAATTAGGACAAGCGTTTACTGAAACTCAATAGCAATAGAGAAGAAATGAAAAGAGCCTAAAATAAAGAATCGATTCAAGAACATGGATAAAAACACGAACAATTATCATGAGTATTGGAAGAAAAATTTGGACAACCATTTACACGAACTCAATAGTAACAGACAAGAAATGAACAGTTCCTGAAAATAAAGAATCGATTGAAAAAACAAGTCTCACGAAACTGGATAAAAAGAAGCTGTATACCAAAACGGAAAACCCTTGTATAATTGGAAAAAGCTATGTAACATGAAAATTAACTAAAAATCATCGGTGAATTTTCAAAGAATTAGGACAATTATTATGAGGGGTGCAGTTACCGTGCATAGATAAAAATCTATGCACCATGCATAGATTATTATGGACCCCTGGATCAAATTCTAGACATCAATTGTTATTACTCAATACTCACCACTCAATACTCAATACTCAATACTGGATTAAAAACATGGTCCAATGGCTTTGGTAGGCTTATGTATGGTGCATAAGTAAATCCTTATGCATATTAGCCAAAGCCTATTATGAGTATGTGAAAAACAATTAGGACAACCATTTAGCGGAACTCAATAGTAACCGAGCAAAAATGAACAGAACCTAAAAATAAAGAATCAATTGAAAAAACAAATCTCACGAAACTATATGAAAAGAAGCTGTATACCAAAACGAAAACGCTTGTATAATTGGAAAAATCTATGTAACATGCAAATTAACTAAAAATCATCGGTGAATATTCAATTTTTTTTATCAAAATCGCAATGAAGAACAATTAGGGCAAGCATTTACTGAAACTCAGTAGTAACAGAGAAGAAATGAACAGAACCTAAAATAAAGAATCGATTCAAGAACATGGAAAAAAAATTAGCAATTATTATGAGTATTGGAAGAAAAATTAGGACAATCATTTACCAGAACTCAATAATAACAGAGCAGAAATGAACAGATCCTGAAAATAAGGAATCGATTGAAAAAACAAATCTCACGAAACTGAATCAAAAGAAGTTGTATACCATAACGAAAAACGCTTGTATATTTGGAAAACGTTATGTAACATGCAAATTAACTAAAAATCGTCGGTGAATTTTTAAATAATTTTATCAAAATCGCAATGAAGAACGATTACGACAAACATTTACTGAAATCATTAGTAACCTAGAAGAAATGAACAGAACCTAAAATAATTATTCGATTCAAGAAAGTCGATAAAAACACTAACAATTATTATGAGTATTGGAAGAACAATTAGGACAACCATTTACCGGAACTCAATAGTAACAGAACAGAAATGAACAGAACCTGAAAATAAAGATTCAATAGAAAAAACAAATCTCACGAAACTGGATCAATAGATGTTGTATACCAAAACGAAAACGCTTTTGTAATTGGAAAGATCTATGTAACATGGAAATTAACTAAAAATCGTCGGGGAATTTTCAAAGGATTTTATCAAAATCGCAACGAAGAACAATTAGGGCAGGCATTTACTGAAACTCAGTAGTAACAGAGAAGAAATGAACAAAACCTAAAATAAAGAATCGATTCAAAAACGTCGATTAAAACACTAACAATTATTATGAGTATTGGAAAATCAATTAGGACAATCATTTACCGGAACTCAATAGTAACAGAGCAGAAATGAATAGAACCTGCAAATAAAGAATTGATTGGAAAAAAAATCTTACGAAGCTGAATCAAAAGAGGCTGTATACCATAACGAAAAACGCTTTTTTATTTGGAAAAAGTTATGTAACATGCAAATTAACTAAATATCATCGGTGAATTTTCAAAGAATTTTATCAAAATCGCAACGAAGAACGATTAGGACAACCATTTACTGAAACTCATTAGTAACGTAGAAGAAATGAACAGAACCTAAAATAAATATTCGATTCAAGAAAGTCGATAAAACACTAACAATTATTATGAGTATTGGAAGAACAATTAGGACAACCATTTACCGGAACTCAATAGTAACAGAGCAGAAATGAACAGAACCTGAAAATAAAGAATCGATTAAAAAACAAATCTCACGAAACTGGATCAAAAGAAGCTGAATACAAAAATGAAAACGCTTGTATTATTAGAAAAAACTATGTAACATGAAAATTAACTAAAAATCATCGGTGAATTTTCAAATAATTTTATCAAAATCGCAACGAAGAACAATTGGGACAAGCATTTACTGAAACTCAATAGTAACAGAGAACAAATGAACAGAACCTAAAATTAAGAATCGATTCAAGAATGTCGATAAAAACACTCACAATTATTATGAGTATTGGAAGAACAATTTGGACAACCAATTACCGGAACTATATAGTAACAGGGCAGAAATGAACAGAACTTGAAAATAAAGAATCCAATGAACAATAAATCTCACGAAACTGAATCAAAAGAAGTTGTATACCATAACGTAAAACGCTTGTATAATTGGAAAAAGTTATGTAACATGCAAATTAACTAAAAATCATCAATGAATTTTCAAAGAATTTTATCAAAATCGCAACGAAGATTGATTAGGACAAACATTTACTAAAACTCATTAGTAACGTAGAAGAAATGAACAGAACCTAAAATAAATATTCGATTCAAGAAAGTCGATAAAAACACTAACAATTATTATCAGTATTGGAAGAAAAATTAGGACAACTATTTACCGGAACTCAATAGTAACAGAGCAGAAATGAACAGAACCTAAAACTAAAGAATCGATTGAAACATACAATCAGAACTTCTAACTAGTGAGCTTAATGCTTCTTAATATAAGCTATATCACAACTGTGATTTTTTACTATGTTAAGTACAATGGTTATGAACTCAGTATGATAAAATGAACGAATTTTTTCTTTCAGCACAAGAGTTTACGTAAGCATTCTTTCATGTGTTGTATATGTGTGAGCGTCGTTCATAAGCGTCTCTATAGATTTTTCAAATTTATCTTCTATTTATAGCCTTTGGTAAATATGTACGTTGTAACCTCGTAGGTTGCTTTGCAATAAATGTTGTGTCGTGTTGGTTTACTTGAGCTTTCCACGCTTCTTGAAACTTGTTCCTTAAAATTGATCAAGCCGTCTTTTAATCATTGAGTCTCTAACGGAACTTTATCATGTATCAGAACTTTGTATTTTGTTTTTCCTTTTTCTTCACAACTTCTATCTTGACTTTGTGAATACGACTTCTATCAAAATTTGTCTACAGCGGTTGGTGCTTTCAGAAGTTACTTCATGTATTAGAACTTCTTAAACTTCAGAGTGACTTTTCTTTCTTTGTTTGTTCAGCTTTACATAAAGTCCAATGTTCTAATGGTACTAGAGTTAGAACTTCTTCTGACCTAAGAAACATATAATTAGAGTACCACATTTACTTATACAAAATTTATTCAATTGTTATCATCAAAACTCTAAGATATGATTAGAACCAAACTATGTTCTAATAGTTCTTACTAGATTTGGCTTTGACAATAAGTTTTTCACTTGGATCAGTGTTATTCTTGAATTTGTTTCTCTTTTTGTTTTCAACAATGGTAGGCAAAAGGCTACTTTCATTGTCAAGCAGGGACGAGGTTAGGAGATCCCTTTTTCCCTCTCCTCTTTTGTATTGTAGAAGATACGTATGGGTCTCACTCAATTGGTCAATGCAAGATCCAGTTGGCAAAAGAGACTAAAAATCAATAATGTACTCACTAATTTTGAAGGGCGATGAGTATTACTCAATTTTATTGATCAACTAGGAAACATCAGTACATAGTGATTTAGGAAAGCATTAAACTCAAAGAGTACTGATTAGGAAGATAGAAAGCATAAAGTCTACATTATTGTCAAGCTGGGCAAGCCAAAGTAATCCCTACATTATTGTCAGAGCTTCTGGGCAAGCTAAAGCTGAGCTTCCAAATCAATTTCATTGATCATCTAGGAAACATAAGTACATAATGATTAAGGAAAGCATTAACCTTTAAGAGTACTGATTAGGAAGATAGAAAGCATAAAGTCGACATTATAAGCTGGCCAAGATAAAGTCAAGGCTACATTATTGTCAAGCCTTGTGGGCAAGCTTAAGCTAAGCTTCCAGTTTGGCTATGTTTCTGGCTAAGCCAAAACAACTTTCTTCCAAGCCATCCTTTTTTGTATTCTTGATTTCAAGTTGCTTTCTATTTAATAACAAAAAAATTATTAATAATTTAAAATAACTATATAACTTAAATTAATTTTTTATTACTTGTGCTTTTGTCTTATTGGAGATATCATTTCTATTAAGCATTTCATTGTAATACTTCATCTCAATTTCGAATTTGGCAGCCTTTTGGGAAGATCTCTTAAGATCATCCTTCCTACTTTTGATCTGATGAAGTATCATTTCCTTGTCCATTTTTGCCTGTGCTGTTCAGAAAAATAAAATTAATTTTATGAGTATTGGAAGAACAATTAGGACAAGCATTTATCGGAACTCAATAGTAACATAGCAGAAATGAACATAATATGAAAATAAAGAATCGATTGAAAAAACAAATCTCACGAAACTGGATCAAAATAAGTTGTATACAAAAACAAAAAAGCTTGTATAGTTGTAAAAAGCTGTGTAACATGCAAATTAAATAAAAATCATTGGTGAATTTTCAAAGAATTTTATCAAAATCGCAACGAAGAACAATTAGGACAAGCGTTTACCGAAACTCAATATAATAGAGAAGAAATGGAAAGAACCTAAAATAAATAATCGATTCAAGAACGTGGATAAAAACACTAACACTTTTTATGAGTATTGGAAGAACAAATAGGAAAACCATTTACACGAACTCAATAGTAACAGAGCAGAAACGAACATAACCTGAAAATAAAGAATCAATTGAAAAAACAAATCTCAAGAAACTGGATCAAAAGAAGCTGTATACCAAAATGAAAACGCTTGTATAATTGGAAAAAGCTAGGTAACATGCAAATTAACTAAAAATCATTGGTGAATTTTCAAAGAATTTTATCAAAATCGCTACGAAGAACAATTAGGACAAGCATTTACGGAAACTCAATAGTAATAGAGAAGAAATGAAAAGAACCTAAAATAAAGATTCGATTCAAGAACGTGGATAAAAACACTAACAATTATCATGAGTATTGGAAGAAAAATTAGGACAACCATTTACACGAACCCAATAGTAACAGAGCAGAAATGAACATAACCTGAAAATAAAGAATCGATTGAAAAAACAAATCTCACGAAACTAGATCAAAAGAAGCTGTATACCAAAACGGAAAACGGTTGTATAATTGGAAAAATCTATGTAACATGAAAATTAACTAAAAATCATCGGTGAATTTTCAAAGAATTTTATCAAAATCGCAACGAAGAACAATTAGGACAAGCATTTACTCAAACTTAATAGTAACAGGGAAGAAATGGAAAGAACGTAAAATAAAGATTCGATTCAAGAACGTGGATAAAAACACTAACAATTATTATGAGTATGTGAAAAATATATAGGACAAACATTTACACGAACTCAATAGTAACAGAGCTGAAACGAACAGAACTTAAAAATCAACAATCAATTGAAAAAACAAATCTCACGAAACAAGATCAAAAGAAGCTGTATACCAAAACGAAAACTCTTGTATAATTGGAAAAAGCTATGTAACATGCAAATTAACTAAAAATCATCGGTGAATTTTCATAGAATTTTATCAAAATCGCAACAAAGAACAATTAGGACTAGAATTTAATGAAACTCAGTAGTAATAGAGAAGAAATGAACAGAACCTAAAATAAAGAATTGAATCAAGAATGTCGATAAAAACACTAACAATTATTATGAGTATTCGATGAGTAATTAGGACAACCATTTACCGGAACTCAATATTAACAGAGCAGAAATGAACAGAACCTGAAAATAAAGAATCGATTAAAAAAACAAATCTCACGAAACTGGATCAAACGAAGCTGTATACCAGAATGAAAACGTTTGTATAATTGGAAAAAGCTAGGTAACATGCAAATTAACTAAAAATCATTGGTGAATTTTCAAAGACTTTTATCCAAATCGCAACGAAGAACAATTAGGACAAGCGTTTACTGAAACTCAATAGTAATAGAGAAGAAATGAAAAGAACCTAAAATAAAGAATCGATTCAAGAACGTGGATAAAAACACTAACACTTATCATGAGTATTGGAAGAAAAATTAGGACAACCATTTACACGAACTCAATAGTAACTGAGCAGAAATGAACATAACTTGAAAATAAAGAATCGATTAAAAAACAAGTCTCACGAAACTGGATCAAAAGAAGCTGTATACCAAAACGGAAAACGCTTGTATAATTGGAAAAAGCTATGTAACATGAAAATTAACTAAAAATCATCGTTGAATTTTCAAAGAATTTTATCAAAATCCCAACGAAGAACAATTAGGACAAGCATTTACTGAAACTCAATAGTAACAGAGAAGAAATGGAAAGATCCTAAAATGAAGATTCGATTCAAGAACGTGGATAAAAACACTAACAATTATTATGAGTATGTGAAAAATAATTAGGAAAACCATTTACACGAACTCAATAGTAACAGAGCTGAAATGAACAGAACCTAAAAATCAACAATCAATCGAAAAAACAAATCTCACGAAACAAGATCAAAAGAAGCTGTATACCAAAACGAAAACCCTTGTATAATTGGAAAAGGCTATGTAACATACAAATGAACTAAAAATCATCGGTGAATTTTCATAAAATTTTATCAAAATCGCAAGGAAGAACAATTAGGACTAGCTTTTAGTGAAACTCAGTAGTAACAGAGAAGAATTGAACATAACCTAAAATAAATAATTGATTCAAGAACGTCGATAAAAACACTAACAATTATTATGAGTATTCGATGAGTAATTAGGACAAAAATTTACCGGAACTCAATATTAACAGAGCAGAAATGAACAGAACCTGAAAATAAAGAATCGATTAAAAAAACAAATCTCACGAAACTGGATCAAACGAAGCTGTATACCAAAATGAAAACGCTTGTATAATTGGAAAAAGCTAGGTAACATGCAAATTAACTAAAAATCATTGGTGAATTTTCAAAGAATTTTATCAAAATCGCAACGAAGAACAATTAGGTCAGCATTTACTTAAAGTCAGTAGTAACAGAGATGAAATGAAAAGAACCTAAAACGAAGGATCTACTCAAGAACGTGGATAAAGATACTAACACTTATTATGAGTATTGGAAGAACAATTAGGACAACCATTTACACGAACTCAATAGTAACAGAGCAGAAATGAACAGAACCTAAAAATAAAGAATCGATTGAAAAAACAAATCTCACGAAACTGGATCAAAAGAAGCTGTATACCAAAACGAAAACGCTTGTGTAAATGGAAAAATCTATGTAACATGCAAATTAACTAAAAATCATCGATGAATTTTTATAGAATTTTATCAAAATCGCAACGAAAAACAATTAGGACAAGCGTTTACTGAAACTCAATAGTAACAGAGAAGAAATGGAAAGAACCTAAAATAAAGATTCGATTCAAGAAAGTGGATAAAAACACTAACAATTATTATGAGTATTTGAAAAACAATTAGGACAACCATTTACACGAAATCAATAGTAACAGAGCTGAAATGAACAAAACCTAAAAATAAAGAATTGATTGAAAAAATAAATCTCACGAAACTATATGAAAAGAAGCTGTATACATAAACGAAAATGCTTGTATAATTGGAAAAATCTATGTAACATGCAAATTAACAAAAACTCATCTGTGAATATTCAATTTTTTTATCAAAATCGCAACGAAGAACAATTAGGGCAAGTATTTACTTAAAAAAAGAATTGATTCAAGAACGTCGATTAAAACACTCACAATTATTATGAGTATTGGAAGAGTAATTAGGACAACCATTTACCGGAACTCAATAGTAACAGAGCAGAAATGAACAGAACCTGAAAATAAAGAATCGATTGAAAAAACAAATCTCAAGAAACTGGATCAAAAGAAGCTGTATACCAAAATGAAAACGCTTATACTGTTAATAAACAAAAACACTGTTAATAATTGACTATCATATACAATTACACTGGATCAAAAGGTGTATACCAAAACACTGTTAATAAACAAAAACACTGTTAATAATTGAAAATAGCTAAGCTTCAAATTTAGTTATTTTTAATTTTATTACCTTATATGAGCTTTTGTTTTGTTGGATTTATTAAGATCCTTTTTTATTTGTTGGATCAGATGATGGATCTCATTCTCCAATTTTTCCTACAATAAACCAGCCTTTCGAGATTTGTAATATTTATGGTTAATCCAAAACAGTGGTTGTACATGCCTTCTTTGCGTCGAATCTTTCTTGCAAGTTATTTTCTGTTTAATAAACAAAAAAACTGTTAATAATTAAAAATAACTAAGCTTCAGCTTAAGTTAACTTTTATTTTATTACCTTATGTGAACTTTTCTTTTGTTGGAAACATCGTTCCTATTAAGGAGATTCCTCAAACGCTCAATCTCAATCACAAATTTGGTAAGCTTTTTCCTGGATTTCTTAAGATTCTCCTCTTCTTGTTGGATCAAATGATGGATCTCATTCTCCATTTTTTCCTACAATATACCAGCCTTTCGAGATTTCTAATATTTCTAGTTAATTCAAAGCAGTGGTTGTACATGCCTTCTTTGCATCGAATCTTGCTTGCAGGTTCTTTTCTGTTTAATAAACAAAAACACCGTTAATAATTAAAAATAACAAATGTTCAACTTAAGTTAATTTTTATTTTATTACCTTCTATGAGCTTTTCTTTTGTTGGAAACGTCGTTCCTATTAAGGAGATTCCTCAAACGCTCAATCTCAATCACAAATTTGGTAAGCTTTTTCCTGGATTTCTTAAGATCTTTCTTTCTTTTTTGGATCAGATGATGGTTCTCATCCACAAATTTTTTCCTACAATAAACCAGCCTTTCGAGATTTGCAATATTTCTGGTTAATCAAAAGCAGTGGTTGTACATGCCTTCTTTGCGTCGAATCTTGCCTGCAAAATCTTTTCTGTTTAATAAACAAAAACACAGTTAATAATTAAAAATAACTAAGCTTCAACTTAAGTTAATTTTTATTTTATTACCTTATGTGAGCTTTAATTTTGTTGGAAACATCGTTCATATTAAGGAGATTCCTCAAACGCTCAATCTCAATCACAAATTTGGTAAGCTTTTTCCTGGATTTCTTAAGATCCTTCTTTCTTTGTTGGATCAGATGATGGATCCCATTCTCCATTTTTTCCTACAATAAACCAGCCTTTCGAGATTTGCAATATTTCTGGTTAATCCAAAGCAGTGGTTGTACATGCCTTCTTTGCGTCGAATCTTGCCTGCAAGTTCTTTTCTGTTTAATAAACAAAAACACAGTTAATAATTAAAAATAACTAAGCTTCAACTTAAGTTAATTTTAATTTATTACCTTATGTGAGCTTTTCTTTTGGTGGAAACATCTTTCCTATTAAGGAGATTCCTCAAACGCTCAATCTTAATCACAAATTTGGTAATATTTTTCCTGAATTTCTTAAGATCCTTTTTTCTTTGTTGAATCGGATGATGGATCTCATTGTCCATTTTTTTCCAATAGTAAACCAGCCTTTCGAGATATTCAATATTTCTAGTTAATCCAAACAAGTGGTTGTATATGCCTTCTTTGCGTCGAATTTTTTGTGCAACTTATTTTCTGTTTAATAAACAAAAAAACTGTTAATAATTAAAAATAACTAAGCTTCAACTTAAGTTAACTTTTATTTTTTTTACCTTATGTGAGCTTTTCTTTTGTTGGAAACATCGTTCCTATTAAGATGATTCCTCAAACGCCCAATCTCTATCACAAATTTGGTAATCTTTTTCCTGGATTTCTTGATATCCTTCTTTCTTTGTTGGATCAGATGATGGATATCATTCTCCATTTTATACTTCAATAAGCCAGCCTTTCGAGATATGCAATATTTCTGGTTAATCCAAACAAGTGGTTGTACATGCCTTATTTGCGTCGAATCTTTCTTGCAAGTTATTTTCTGTTTAATAAACAATAAAAATTGTTAATAATTAATAATAACTATGCTTCAACTTAAGTTAACTAAAATTTTATTATCTTATGTGAGCTTTTCTTTTGTTGGAAACATCGTTCCTGTTAAGGAGATTCCTCAAACGCTCAATCTCAATCACAAATTTGGTAAGCTTTTTCCTGGGTTTCGTAATATCCTTCTTTTTTGTTGGATCAGATGATGGATCTCATTCTCCATTTTTTCCTACAATAAACCAGCCTTTCTAGATATGCAATATTTCTGGTTAATCCATACAAGTGGTTGTACATGCCTTATTTGCGTCGAATCTTTCCTGCAAGTTATTTTCTGTTTAATAAACAAAAAAAATGTTAATAATTAAAAAGAACTAAGCTTCAACTTAAGTTAACTTTTATTTTATTACCTTATGTGAGCTTTTCTTTTGTTGGAAACATCGTTCCTATTAAGGAGATTCCTTAATCGCTCAATCTCAATCACATATTTCATAAGCTTTTTCCTGGATTTCTTAAGATCCTTCTTTCTTTGTTGGACTAGATGATGGATCTCATTCTCCATTTTTTCCTACAATAAACCAGCATTTCGTGATTTGCAATATTTTTGGTAAGTCCAAAGCAATGGTTGTACATGCCTTCTTTGCTTCGAATCTTGCCTGCAAGTTCTTTTCTTTTTTATAAACAAAAACACCGTTAATAATTAAAAATAGCTAATCTTAAACTTCAATTTAAGTTAATTTTTATTTTATTAACTTATGTGAGCTTTTCTTTAGTTGGAAACATCGTTCCTATTAAGGAAAATCCTCAAACGCTAAATCTCTATCAAAAATTGGGTAAGCTTTTTCCTGGATTTTTTAAGATACTCCTTTCTTTGTTGGATCAGATGATGGATCTCATTCTCAATTTTTTCCTACAATAAACCAGCCTTTCGACATATGCAATATTACTGGTTAATCCAAAACAGTGGTTGTACATGCCTTCTTTGCGTCAAACCTTTCCTGCAAGTTATTTTCTGTTTAATAAACAAAAAAACTGTTAATAATTAAAAATAACAAAGCTTCAACTTAAGTTAACTTTTATTTTATTACCTTATGTGAGCTTTTCTTTTGCTGGAAACATCGTTCCTATTAAGGTGATTCCTTAAACGCTCATTCTCAATCACAAAATTGGTAAGCTTTTTCCTGGATTTCTAAAGATCCTCCTTTCTGTGTTGGATCAGATTGGATCAGATGATGGATCTCATTCTCCACTTTTTCCTACAGTAAACCAGCCTTTCGACATATGCAGTATTTCTGGTTAATCCAAAACAGTGGTTGCACATGCCTTCTTTGCGTCGAATCTTTCCTGCAAGTTATTTACTGTTTAATAAACAAATAACTGTTAATAATTAAAAATAGCTTCAACTTAAGATAACTTTTATTTTTTACCTTATGTGAGCTTTTCTTTTGTTGGAAACATCTTTCCTATTAACGAGATTTCTCAAAAGCTCAATCTCAATCACAAACTTGGTAATATTTTTCCTGAATTTCTTAAGATCCTTCTTTCTTTGTTGGATCAGATGATGGATCTCATTCTCCATTTTTTCATACAATAAACTAGCCTTTCGAGATTTGCTATATTTCTGGTTAATCCAAAGCAGTGGTTGTACATGCCTTCTTTGCGTCGAATCTTGAATGCAAGTTCTTTTGTGTTTAATAAACAAAAAAACTGTTAATAATTAAAAATGACTAAGCTTCAACTTAAGTTAACTTTTATTTTATTACTTTATGTGAGCTTTTCTTTTGTTGGAAACATCGTTCCTATTAAGGAGATTCCTGAAACGCTCATTCTCAATCACAAATTTGGTAAGTTTTTTCCTAGATTTCGTAATATCCTTCTTACTTGGTTGGATCAGATGATGGATCCTTTGCTCCATTTTTTCCTACAAAAAAACCAGCCTTTCGAGTTTTGCAGTATTTCTGCTTAATCCAAAACAGTGGTTGTACATGCCTTCTTTGCGTCGAATCTTGACTTAAAGTTATTTTCTGTTTAATAAACAAAAAAAATGTTGATAAATAAAAATAACTAAGCTTCAACTTAAGTTTATTTTTATTTTAAAATCTTATGTGAGCTTTTATTTTGTTGGAAACATCGTTCCTATTAAGGTGATTCCTCAAACGCTCAATCTAAATCAAAAATTTGGTAATCTTTTTCCTGGAATTCTTAAGATCCTTCTTTCTTTGTTGGATCAGATGATGAATCTCATTCTCCATTTTTTCCTACAATAAACCAGTCTTTCGAGATTTGCAATATTTTTGTTTAATCCAAAACAGTGGTTGTACATGCCTTCTTTGCGTCGAATCTTGCCTTCAAGTTCTTTTCTGTTTAATAAACAAAAACACCGTTAATAATTGAAAATAACTAAGCTTCAACTTAAGTTAATTTTTATTTTATTACCTTATGTGAGCTTTTCTTTAGTTGGAAACATCGTTCCTATTAAGGAGAATCCTCAAACGCTAAATCTCTATCACAAATTTGGTAAGCTTTTTTCGGGATTTCATAAGATCCTCCTTTCATTGTTGGATCAAATGATGGATCTCATTCTCCATTTTTTCCTATAAGAAACCAGCCTTTCGAGATTTGCAATATTTCTGGTTAATCCAAAACAGTGGTTATACATGCCTTCTTTGCGTCGAATCTTTCCAGCAAGTTATTTTCTGTTTACTAAACAAAAAAATGTTAATATTAAAAATAACTAAGCTTCAACTTAAGTTAACTTTTATTTTATTATCTTATGTGAGCTTTTCTTTTGTTAGAAACATCGTTCATATTAAGGAGATTCCTCAA
The DNA here is from genome assembly GCF_029867415.1 of Vicia villosa. Taxonomy (NCBI): domain Eukaryota; kingdom Viridiplantae; phylum Streptophyta; class Magnoliopsida; order Fabales; family Fabaceae; genus Vicia; species Vicia villosa. Next base: position 134,564,434 of record NC_081185.1, read on the forward strand.
ACGCTCAATCTCAATCACAAATTTGGTAAGCTTTTTCCTGGATTTCTTAAAATCCTTCTTTCTTTGTTGGATTATATGATGGATCTCACTCTCCATTTTTTCCTACAATAAACCAGCCTTTCGAGACTTGCAATATTTTTGGTTAATCCAAAAAAGTGGTTGTACATGCCTTCTTTGCGTCGAATCTTTCCTGCAAGTTATTTTCTGTTTAATAAACAAAAAACTGTTAATAATTAAAAATAACTAAACTTTAACTTAAGTTAACTTTTATTTTATTACCTTATGTGAGCGTTTCTTTTGTTGGAAACATCGTTCCTATTAAGGAGATTCCTCAAACGGTCAATCTCAATCACAAAATTGGTAATATTTTTCCTGGATTTCTTAAGATCCTTCTCTCTATGTTGGATCAGATGATGGATCTAATTCTTCATTTTTTCCTACCATAAACCAGCCTTTGGAGATATGCAATATTTCTGGTTAATCAAAAACAGTGGTTGTACATGCTTTCTTTGCGTCGAATCTTGCCTGCAAGTTCTTTTATATTTAATAAAGAAAAACACTTTTAATAATTAAAATTACTAAGCTTCAACTTAAATTAATTTTTATTTTATTACCTTATGTGAGCTTTTCTTTTGGTGGAAACATCGTTCCTATTAAGGAGATTTCGCAAAAGCTCAATCTCAATCACAGCTTTGGTAAGTTTTTTCCTGGATTTCTTAAGATCCTTCTTTCTTTGTTGGATCAGATGATGGATCTCATTGTCCATTTTTTTATACAATAAACCAGCCTTTTGAGATTTACAATATTTATGGTTAATCCAAAGCAGTGGTTGTACATGCCTTCTTTGCGTCGAATCTTTCCTACAAGTGATTTTCTATTTAATAAACAAAAAAACTGTTAATAATTAAAAATAACTAAGCTCCAACTTAAGTTAACTTTTAGTCTATTACCTTATGTGAGCTTTCCTTTTGTTGGAAACATCTTTCCTATTAAGGAGATTTCTCTAAAGCTCAATCTCAATCACAAATTTGGTAATATTTTTCCTGGATTTCTTAAGATCCTTCTTTCTTTGCTAGATCAAATGATAGATCTCATTTTCCATTTTTTCATACAATAAACCAGCCTTTCAAGATTTGCCATATTTCTGGTTTATCCAAAGCAGTGGTTGTACATGCCTTCTTTGCGTCGAATCTAGACTGCAAGTTCTTTGCTGTTTAATAAACAAAAACACCGTTAATAATTAAAAATGACTATGCTTCAACTTAAGTTAATTTTTATTTTATTACCTTATGTGAGCTTTTCTTTTGTTGGAAACATCGTTCCTATTAAGGAGAATCCTCAAACGCTAAATCTCTATCACAAATTTGGTAAGCTTTTTCCTGGATTTCTTATGATCCTTCTTTCTTTGTTGGATCAGATGATGGATCTCATTCTCCATTTTTTCATACAATAAACCAGCATTTTGAGATTTGCAATATTTATGGTTAATCCAAAGTAGTGGTTGTACATGCCTTCTTTGCGTCGAATCTTTCCTACAAGTGATTTTCTATTTAATAAACAAAAAAACTGTTAATAATTAAAAATAACTAAGCTTCAACTTAAGTTAACATTTAGTCTATTACCTTATGTGAGCTTTCCTTTTGTTGGAAATATCTTTCCTATTAAGGAGATTTCTCTAAAGCTCAATCTCATTCACAAATTTGGTAATATTTTTCCTAGATTTCTTAAGATCCTTCTTTCTTTGCTGGATCAAATGATAGATCTCATTTTCCATTTTTTCATACAATAAACCAGCCTTTCAAGATTTGCCATATTTCTGGTTTATCCAAAGCAGTGGTTGTACATGCCTTCTTTGCGTCGAGTCTTGACTGCAAGTTCTTTGCTGTTTAATAAACAAAAACACCGTTAATAATTAAAAATGACTATGCTTCAACTTAAGTTAATTTTTATTTTATTACCTTATGTGAGCTTTTCTTTTGTTGGAAACATCGTTCCTATTAAGGAGAATCCTCAAACGCTAAATCTCTATCACAAATTTGGTAAGCTTTTTCCTGGATTTCTTAAGATCCTTCTTTCTTTGTTGGATCAGATGATGGATCTCATTCTCCATTTTTTCATACAATAAACCAGCGTTTCGAGATTTGCAATATTTCTGGTTAATCCAAAGCAGTGGTTGTACATGCCTTCTTTGCGTCGAATCTTGACTGCAAGTTCTTTTCTGTTTAATAAACAAAAACACCATTAATAATTAAAAATGACAAAGCTTCAACTTAATTTAATTTTTATTTTATTACCTTATGTGAGCTTTTCTTTTGTTGGAAACATGGTTCCTATTAAGGAGATTCCTCAAACGCTCAATCTCAATCACAAATTTGGTAAGCTTTTTCCTGGATTTCGTAAGATCCTTCTTTCTTGGTTGGATAAGATGATGGATCTCATTCTCCATTTTTTCCTACAATAAACCTGCCTTTCGAGATTTACAGTATTTCTAGTTAATCCAAAACAGTGGTTGTACAAGCCTTCTTTGCGTCGAATCTTGCCTACTAGTTCTTTTCTGTTTAATAAACAAAAACACTGTTAATAATTAAAAATAACTAAGCTTAAACTTAAGTTAACTTTTATTTTATTACCTTATGTGAGCTTTTCTTTTTTTGGAAACATTGTTCCTATTAAGGAGATTCCTCAAACGCTCAATCTCAATCACAAATTTGGTAAGTTTTTTCCTGGATTTATTAAGATCCTTCTTTCTTTGTTGGATCAGATGATGGATCTCATTGTCCATTTTTTTATACAATAAACCAGCCTTTTGAGATTTGCAATATTTATGGTTAATCCAAAGCAGTGGTTGTACATGCCTTCTTTGCGTCGAATCTTTCCTACAAGTGATTTTCTATTTAATAAACAAAAAAACTGTTAATAATTAAAAATAACTAAGCTTCAACTTAAGTTAACTTTTAGTCTATTACCTTATGTGAGCTTTCCTTTTGTTGGAAACATCTTTCCTATTAAGGAGATTTCTCTAAAGCTCAATCTCAATCACAAATTTGGTAATATTTTTCCTGGATCAAATGATAGATCTCATTTTCCATTTTTTCATACAATAAACCAGCCTTTCAAGATTTGCCATATTTCTGGTTTATCCAAAGCAGTGGTTGTACATGCCTTCTATGCATCGAATCTTGACTGCAAGTTCTTTGCTGTTTAATAAACAAAAACACCGTTAATAATTAAAAATGACTATGCTTCAACTTAAGTTAATTTTTATTTTATTACCTTATGTGAGCTTTTCTTTTGTTGGAAACATCGTTCCTATTAAGGAGAATCCTCAAACGCTAAATCTCTATCACAAATTTGGTAAGCTTTTTCCTGGATTTCTTATGATCCTTCTTTCTTTGTTGGATCAGATGATGGATATAATTCTCCATTTTTTCATACAATAAACCAGCATTTCGAGATTTGCAATATTTATGGTTAATCCAAAGCAGTGGTTGTACATGCCTTCTTTGCGTCGAATCTTTCCTACAAGTGATTTTCTATTTAATAAACAAAAAAACTGTTAATAATTAAAAATAACTAAGCTTCAACTTAAGTTAACATTTAGTCTATTACCTTATGTGAGCTTTCCTTTTGTTGGAAACATCTTTCCTATTAAGGAGATTTCTCTAAAGCTCAATCTCAATCACAAATTTGGTAATATTTTTCCTGTATTTCTTAAGATCCTTCTTTCTTTGCTGGATCAAATGATAGATCTCATTTTCCATTTTTTCCTACAATAAACCAGCCTTTCAAGATTTGCCATATTTCTGGTTTATCCAAAGCAGTGGTTGTACATGCCTTCTTTGCGTCGAGTCTTGACTGCAAGTTCTTTTCTGTTTAATAAACAAAAACACCATTAATAATTAAAAATGACAAAGCTTCAACTTAATTTAATTTTTATTTTATTACCTTATGTGAGCTTTTCTTTTGTTGGAAACATGGTTCCTATTAAGGAGATTCCTCAAACGCTCAATCTCAATCACAAATTTGGTAAGCTTTTTCCTGGATTTCGTAAGATCCTTCTTTCTTGGTTGGATAAGATGATGGATCTCATTCTCCATTTTTTCCTACAATAAACCTGCCTTTCGAGATTTACAGTATTTCTAGTTAATCCAAAACAGTGGTTGTACATGCCTTCTTTGCGTCGAATCTTGCCTACAAGTTCTTCTCTGTTTAATAAACAAAAACACTGTTAATAATTAAAAATAACTAAGCTTAAACTTAAGTTAACTTTTATTTTATTACCTTATGTGAGCTTTTCTTTTTTTTGGAAACATTGTTCCTATTAAGGAGATTCCTCAAACGCTCAATCTCAATCACAAATTTGGTAAGTTTTTTCTTGGATTTCTTAAGATCCTTCTTTCTTTGTTGGATCAGATGATGGATCTCATTGTCCATTTTTTTATACAATAAACCAGCCTTTTGAGATTTGCAATATTTATGGTTAATCCAAAGCAGTGGTTGTACATGCCTTCTTTGCGTCGAATCTTTCCTACAAGTGATTTTCTATTTAATAAACAAAAAAACTGTTAATAATTAAAAATAACTAAGCTTCAACTTAAGTTAACTTTTAGTCTATTACCTTATGTGAGCTTTCCTTTTGTTGGAAACATCTTTCCTATTAAGGAGATTTCTCTAAAGCTCAATCTCAATCACAAATTTGGTAATATTTTTCCTGGATTTCTTAAGATCCTTCTTTCTTTGCTGGATCAAATGATAGATCTCATTTTCCATTTTTTCATACAATAAACCAGCCTTTCAAGATTTGCCATATTTCTGGTTTATCCAAAGCAGTGGTTGTACATGCCTTATATGCGTCGAATCTTGACTGCAAGTTCTTTGCTGTTTAATGAACAAAAACACCGTTAATAATTAAAAATGACTATGCTTCAACTTAAGTTAATTTTTATTTTATTACCTTATGTGAGCTTTTCTTTTGTTGGAAACATCGTTCCTATTAAGGAGAATCCTCAAACGCTAAATCTCTATCACAAATTTGGTAAGCTTTTTCCTGGATTTCTTATGATCCTTCTTTCTTTGTTGGATCAGATGATGGATCTCATTCTCCATTTTTTCATACAATAAACCAGCATTTCGATATTTGCAATATTTATGGTTAATCCAAAGCAGTGGTTGTACATGCCTTCTTTGCGTCGAATCTTTCCTACAAGTGATTTTCTATTTAATAAACAAAAAAACTGTTAATAATTAAAAATTACTAAGCTTCAACTTAAGTTAACATTTAGTCTATTACCTTATGTGAGCTTTCCTTTTGTTGGAAACATCTTTCCTATTAAGGAGATTTCTCTAAAGCTCAATCTCAATCACAAATTTGGTAATATTTTTCCTGGATTTCTTAAGATCCTTCTTTCTTTGCTGGATCAAATGATAGATCTCATTTTCCATTTTTTCATACAATAAACCAGCCTTTCAAGATTTGCCATATTTCTGGTTTATCCAAAGCAGTGGTTGTACATGCCTTCTTTGCGTCGAATCTTGACTGCAAGTTCTTTGCTGTTTAATAAACAAAAACACCGTTAATAATTAAAAATGACTATGCTTCATCTTAAGTTAATTTTTATTTTATTACCTTATGTAAGCTTTTCTTTTGTTGGAAACATCGTTCCTATTAAGGAGAATCCTCAAACGCTAAATCTCTATCACAATTTTGGTAAGCTTTTTCCTGGATTTCTTATGAACCTTCTTTCTTTGTTGGATCAGATGATGGATCTTATTCTCCATTTTTTCATACAATAAACCAGCATTTCGAGATTTGCAATATTTCTGGTTAATCCAAAGCAGTGGTTGTACATGCCTTCTTTGCGTCGAATCTTGACTGCAAGTTCTTTTCTGTTTAATAAACAAAAACACCATTAATAATTAAAAATGACTAAGCTTCAACTTAATTTAATTTTTATTTCATTACCTTATGTGAGCTTTTCTTTTGTTGGAAACATGGTTCCTATTAAGGAGATTCCTCAAACGCTCAATCTCAATCACAAATTTGGTAAGCTTTTTCCTGGATTTCGTAAGATCCTTCTTTCTTGGTTGGATAAGATGATGGATCTCATTCTCCATTTTTTCCTACAATAAACATGCCTTTCGAGATTTACAGTATTTCTAGTTAATCCAAAACAGTGGTTGTACATGCCTTCTTTGCGTCGAATCTTGCCTACAAGTTCTTTTCTGTTTAATAAACAAAAACATTGTTAATAATTAAAATTAACTAAGCTTAAACTTAAGTTAACTTTTATTTTATTACCTTATGTGAGCTTTTCTTTTTTTTTGGAAACATCGTTCCTATTAAGGAGATTCCTTAAATGCTCAATCTCAATCACAAATTTGGTAAGTTTTTTCCTGGATTTCTTAAGATCCTTGTTTCTTTGTTGGATCAGATGATGGATCTCATTGTCCATTTTTTTATACAATAAACCAGCCTTTTGAGATTTGCGATATTTATGGTTAATCCAAAGCAGTGGTTGTACATGCCTTCTTTGCGTCGAATCTTTCCTACAAGTGATTTTCTATTTAATAAACAAAAAAACTGTTAATAATTAAAAATAACTAAGCTTCAACTTAAGTTAAATTTTAGTCTATTACCTTATGTGAGCTTTCCTTTTGTTGGAAACATCTTTCCTATTAAGGAGATTTCTCTAAAGCTCAATCTCAATCACAAATTTGGTAATATTTTTCCTGGATTTCTTAAGATCCTTCTTTCTTTGCTGGATCAAATGATAGATCTCATTTTCCATTTTTTCATACAATAAACCAGCCTTTCAAGATTTGCCATATTTCTGGTTTATCCAAAGCAGTGGTTGTACATGCCTTCTTAGCGTCGAATCTTGACTGCAAGTTCCTTGCTGTTTAATAAACAAAAACACCGTTAATAATTAAAAATGACTATGCTTCAACTTAAGTTAATTTTTATTTTATTACCTTATGTGAGCTTTTCTTTTGTTGGAAACATCGTTCCTATTAAGGAGAATCCTCAAACGCTAAATCTCTATCACAAATTTGGTAAGCTGTTTCCTGGATTTCTTAAGATCCTTCTTCCTTTGTTGGATCAGATGATGGATCTCATTCTCCATTTTTTCATATAATAAACCAGCATTTCGAGATTTGCAATATTTCTGTTTAATCCAAAGCAGTGGTTGTACATGCCTTCTTTGCGTCGAATCTTGACTGCAAGTTCTTTTCTGTTTAATAAACAAAAACACCGTTAATAATTAAAAATGACCAAGCTTCATCTTAATTTAATTTTTATTTTATTACCTTATGTGAGCTTTTCTTTTGTTGGAAACATGGTTCCTATTTAGGAGATTCCTCAAACGCTCAATCTCAATCACAAATTTGGTAAGCTTTTTCCTGGATTTCGTAAGATCCTTCTTTCTTGGTTGGATAAGATGATGGATCTCATTCTCCATTTTTTCCTAAAATAAACCTGCCTTTCGAGATTTGCAATATTTCTAGTTAATCCAAAACAGTGGTTGTAGATGCCTTCTTTGCGTCGAGTCTTGCCTACAAGTTCTTTTCTGTTTAATAAACAAAAACAACGTTAATAAATAAAAATAACTAAGCTTCTCATTAAGTTATTTTTTATTTTATTACCTTATGTGAGCTTTTCTTTTGTTGGAAAGATCGTTCCTATTAAGGAGATTCCTTAAACGCTCAATCTCAATCACAAATTTAGTAAGCTTTTTCGTGGATTTCTTAAGATCCTCCTTTCTTCGTTGGATCAGATGAGGGATCTCATTCTCCATTTTTTCGTACAATAAACCGGCCTTTTGAGATTTGCAATATTTCTAGTTAATCCAAAACAGTGGTTGTACATGCCTTCTTTGCGTCGAATCTTGCCTGCTAGTTCTTTTTTGTTTAATAAACAAAAACACTGTTAATAATTAAAAATAACTAAGCTTAAACTTAAGTTAACTTTTATTTTATTACCTTATGTGAGCTTTTCTTTTGTTGGAAACATCGTTCCTATTAAGGAGATTCCTTAAACGCTCAATCTCAATCACAAATTTGGTAAGATTTTTCCTGGATTTCTTAAGATCATCCTTTCTTTGTTGGATCAGATGATGGATCTCATTCTCCATTATTTCGTACAATAAACCTGCCTTTCGACATATGCAGCATTTATAGTTAATCCAAAACAGTGGTTGTACATGCCTTCTTTGCGTCGAATCTTTCCCACAAGTGATTTTCTGTTTAATAAAAAAAATGTTAATAATAAAAAATGACTAAGCTTCAACTTAAGTTAACTTTTAGTTTATTACCTTATGTGAGCTTTCCTTTTGATGGAAACATCTTTCCTATTAAGGAGATTTCCCTAAAGCTCAATCTCAATCACAAATTTGGTAATATTTTTCATGGATTTCTTAAGATCCTTCTTTCTTTGTTGGATCAGATGATGGATCTCATTTTCCATTTTTTCATACAATAAACCAGCCTTTCGAGATTTGCAATATTTCTGGTTTATCCAAAGCAGTGGTTGTACATGCCTTCTTTGCGTCGAATCTTGACTGCAAGTTCTTTTCTGTTTAATAAACAAAAACACCGTTAATAATTAAAAATGACTAAGCTTCAAATTAAGTTAATTTTTAATTTATTACCTTATGTGAGCTTTTCTTTTGTTGGAAACATCGTTCCTATTAAGGAGAATCCTCAAACGCTAAATCTCTATCACAATTTTGGTAAGCTTTTTCCTGGATTTCTTAAGATCCTTCTTTCTTTGTTTGATCAGATGATGGATCTCATTCTCCATTTTTTCATACAATAAACCAGCGTTTCGAGATTTGCAATATTTCTGGTTAATCCAAAGCAGTGGTTGTACTTGCCTTCTTTGCGCCGAATCTTGACTGCAAGTTCTTTTCTGTTTAATAAACAAAAACACTGTTAATAATTAAAAATGACTAAGCTTCAATTTAAGTTAATTTTTATTTTATTACAATAAACCAGCCTTTCGACATATGCAGTATTTCTGGTTAATCCAAAACAGTGGTTGTACATGCCTTCTTTGCGTCGAATATTTCCTGCAAGTTATTTTCAGTTTAATAAACAAAAAACTGTTAATAATTTAAAATAACTAAGCTTCAACTTAAGTTAAATTTTATTTTATTACCTTATGTGTGCTTTTCTTTTGTTGGAAACATGGTTCCTATTAAGGAGATTCCTTAAACGCTCAATCACAAATTAGGTAAGCTTTTTCCTGGATTTCTTAAGATCCTCCTTTCTTTGTTAGATCAGATGATGGATCTCATTCTCCATTTTTTTCCTACAATAAACCAGCCTTTATTTTTTGTTAATCCAAAACAGTGGTTGTACATGCCTTCTTTGCGTCAAATCTTTCCTGCAAGTAATAATCTGTTTAATAAACAAAAAACTGTTAATAATTAAAAATAACTTAGCTTCAACTTAAGTTAACTTTTATTTTATTACCTTATGTGAGCTTTTCTTTTGTTGGAAACATTGTTCCTATTTAGTAGATTCCTCAAACGCTCAATCTCAATCACAAGTTTGGAAAGCTTTTTCCTGGATTTCTTAAAATCCTTTTTTCTTTGTTGGATTAAATGATGGATCTCATTCTCCATTTTTTCCTACAATAAACCAGCCTTTAGAGATTTACAATATTTCTGGTTAATCCAAACAAGTGGTTGTACATGCATTCTTTGCGTCGAATCTTTCCTGCAACTTATTTTCTGTTTAATAAACAAAAAAACTGTTAATAATTAAAAATAACTAAGCTTCAACTTAAGTTAACTTTTATTTTATTACCTTATGTGAGCTTTTCTTTTGTTGGAAACATCGTTCCTATTAAGAGATTCCTCAAACGCTCAATCTCTATCACAAATTTGGTAAGCTTTTTCCAGGATTTCTTAAGATCCTCCTTTCTTTGTTGGATAAGATGATGGATCTCATTCTCCATATTTTCCTACAATAAACCGACCTTTGAGATTTGCAATATTTCTGGTTAATCCAAACAAAGTGGTTTTACATACCTTCTTTGCGTCGAATCTTGCCTACCTTGTTAATACCATTACCATGTTATCATTAGGATTTAGACTTGTATAGACAACTTAGATTATAATTTAGAAATAGTTCCTCATTGCATTCTTTTTCTTTTCAACTCTTGTAAAATACTTAATAAAAGGAAGATGCGAATCACATTAAGAAAGTGATAGAGAAATGAGTGGGATTCATTCCCTAATCTATTTCTCAATCGCTTAGTGGCATAGAAACGAGTGGGATTCATTCCCTAATCTGTTTCTCGGTCACTACTTAATGGGAGAGAAATGAGTGGGATTCATTCCCTAATCTGTTTCTCAAACATTAATTAATGAGAGAGAAATGAGTGGGATTCATTCCCAAATCTGTTTCTCGAACATTACATAATGGGATGGAAGTGAGTGGGATTCATTCCCTAATCTGCTTCTCGAGCATTATACATTTTATGTGATTCGACTCGCAAACAAATTCCCCTTAAAAAATACACAACCAAAAACACTTAAAACACCTAACAATGGTTCAAATTAAAACAAAGTAAAGAAAGTGGTGAGTGGCCTGATATTGGGAACTGTTCATCACTCATCTACCCTAAAAGACACAAACCAATCAGTTCTTTTTCCTCTTTCTAAGGGCAATGTTATTTCCGCTCGAACGCATCGTAGGCGATCCCTTATGCAAGAGCATGAACGTTAACTCCGCCCAACTAAAAAACACAAAAGCAAACAGAAAATCGTGAGCCGAGCTACGGTAACTCTGATTCCTGAAAAGGATACGTAGGCAGCGGGGTAGAGCCCGTGCGAGTACAATTCTTTCTTTTCCCTACATTTTGCATTCATTCGCATGTAGACATAGACATAGTACACACCCTTTAGATAGAAACAAACATAGGTGGATACCATCGAGTACGATGGGCGTGAGTGGTGCTAATACCTTCCCCTCGCGTAACCGACTCCCGTACCTAGTTTCTCTGGTCGTAAGACCCTGTTCTTTCCTTTGTTAGGTTTTCTGATATTCCTTTCCCTTATGGGATAAATATATTGGTGGCGACTCTGTTCATTTTTTCGCGAGCGTGCGACACAAGTTCTTTTCTATTTAATAAACAAAAACACTGTTAATAATTAAAAGTAACTAAGCTTCAACTTAAGTTAACTTTTATTTTATTACCTTATGTGAGCTTTTCTTTTGTTGGAAACATCGTTGCTATTAAGGAGAACCCTCAAACGCTAAATCTCTATCACAAATTTGGTAAGCTTTTTCCTCGATTTCTTTAGATCCTTCTTTCATTGTTGGATCAGATGATGGATCTTCTCCATTTTTTCCTACAATAAACTAGCCTTTCGAGATTTGCAATATTTCTGGTTAATCCAAAACAGTGGTTGTAATTGCATTCTTTGCGTCGTATCTTGACTGCAAGTTCTTTACTGTTTAATAAACAAAAACACTGTTAATAATTAAAAATAACTAAGCTTCACCTTAAGTTAATTTTAATTTAATTACCTTATATGAGCTTTTCTTATGTTGGAAACATCGTTCGTATTAAGGAGATTCCTCAAACGCTCAATCTCAATCACAAATTTGGTAAGCTTCTTCCTGGATATCTTAAGATCCTCCTTTCTTTGTTCGACATATGCAGTATTTCTGGTTAATTCAAAACAGTGGTTGTACATGCCTTGTTTAGGTCGAATCTTTCATGCAAGTTATTTTCTGTTTAATAAACAAAAAAACCTGTTAATAATTAAAAATAACTAAGCTTCAACTTGAGTTAACTTTTATTTTATTACCTTATCTGAGCTTTTCTTTTAATGGAAACATCGTTCCTATTAAGGAGATTCCTCAAACGCCCAATCTCTATCACAAATTTGGTAATCTTTTTCCTGGATTTCTTAATATCCTTATTTCTTTGTTGGATCAGATGATAGATCTCATTCTCCATTTTTTCCTACAACAAACCGGCCTTTCGAGAAATGCAATATTTCTTGTTAATCCAAACAAGTGGTTGTACATGCCTTCTTTGCGTCGAATATTTCCTGCAAGTTATTTTCTGTTTAATAAACAAAAATACTATTAATAATTAAAAATAACTAAGCTTGAACTTAAGTTAAAATTTTATTTTATTACCTTATGTGAGCTTTTCTTTTGTTGGAAACTTCGTTCCTATTAAGAAGATTCCTCAAACGCTCAATCTCAATCAAAAATTTGGAAAGCTT